>NC_054060.1:7440764-7742951 GCF_017639655.2 Falco naumanni | reverse complement strand
CAGGACGCAGTAACACAGGAAGGGACCTACTCCATGCAGTACATGACTGTTTGCAACGGCTAGCTCATGAAACAAAGGTGTTGCAAATCAGAGCAGCTCGTGTTTTGTTATTAAAGCTTAAGGAGAAGGACAAGAAAGGGTAATTGCCTGCTGCTTCCAACGTGATGCTGTTTCATTCAAGACGATTCTAACTGAAGAAAGAAAAAAACATCCAGCGGCTCACGACTCACCTCTGTGTCTGGCCTCAATGATCTCAAGTAACTTTTGAGGTCTCCACGTGTCATCAGCTCCATAATAACCAGCGTAGGCTGGCCCTGAGAAACAACGCCAAGCAGCCGAACCTGGAAGAGAAAAACAAATGTTCAGTTACCAATACAGCTAATTAAACTGCAGTAATCGTTACTCATGTTGATATGTAGCCCCAAATACCTGCGAACCTGTGGGAAAGGTTTGAAAGTAGATTCGATTCCACTTTCTGACTCCTGCTTCACAATATTATCAAGTAGCGCAGAGCTGCAGCTAGAATTCCAAGTTCCCACTTCAGTGGGCGAAGACATGCCCTGGCCGCCCTCACGCCAATAAGCACCACAGCCGTAAGGACCACAGCCTCGTTACATTTTCATGACTTACCACGTGGTGACAGTTGAACTCCTTCATTACCGAGGCCTCGTTTAAGAACTCTATCCTCTCACGCATGCTTGCGGACTCATTGACGGTCTTGATGGCCACCCGGGTCTCCGGCTCATCCTTCACCACTCCCTTGGCTATCCCCTCGTACACCATTCCAAAGGAGCCCTGCCCAAGCTCCCGACACATGGTGATCTTCTCACGGGGCACCTCCCATTCATCTGGAACATACACTAAGGAGAGAAAAAACAGGCCACGTGTTCCACTTCTGCGGGTGGTGCGATCACTCACTGCTTTACGATACCAACTGCCCAAACAATTTTACCGTAAAAAACACTACGCACAATGCTGAGACCTTGCACCATACATGTAAATAGTCCGTGGTCTTTCCCAGACATAGGTAAGTAGATGCTTGGCATGCCAATAATCTTGAAGAAATGTGCAGATGGACCTGAAGTGGCCTCACTAGGCTACTGATGCAAGAGGACAAAAATAAGGAACCTCAAAGCACAAAACAAGGGTGGGAAAGAGGCCTGAATCAATACTTTAGGCCTGAGCTTTTCTTGGGATCCTTGATTTTCTAATTCCTCCAGACAGCATCAAACATACTTGATCATCTGTATCAGTTCAGTGCCTGCTGTATTCTCCATTAACAGATTGATTTTATGACTAGAGGGAAACGGACTCTCTGATCTAGCAGGCTCTTCGCATGAAACTATTCTAATCACTTGCACACACACTGTTGCACCAGTAAAGGCAGAACTTGCTGCCGCTGCAAGTCTTTGATCTGAGGCAGAAGAGAGATCTCTGAAGGTGACTGCCACGAGGGAGGACTGCCTCAGGCAAGAAGACATCCGAGTAGTCACTGATGCTGCTGCCTATCAGTCACTGAAGGAGGGGGCAGTTGTGTCACATGCTCTGGATGGGTGAAATGACAGGATGCAAAAATAGAGGATTATAGCATGAACACTGACAGACCTTTAACCCTAATGGTGCTGCTATAAAAAATAACCATAAAGTCTTCCACTGCTACTCCAGCTCAACCCATTAGCCTCCTGGGGGCTTTTGGAAACACTGTTCTGGCAAGAAGCCTGCAGCAGTAGCACCAAACTAAACCACAAGCAGAAGAAATGACGCCTGAAGGAAATTAATCTAATATTCCAATTTCCTCCTGCGCTCGAAGAGCTCCACAGGTACATAATCCATACAGTACAGGCACATGCTCATTACAGACAACCACACCTCAAGGTGGGGGTGGGGATTAATTATCTAACAAGCAGGGGTTCCAGTAAGAACACAGTTGCTTTTTGTATTATTTTTTTACTTCATTCATTTAGCCAGAAAGCTGAATTTCCAGAGTTCTCCATTCTACAACAATCGCAGCACAAGGGCTTTCTGGAGACGCCGAGGATCCCTGGACTGCCAAGCTATTCAGGTCCTGCTGCTGCTCAGGGACAGCCAACACAAGAACTGGCAAGCTCATCTACACCATCAGCAGGCACAGCTTCCTGCAGTGGTGAAGTACAGGAAAGTAACACAGACGTACGGAAAGGAAAACTAAGAAAGCACACTGTTCTAGGAACAGCAATTTTGCTTTAAAGAATTTTTATTTCCTGGATGGTTTTAAAAACTTGAGCATGATCCACATTGTGTCTCTCACAGAAAACTTTAAGAAATTAAAGATGCCCCCCAAGCCCCCACATCTGATTTTAGAACTACAGTTATTTCGCTCTGTTAGCGGAGCACTCAGCACCAATACACCAGCTGGGATCTAAACACTGCCACAGTCTAATACCTCTAAATACTGTCATTGCCAAATATATACATCAGTCACAAATACATTAGGGCAGTCTGAAACTACCTTTAAAAACAGTTTGCCAGCTAGAGACAAACAGGGTTATCTATACTCCAGATAAGAGAAACAAATATGAATCACACTAAACATCCGAGTCCACTTTACGACAAAATTTCTGCATGTGGTGTGTCTGGAAGTCCAGAATATTGCTTTTCTCTTTCTCTAACTGTGAAAGGTTGTTGGAGAGCTTTATTGACATGGGAAGTAAGGAGAAAGTATTTTTTTAAGCGCTACCCTTTTCCACATGAGAAGTACACAGAAACAAGCAGCGGGTTTGTTCCGATAGGTCAAAACAGGGCTCAAAAGGGCAAACCTTAAAGATTAATTCATGAATTCCTCCTTCACTCCAGTGAAAACACCACTGGATGAGTAGATAATCTGACAGTGAAACTAATGCATCCAAATTAGCCTCAGCTGAATAATCTACAGAAAAAAAACCACCAGAAACTCCCCAGTTCCAATAGACAGGTGACATTCACTTATTATCAGTGATGGATTCCATGGCTATGCTAATAAAACAAAGAGAGAAAGGGGTTTTACAACATCCCTTTCAGAGTTTCATACCTTTCAAAGTCAGATACAGACTACGTGAAAGTAAAAGCATCACCAGCGTACGGCCACACTTACCATCTGAAGCGCTGAAGTACTCGGGGTTCACAGAAGCATAAAGTACTCCATTGCCCAGTCTGTCACTGTTCCTGTTGAAATATATTTTTTCTTTTTTAATCTTTAAGCCTAAGTAAATTTCAGACCACCTCTTCTACAGCTTTTCCACCATTTGCCCAACCACAGAATATTATGTACTGTATGTGGAGAGCTTTTCAGACAAAGGGGACAACCCAATTTCTTATTTTACCTCACATAATCAATGGGAAAACATCCCAGAACAGCTTTCCCAGGAAAACTGCAGCCTTCTCTACGCCAAACCAGTACCAGAAAAACGTAAACACAAGGTACTTTGAGCTGCTGAGTAAACTTCGTTTAAGAAAGGCTGCTGTACGGTAATACAACCCAGGAGACCTGGGGCTGAGAACACACTTTGACATCATCTGCTCTACTGTGGGAGAGAGGTGGACTAGCGAAGTGCAAGGCTGTTTTCTATGTGAAATCCCATTCAACTATTTTACAAGTGTTTCTATTTTATTTTACAAACACACGCATACTGTCCCTAGCTGCGTCCCTCCCCGCCCAGTTTTACTGGGGTGATCCGGGGTGATTTTCAGAATAAGATTTATTTATTCAGTGTGAGAGCTCTTGCAGAAGGCAGGCTGTAGAAATCACATTATCAACCAGATGTCAAAAAAATCAAAGACAAAACTTTCTTGTGGGTTAGAACAACAGTTTGAAGAAGTAGTTATCAGGCATTTCATTTCACCTAGGAGAGCCCAAGGGAAGGCCAAGCAGCTACTGTACTTCACTACATATAAAGCCCTTTCTAGAGTACTTGAGAAGAACTGGTACTACTGTCTGCGATACTACAAGTGACTTAAAGCTGGAAATAACAGGATACTCAATGAGCATAATTTATGAGTGTAATAAAAAATCTCCATACCTAGAAAGTTGCAAGGCTGAACATTTGCACTGACTTCTATTAAGTTCTCATTATGTATTTCAATTAAATAGATTAAAAAAGAAACAAACTAGTTACAAAAAAGAAAACGGAGGAAAACAGATTAATAGAACTGCTCCCAAGACTGCTCTGTCCAGAAAGTAATTTTTCAAGTGGATATAAAGACTTCAAAAAACCTCTAGAATTTGCAAGAAATCAAATTAGCCTAAACAGAACTAAGTTTCTGTGATTTATACTGACTCATACTTCAGTCAAATCTTCTGATGATATAGGTTCGGTGTCTGCCATCATTGTCCCAGTAGATATGTTCCTGACAAGCCCTCCTCTTCCCTCTCAAACATGATACTGTAATAAAAAGCCTCTTCATATCTCAAGCAGCAGCCAGATGCTCACTGGTAACTCTAAACCACCCCCTTTTACACACCAACAAGGCAGAACCTACTTCAGCTTCTCGAGTCCTCTGAATGCCATTTCTCTTTTTAATTTGTAACTTGCTCTATGAGCACAGATTTGAAAATAAGCGTTCCTCTCCTGCAGTTGTAATGTAAGCATATACAACTCACCTCTTTTTGTTAAAGACATACAGCATTATCAGCAGTCCCCCAATGATGAGCAGGAAAGCAATAGGGAGCACTATTATCAAGTGCAGGAAGTTCCCATAGTTTGCTGCTGCAACCAACAAGAAAACAATTGTATTAGGGTTTGTATAAAATCTCCATTAACAAAGAAACATTCAAAACCCACTCAGTATATTTCCATACAGGGAAGAATCAAAGTACTCATTTCCTTGTCTGATGTGGAAAAATGTACTCGGAAACGCTCCCTGACTGCAGATGAGTAGAACAAGGGAACAGACAGTAAAAAGCATCAATTTTGTACAGAACAGCAACTGTCTGGGGTTTCACAAGTTATGCTTAAGGACTTAGATTCCTCAGTGAACAATATGTAAATATTTACTTGCATATTCACCTTTTTTCCACCTTTTGTTCAACTTGCAAACACTGATACTTATATTCAGAATATACACACACTGCTCTTTACTTCAAGTTCTTCCAAGTCCAGCAATTCGAAATCCAAAAAGGGACAGAAGATGGGGGTTTCAGTTTTCTGTGGGTACATCTGCTCTACAACTAAATACAGAAGTTCTTGATGGGGTCTCTGTGGACACTACGGTGGTGTTCTTCCAAAGTATACACCATTCCCACTGCCAGGACCAGCATCAGGATGTTATCTTTATGTAACATCACTCGGAGTAGGTCATATGAAAAAGCGTTTTGATACTAAAAAAAAATCTGCCAGCCAAAAATCTAAACAAATGATTTGCTTCTTGAATTCTTTTGCAATTTAAAGCAGGTGTGCCTTATTGCCAGGGTTTTGTACAATCCAGCTCCATGTTATGGCTAACATTACATTCCCAACATAGCTGCACATCACAGGAAGCTACAACAGTGTGGAAATGCATGCATTTTGCACAAAAGAAAAGGACCACACCTCAGATACACCTCCTGGATTGTCAACACTTGTCAAAAAAACATGGAACAGGAAAGAGTTCCCAAAGAACCATCAGTAAATAAGAGGAGTACTCAGAGTATAGGCAAGAGGCTCATGCACCCAGCTACATATGTAAACATCAGGAATTATTAAAAAAAGAGAATAGTCCCCCAGTTTGACACAGCCAAAACCCATTTGTCTTACATTTGGGTTGCACATAGAAAGAGACTGGCTCAGTCCATGACCCATTTCCAGCCAACGAAGTGGCCTGAACTCTAGCAGAATAGTTTCCAGGGTTCAGATGAGTGAGTTTAGCTCCTCCAAGCTTCTTGTATTCCTGCCTGGAAACACATTCCCGCTTTTCCTAAAACAAAAAAAGCAGTTTACAGTTCATGTTAGTATCTTCACATTCCTTCACTCTTGAGAAAACAATACAGCTGCAGGCTAAGCTGGTTTTTCTAAGCAAAAAGCCCCATCTGATTAGCTGTTCTTCACGCACCTTAAGGAGGTAAGTGGAATTAAAAAACCGTCAAAATAAACAAAATGAAGGGCACACTGGTTGGTGCTGGGTGTTTGAAATCACAGTTTCTATCTTTGGTCTGCTGCACTGCACAGAAGCATGTTAAGAAAGATCCCACCTTGTGTATAAATCATGAGTTACAAGACACAACTCTTAACAGACACATGTCAAATCCTCACCTCTCCATGCTGACCATATTTGATTTCATACATTAGTATCAGCCCATTTGGATTCACAGGCTCTAACCACTTCAGGTAGACAGTGTTTTCTTCTTTTGCTTCCCATGCTACTGTTCCTGGAATGTTATCTGCTCCCTCTGTAAAATATTTACAAGCAATGTGAGAAGAATACCTATGTCTGAAACAGGAACTTCGGCAACAGCTGAGGAAAATAAGAGGTTCTTAGTACTCTGTAGGCATCAAAGCATTGCAGTGGGCACTATTCAAAGATGCAGAGAACAAAACACATTGGGCTAGGGGCCCACTGGAGAGATTAGCCGTCCCTGAACTGCTGGTGGCCAGAAAAACAGCGCAGCATACACAGCTTCACCAGGTATGGGCTCTGTGTTAGTCACTGCGCTCAGGGTGCCAAAAAACCCCCGTTTATCAGCATCTGATTCTTTCTTCCAAACTTTCCACCACACCAAAACGGTGCTGGTGGCCGTTCCCACCACATGTGGGAACCTGTCTGCAAGCAGCTATCAACGCGCCAGGTCTGCCCCACGGACATCCCTTTCCTAAAACACTCCATCTTAGGAAACCTAGCACAGCTTGAAGCCAAGTCTCATCGCAATTCAGGAACTGCTTTATCCCTATTTAATTCCTGATAATTTTATGTGGTTCATTCAAAATTTAACAGAAATATAAAGACCATTTCAGTCTAAGAAAAAAAGACCAATTCTTAAAAAATACAGTTGATAAGTTTAGAAGAAAACAGAATTGTTTAGCCTTTAATTTTCAGAGCCATGCGCTAAAAATCTGGGAACACTTATTTCCTTTTCCCTGATCTCACAGATTTCCTTATTTCCTTGAAATAAGCAATACTTTTTGCTTTTTTACAGACACAGCTGGATCTGGATTATGATACTCTTTCCTTCCAGAAACAAAACAAAATTGCTACCATTCTGCATCAAATATTCCCAGACATCTGCTAGAGTCAGAAGCTCTTTGCTGGATGCAATGAGCTTACACTAAAATCATCTCTATTCTTCTCAGAAGAAGTACAATCTGTAGAAGTCCCAAACATGAGTAGAGCATTCAATGCCTCCTATTTGAAATACTCTAGATGCCAGCGATTGGGCACAAAGCAACACAGTAGCCCTCCTGTTTCCAGGCTGGACAAATGCATGGTCATTCTGTGACAGAAGAAACATTTGGCAAACATTCCCACCAGCAAAACTAACATCTGCAAACAGTTCAGAGTGAACACAGCAAAACTAAACATTAGCTGAGCAATGTTCCCCTGTCTCCATTCAGCGTACAGGGAACTGCAGAATAAAACCTTTGAACCCACCACGTCTGTGGGTCTCACCTGTATACCTGGGAAACAGATTCTCTCATAATTGTCTCAGTAGTCAACGCACACACTTCGACCCTTCTCCTGATCACAGGACAGACTCAGCATGTCTCGCTCAGTACACACAAGAGACCAGTCAAGGACATTAAACTACTGTAACAAAGTTTTATATAGTTCCAGTTTATCTTCTTGCATAGAATTTTTTTATTATACCCCAATGTTTTCCTGACTGTTTTTGTACAGTACATCCTCCCCGAGGTGGATCTCTCCCCAGAAAATAAAACGAAGCTGTATACTTGTGAGAGCGTACCTGAAGGCATGGTTCTTGCAAAGACAAAGTTGGAAGCACTACAACCAAGCGTGTCAGCTTCATGGTTGCAGCTGTGAATATCAATGCGGTACAGAGTAAAAGGCTGGAGATGGGAGATCACAGTTCTCTCCTTGCCATCCACTTTGGTCTCAAAGAACGGGTATTCCACCTCACTCTCCTCTGTGTCAGAAGCGTTGGTGAAGTGATCTGTCCCAGTCGCATTCCTGTTTCGAGCGGCCAAAGTGGCATTTGCGATTCGGAACACGTCCCTCCGCTTCCGATCGGGTCTGTGAAGCAGACAGGTAGGTACAGAAAAGGTCTCTTTAGAGAGAATCCGGGTTTTCGCCAGCTCCAGGGAAACCGTGCAAAAAGACCCGGTAAAACGGGTAACTCTGCTATTAAAAAAGATAAATAAAGGAAACTGCAAAAGAAGATGAAAGCTTTCTCTCAACCTGAACCTGCAGGACGTCAGTACATCCCATTACCCTCTCGTCTGGTCAGAAACCAACCAAAACTCTGAAGCTCACACTGTGCCCCAAGATTCACACGCAAACTTCTGACCTCACGCAATAAACCAAATAGCAAAAATAGCTTCACTGTTGCCTAGATTAGTATTTAATGACAGTTACGTTGATGCTTAATATAAAAAAATCAGATGCTAAAGGTTGAAAAGGTTTGAGGAAAAAATTGATTTGAGGTTTGCTGGATGAGCAAAGCTAACTCTCAATAGGTTGAACTTTCTTTTCAGTTGCAATGAAATCACAGACCTTTGAATGTGTTGTGCTGAGAAACGAAACTTTGGAAGGCGGCTGAAGACTGCGAATGTTAACGACTGCTAACGTGTGGTAATCTGTATCTACTTCTCTCACCCAAAAGCTCTGCAAAGGAACAATCTTCTTATATGAGAAAATACAGCACTAATACTGTGTATAGCAAAGAGTTCACCGAGCAGTTTGCTTTGCTTTACTGGCACCCGTACGAAATTTAGGCAGAGTTAAAAATTTGAGGATTTACAGCAACACTACTACTTTGTCATTCTAAGAAACTGTTGCAGTGGACTGGATCAGCGCAAGCGTCAATATGAAAATACTCTTACAATCATCTGGATGGTATTAGCTAACCAACACATGACTGCCACACGTTTGACTTGTCACTTGGTCTTGTGTCAGATCCAAGGCTGTTTTGCACAGGGGCACTAACTACAGAGGGCAAGCTGGCTTCTCCAGCTCCTGCTCTTTCAGTCTCCGTGGTCTGCAGGACTGCTCACACCTGGAAAGCAATGCACCTGGGGAGTTAAAGAAGAATGTAAGGGTCACACTACAAAAACAGCTCTGGCTTGAATCCTAGCCCACCTGAAATCCCTTAGCCAGTGCCCCTGTAGCACCAGGTCAGTGCAAGGTTATCAGGGACAGAGATGAAGTCTAACACATTTCTATGAGAGAGCGAGTTACAAACCAGGCAGCTAGGGCCTCCCTCACACAACAGGAAGATGACTCAACAGGAGAAGTTCATTCACTGTCAAATATACTGTCTTAGTACATTCAGCCACAAAACAGCATGCTGCAGAGAGAGCCAAAACCAGGCTGACTTGGTTTTGAAATCTTCTGGCAGAGGTTGGATGAAATTTTTTTTTAGGACTTCACTACAAAATTTTCCAAAATCCTTTTACTATGTCTTGAGTAGTCGTTTTGACACTCTCAGATGCCATGTAAACCACAGCACAGAAATAAACGAAGAGAAGGAAAAAAAAGCTTCCTACGTTACTAAGAAATTGTTTTTAAGCAACATACAAGCAAATGTCTTAACTTGTCTGTGGGATATGGGGGCATTTCATAGGAGAGGTAAGCACTTGCACCTCCTTTACACTGGTATTTATGGACGTTACTAAACCTATTCACCTTGCTGAAGATGAGTATTCATTTACTGCTTTAACTCAGCGAAAAAGAACTTCTGAACCACTAAAAGTGCATGGGATGCCAACAACAAAAGCATAGGCCAATGCAAGAACCCAAAAGGCATGACTTAACCTATTACTGCTTTTATGGGATGCATGAAGTTTCAACTCTTCGGTGGTATCTGGGTGGAAGAGGAAAAAAAACCAGAAGTATTACAGGCCTACCTTGCCTTTGGGGAAAAAGATAAAGCAACACAAAACTTGCTGAGAAAACTACAGTTCTATCAGAAAGAAAAAAAGACCTGCAGGATAACCACAAGGCAAACATGATTAAAACATCAAGAGATTTGACACCACTGCTTTTTGGTCAAGCAGCTTCCTGCTTTCATGAAAGGCACAGATAAAGACAAAAAACAAGCATCCAAGGAAATAAGAAAAAGTCTAGAGATAAAAACATGAAAATTCATCTATACTGTTAAGGGAGAGGAAGGAAGAGAAATGCAATACAAAAACTAAAAATAACACTATAAAAAACAAAATCAAATTGAAAAAAAAAAAGTGGGTCATTAACATAAAACTAGGTCTTCTCATACTTTATGGCAATTTTTATGTTACTTCTCAAATACCTTCTGCTACACACAGAGGCCGTCTCACCCTGCTCATTAGAGAACCAAAAAACTTGAATAACTCCTCCTCCTGTGGTTGTGACTTTTCAAGACTAACCAGTCCTAATGTTTGAAAGCTACCTCACCACTGCAGTAATACGCTTGGGGTCATCCAGAAGTTGCACACAAGATTAGATCAACAGGTTTTTCGAACAACCTTAAAGCCATTCAGTCAAATATTTTCATGCTGTATTATATGCTGCATCTCTTTCATAATTTCCTGGAGACAGGTACAACACTGGAAACAAATACCCCTATTGAGGCTTGCATTAACACATTAATTACAATCTCCCTTGGGAAAGAAAGTGAAAAGAACAGAAAAAAAAAAAGGCATAAGCAAGTAATGAACTGCTTGGATTTGTCCCATGGAGATGTCTCACTAGCTCATAATCTTTAATTTTCCTGACATACAGCCTCTTTAAAGTTGCTTAGCTATGCAGCTGTTTTCTCAGCATTGTACCTTCCTTATCTGCCCTTGCTCTTAACAAAACACACCCTTATGACAGTAAGTTAAGAAAAAAGGGAAACAGACAAGTTATCAGGAAATTCTTTGTGAATTGGACAGTTTGTTTGTTACCGAGTTCAAGGTTCTATGAATTTCCTTTGGGAGGGGGGGAATGCAAGAGAATTTGAGCGTAGGTAACATTTTAAATGACAAAGCTTTGGTGAAATAGAAAACTTCCTTTGCAACAGACTTGCAAATAGTTTAGACCCGATATGTGCCTTTCAAAACTCCTTGCAATGCTATTTCATGAAGTTCAAAATCAGATCACATTTACAAACTTTTCACATTGCTCAGGAATTACACCCTGGCCAGTTACGGTGGCTGTTACTTCTCTGTACCTCATCTTTGCTGCTGGTTCTCAACATCAGTAGGGAAACGCTGCACAAGTTCAACCACAAATGCTAAGTGTGACTCAAACCCAGCTCAGACAGAACACGTACCACTTCCAAAGAGAGACAGTACTTAGTTCCTAATTTTCTGGATAATGCTAAGAAGCTCTGCACATATCACAGTCCCGACCCCAAACAAGTCAACCCAACACATCCTTGAATAAAGGTCCGAAAAACCACAACAGAGTGTAGTATCAACCATTTTTAATGAGCAGCAACCATACACTTTCGAGTTCTCAAACACAGCACTACACCATACACTTCACCTGCCAACAAAGACAACAAGATAACATACACGACTAAAATCTGATTGCTTATAGACTGTAACATAACAGCTACACACTGTGTGCTAGGCCCCAGGATCCAATTATCTAAAGCAAGAACAGCTTACATGAAGGATAAATTGGAAACTCAAGGATCAAAATCGCCAATTAATTCAGTAGTAACTACTCTATGTTGCAGCATAAAATCATTACTATTCCACTTAAATGTGTAAGCGGTCGTGTTTATCATGGAGGAGTGGGCGTATTTAATACTTCTCTGCAGCACAGACCCAGGAAACCAATACGCCCTTTGCAATTAGTGCAGTGAGAAAGGAAGACCAGTTTCAGTTCTGTGAGGTGACTATGCCCTCCATTTCAAAGCCAAATAAATCTTCAGATTAGGAACACAAGCACTTAAATGGCTATTCAGAGAAAGATCACATTTGAAACCTTTTGTCTGCCACATGTTGCTCACCTCCGAAATCCTTATAGACAAAGAGCTCCTCAAGTGACTCTTGACTTGGAAAAGAAAGCATCACTAAAGTCCTTCAATGACACAGCTAAGAACACTCACTATTAGCTAAAACTGAGAAAGATACAAAAATAATAAAAGAAACTGCAAAGTAAGGCTGCGGATTGTATCGCATAAAAGGAAAGGTGATGTCTATGTGTTTCAGGTGTTATCTATGTATACTTCCATGTCCAGCTCTAGGAAATTCTCATTATTAGCCCCACTTGCAAAGAGAAAGTGTCCAAAGTCCATTACCTGGGGACAAAGATGGAGTTGTGAAGGAAGTTCTCAAAGACTTTCCGGTACTCTGCTTCTTCCTTCTCAGCTTGCTTTTCTGCCTCTGTCTTGGGACAAGCACAACAAGGTCCTTTTTCTCCACCGCATCCCTCTGGCTTGGTGGGTTCAGTAGCTTCTTCTGTATCAATGGTCCCATCAGCATATCTTCGAATTGGGACTTTATCTTAAAAGAGAAGAACAGAGGCAGCTCGTTTCTTTTCTCTCTGTATTACAAATACAGCAATAATCCCATGTTTACCCATTCCTTTCTACTTGCTGTTACGCACAGAAGAGTTGCAAAGCAGGGTACAGGCTTTAGCTCTGGTCAGTAAAAGCGCACGGGCGGGCTGAGTCACAGGCATTTCAACACAAGCGTGTTTTGTTTTCCTACCTTTGGAGCAGTAATTGTGTCTGTAAAGGTAACTGTCCTGAGGCTGCTGCTGCCACCGCACGATGTAGTATGAAAGGTTGCCATTGGGAAGAGAGGGAGGATTCCATTTCACAATCAGTTGGGATGAGGAGTTGGATGCTGAAATAACATCCAAGGGAATGGAGGGCACTGGAGGACGAAAAAGAAAAAGGGAAGTATTTACATCTACGGCATCTCCAGTGTATTTCGATGCAAGCTTTTGAAGTGAATCCCATTCCATTTCTAGACTGCAAGAAAAAAACACTATCCTATTTCAAAGAAAAGATTTTCTACTTATGACCCACTAACAACACTTACTAAGGGTTCGACTGCAACCACACACAGCTGCAATCCCAAGCCGTACTTCAGTTTACCTTGACCAGCAGAACAAAGTCTGGAATCCTAACTCCAAAACACTCACACAGTTCCCAGTGAAAATAAAGTATAAACCACCACAGTTCTAATTCAAATCTTAATGCTGCTTTCATAATTACTGAAACCTTCTAGCATTATGCATGTCATCTGCACGTAAATTAAACTTCTGTATTAATAATAGAACTTGCATAATAATACAATAAGCAAACTTGCAGCATTACCAACCTCTTACCCAAAAGCCCAAGATCTCACCTGCAGCATTGGTTCGGATATATACAATTTCACTTTTTGCTCCATGAATATGGTGGTTTTCCATCATTGTGAGGGTAACAGCCTTGACATAAATGGCATATTGAGTCCAAGGTTTCAATCCCTGCAGTAAAATTCCAGGGTTGTTCTCTTTGTTTGGTGGCAGGTCAACATCGACCATGTTCCAGCTATTAGAGCCACACGCATCTTGCCCATCGTACTCTGTCACATTTTTGAATGGTCTGAAACATTAAAGGTAAAAAATAGTACAAGATATTTATTTTTTCCTTAAAATTGTCATATATTTGTAAGTGTGCCTCACTACAATGTTGCTCAATAAAACAAATAAAGCTTACCAGCCTTCCATAGCAGAATAAAACAGAATAAAATCTGTATTTATTTCCAGGCAATACAAAATCAGAGTTCAGCTTTAGCTGCTTATTGCAATAAGGTAAAGTTCTCCATGAAAAGACTGAATTTACCTTTTTTTATCCAAACAGACAGTGAAACGCTTCAGACATATTTAGACTTCAGCTAAGCATATATGAAACAGAAGCAGCTCAGAACAGTTATTGATGGTGGGTGAGCTTTTTACCATAAACAACGCTAACTTCCATGACTCGACTTGACAAGTCCATCCAACAGGCTTTTTTCCCCCCCTTTTATTTCCACACAATACAAGCACATTATAGTAGTCATGCAGTCCTACTTTTCCTACCTTGCAACACTGCTGCAAGAGGACATAAAGTACTATTCTTGTTATTAGTTACTATAGACTCATCAGCAC
Organism: Falco naumanni; assembly: GCF_017639655.2. Lineage (NCBI taxonomy): Eukaryota > Metazoa > Chordata > Aves > Falconiformes > Falconidae > Falco > Falco naumanni. The sequence goes on along the minus strand of NC_054060.1, from coordinate 7,728,740 downwards.
TAAGTTTACTGCACCACAGTACACCATCACAACGACATTCTTTTTCAAGCCATGCTGGACATAACGATCTGTGCTTCTGTGTCTCGCAGCCTTGCTCCGTATGTCATTACCAGCATTCTGAACCTCCCTTTTCACACCTCCATACTGCTTGGAGAGTATTAGTGTGCTCATTTTTATTTTTTACTACTTTAAATTTGAGACACTACGAGCATGTGCAAAGGCAGAGAGACACCTCTCAAGAAATCAGGCTCTCTCCATTAACCACCTCGCTCCTTCATTATCAAGAGACAGTAATACAGAAAACTACCAAAGCTAGATAATCTAAATAACCCCAAACCCTGAGCAGACATGTCGTCAAATGATGATCGGGCAAACTCCTGATCTGTGGTACTCTCTAGTCAGTACTATGACTTGAGAAGGAAATATCTCAGTGAACATAGAAGAGCTCCGCATTAGACCCCTGGATTTGGAATCCATTTGTAAGCTTCAATCAAAGCAATCCTCTCTTGCTCCACCAAGAAAAGCAGTTGAACAAAAGCAGGACTTGAGGGTGAAATATGCAAACTGGACGAGCTATCCAACAGTCAGAACAGAATTGTCTACTACCTCTCGGACTGCCCCAGTTAGCCTCTGACGACGTCTACTTACGCTTCTTTGTAGTAAACAGTGAAACTAATGAGATCTCTATAATCTGGAGGGCGATACCGTTCCCATGTTAGTTTAATCCGATTCTTGAGCGTAGTGTTGGAAACGAAACGCAGAATGTGGCTTTCACCTGCAATACAGAAGGACAGGACAGGACAGAGCATCACATCACCCGTCAGTTTTTCCCGTCTCTTAGGTATCAGTTTTAGCTAATTAGCCTTTCCAGTAACGCCTGTGATAGCACAGTATACAGCAGCCTTTCTCTCTGTAGAGCTTCATATTTCATCCTACTACATTTGAGTGCTTAAGGGTAAGCAGTGACCTGGGCAATCATTTCAGAATGTGCTGGAGCTACTTGTTATTTTCTCTGAAGTAGATTTTCTTTCAATGCATCATCAGAAAGCTCTTGAAAACTACTTCAGACTCTCCCCGAGTGAGGAGTGGAAGTCCTGTATATTCACAGGACTGATTTAAAAGCACTAAATTCATCACTGAACTCCAAGGCACATGCAGAACTGTAACTGGCCTCTACGTTCTCACTTTCCGGGACAACTTTTGACAACTACAATTTGTTTTGCTGGGGAATGGACAACACGGAAAGGACAAAGGAGTTCACATTCCCACTCATGAGGCCGGACCAAGAACTCCAAAACTCAGTTCATATACGGCACAACCATTTGATGGCAGCAGCTTCCAGCTACTCTTCTGAACAGAGCTGGATGGAAGCCGGCAAGCTTTGAAATGAATGGCTTCCCACTACCAACTCACTGAGCTTTCCAATTCAAAACAATATAGCATTTTAAAAACTAATTCTTGGATGAAGAAATAGTGTTCTAAGTGTCAACTGTGAGTTAGTTTCTTATGTTCCACAGAAACCTCTGAAAATAAAGGGGTTTTCACCCTCATGTACACTGGCACTATTGGTGCTATCTTTTCAAAGGCAGTTTAGCTTTTGTTGATTCTTTTCCCCTTCTCAGAGTCAGAAAGCTTTCTGTAATGGTTTTTTTAAAAAAAACAGGCAGCGGCTGGCACTAGCCTCAGTGATAGTAAGGACTGGCTGTGTGTCTGTAACTCCTCCAGGACTGCAAGCCTTTGCTCTATTGAATGTGCAAAGAATGGAGTGTGCTTACAACAAGGATCCATGCCATCTGCATTTATGCATCATGCCTAAAGAGACATTCAGCAGAGTACGTGTCCTAGTTTTGTAAACACCATCCAGGACAAGGGGACTTGACTTATACACAAGATCCATTTTAATTTACTCGGCTCCAAGAAGACCACAAATAGACCAAAGAAAAATACACCATCAGTTCTAACAGTTTGATCATGAGGTCAAGTTTGTAAGCGTTCTGTCATCTTAATTCCTAGATGAGTGACTGCTTTTAAATGTGTTGGTTACACCTGGAGACCTGATGTGCAGACCACCAAGCCAAAAGAGGACTTTCCAATAGCTTTAACCGTTGCAGAATCCAAAATTAAATGCAGAGACACTGAAGTTTAGGAATAATGCAGAGCACTAAAAAGTGTTACCAATTCAAAAGCAAATAATTTGAAAATAAAGCACAGAAAACAGTTTACAAGCATTTCTAGCAACCAGGTACAATATTTGGCAGGAGCTGAAATTAAGCTTAAAGTAACAGAAACAGTTTGTTTTGGTGTCTATGCAATCGTTATTCAGCACCCTCATTAGTATCAAGAAACAGTAGATATCAGAGAGTAAAACAGCTATAATGATGTACATTTGTGATGGAAACTGAGAAACTGTTCCTCCTTGGATATACCAAAACACCAGATTTTATTTCTCGTTTCCCAGGTATGTTCCTGTTGTTATAGGATGCTGCTGCCACAAAAAAAAAGGTGTTTGGAAAGCAGTCATCTTCATTGAATGGTTTTTATAGATGAATTGGTGACTACGTAACCACCTCATTTTCCACGCATGCAAACATACTCTCACAGCTACATTTTAAAAACTGAAAAAGTAGAACAATTGAAAGTCTACTGTAATTTCTAAACTTTAACTATTGCAATGGTCAGCAACATGGCAGTGTGTTTGGGTGTTTTTTTGTGACACCTTCCTATGCAGTTTACCTTGAGATTTTTTTTTTTGTTTTTTTTTTTTTTTTTACTTACAAGATGCTCTCTCTCCATTGTTCCTTGGATTTATATCTCCTTTGCTTTGTCGTCCCTTGGTTCCTGAAACTTCCTCCATACGGTAAATCTCAGAAACACACAGTTTAGGATTAAATGCAAAGTACATTTTCCCCTCCTTGATCGTCAAGTTATGATGGTTCCAGTCCCACAGCTGCTGAAGATTGTGGTTGTCAAGCACATAGAAAGAATAATTCCTAGAAGGAAATTTTTGAAGAAAAAATACTGGTTTTAATTCATAGCAAATTCCAATGAAGAATACCTTAATATAAGAAAATTTTAAACACTGTGTTTCCTCTTAATAACAAAAAGAGTTAAATCAGTGTTTAGCAGAATAAAGGATTTTCTTCTCCCATGTAGCAAGCTTTCCCTGAGTGCTTACTTTGGTCAGAGCGCAGGGAAATGACTGTAACACAGGACTCCAAGGCTGGCACCACACCATGTAAAGCCCGCTCCAACATGCGTTTTAATAATTGTATAGAAGCTACTATGAGAAATATAAATTCATGTCCTCTGAACAGCAGATCTCTACACTGGATTTTCCATGTTGTGGCAAACGGGGAACAATAACCTCACATACCTTATGGGAGGAAACAAATGGTGCAGTTCTGCAAATACAATTGTGAACACCGCTGTCTTGCTTACATTTACAAAAGCAACTATACCAGTTTGCATAGTGACATTTCTTTGCCTGTCTTAGCTTACCTCTTGGCTCAATGAAAATTTCCTACAATGTGTCAAGTACAATTGCACCTACACATCAAAACCTGACAGTAAACAGTTGCGCTGACTGCACAGCACAGGATCCACGCTTCAAAGTACAGAACTAACAGTGCAGGCAGCAGCATGTGCTGAGCCCAGTCCCTAAGCACAACAGTGGAATAACACGAACATCCTCTATTTCCACAGGCACTAAATGCAAAGTTATGTGTGTAATCCTAGTAAATATTAAGAAGAAATTCCTGGTACCACTCAATTGTGCTGAATTAGAAAAAAACCCAAAAACCAACAAACGCAAACCAAACAACCCACAACCAAAAAACAGCAGGTGCAGCAGAAGATTATAAGCTCTGTATCAGCAGCAAGACAACACCTACAAAGACACTTAGATTTTGGAATAGTAGGAACAGGAATGCACAATTGCAAAATGATTTAAAGGTCTGTGCAGCTGATGAATCTAAATCAAACCAACCCGTCACACAGCACTTATTATACTTTTGTAGAAAGTCCCACCAACGTTAAGTACACCAACATAAAAACCATTATTAACACAATAAAGCCTTGCAACTTCTGCAAGCCACTTTGCATTGGTAAGCCCACATCAACATAGTTAAACTAGGCTTTCTACAAATCCTTTTAACTACAGTTAGAGTTTTTACTGCGTAACATGTTGGAAAACCCATGAGGCTCAAAAGAAGCTGACATACTACTCATTTATCATTTCCCTTCAACTACTTGATTTAAAATTTTTCATTAATTCCTCCCTCACCCAACCTCAAGTGAAAACTGTACATTCTGGTTGCAATGTGTGTAGACATAGTTGCAGCTTCTTGTAACATACCAAAATGTTGACTGTGTTTTCAGAATAGTGTGAAAGAGATTTTTTTTTCTATTTCTAACTGTCCCCTAACTATCTGGGACTTGATTGCTAATGAAGTTGATATACCTGTTACTGCTTCAGATGGATGCTGAGAACAACATGCTCACAGTTGACAAGGGAGCACACGCATACTTGTGCTTTAAATGCATCTTGCCAGGAGAGAACAAGGATGCTAAACTGCATGTGGGATTTGACAGACATCACCAAAACCTGTGTTTATTTGAGACACACACTACTCTTGTTACAGCTGACTAAAATCCCTGCAGCTCCCTGTGCACTGCTGAAAAGATGACACTTCACCATAATTAACTGCATGATTAAGCGACGGCAACTAAGCTTTCCAGGGAAGACCCAAAAAGCTGGACTCAGATTGAACACAATAAACAGAGGTGTGTATAAAAACCACCTCAGATGTTTACTGACAGCCTAGCCTGTCTCCTGCTCACAACTGCGGCAATTATGCTGTAGACAGTAGAGATAATTCTTATATTTAAGCAATGTGACTAAGCTTTCAAGAGTGTGAATAAACGAGGCAAATGAAGCACGTAGCGCTTTACACAAGTGGGCCAGAGTTGGGAGCTGCTGCAGCTCATACTTTAAAGCCATCTACACCAGTCTGAGCAGCCATCTGAGACAAAGGAAACAGGTCCTAAGGCTTCATATATACACTGAAAATATCAATTAGTGGAAGTTATTCTAGCACCATTCAAAGCACCAGGGAAACCACATTTAGAGGGCTATACACAGTCTCAGTCACAGGAGAGGTGCAGCACTGCATGGCTTGAAAGGTGGAGCAAAGGGCAACTGGAGTGCACTTAGGGCTTAGGTTATAAATAAAGATTATATCAGACTTCGGCTCTAACAGCTGCGGAAAAAAATCAGGATGCCAAGGAAGATAGCATGGAAAGAATAAAAGATTCACTGTAGGAAAACAAAGCGCTGCCAATCAAACCCTGGAGACGGTAACTAAGGCAATGACTGGAGATTATGGCCTGAAGGACGGGCTAAACCTCTGAGCAGGAACAGGAGGCACATCTGGTCCCAGGCTTGCCATAAAAAGCCTCAAGGCAACCTGCATAACCCATGTGCCCCCACAGGAGAGAATTCCCACAACACGATGCGTATCCCCCACTGCACAACACCCGCAGCGACTTCATTACTGACTGGATACATTAAAAACCTGCTCACACTGTATCTGCACACGATGCTACACCTGTGCACGTTCACCCACTGTAAAGCTATGAGGCAGAACACGAGAGCCAAACCAAAAGGAGATCTAGGTGATGAAAACATTTCAACAAGCTTTCAATCATCCCTTATCCCCCTCCACAGTGTAGAGGACACAAAAAGCTCCTGAAAGGGGTAATGACCAGGTAGGTACACTGTTAGCAAGAGAGCAATGTGTAAAGACAAGTGACTTGCACCAAAAAGGGAATGAGAACTGACAGAGGACTGTGAATGAGAGTGGTGGATGAGCTGGCTACAGAAGATGACCAGGCAGTAGAGGTTTACGGCAGACTGACCACTGTGGGACAAGATGAGCAACCCTACAGGACACACAGAGCAGAAAATGTTCCCTTCTCAGTGCCACAGTGATGAGAAAGACAGAACATCCCACTAGAGTGAAGAGCTGGGACATCAATCAGTAAGGGACAGGAGAAAAGGAAAACCCTTATTGCTTTACATACATGCAACATGCCACATGTTGGCTAGAAACTGTCTATTAACATGGTACATGTTCTACACCTGCATCACGGGGTGACCCTGACCCTTCACGAGGACATGACAACAGAATCAAACATACAGAACACACCATCCCAATGGAGAACAGTGCAGAGGACAACACGTGAACAAAACGCTCCATTTCAAGGTCTCTCTAAACCAGGTTTGTTCTTCAGCATTTCTCTATAAGCCTGAAATTTATCAAATTTCCAAAACATTGCGGATGTTTTAATAATGCTGGTATATTCTTTCGCTTGTGCTTGCCCACCAGCACTTCAAACAGAACCACCAAGGTTACTAACAGAATATCTGTCTCTAACAGATACATACGGACACCCTGCTAATGTAAATTTTAAGCAACTTAGAAACAGCTGGTTTTGGCCAAGGATCGCCATCTCCACCGGCAAATAAATGGGTAGGAAACTAGAGGCTTTTATATTAACCCATGGATTTGGAAGCAATGCCCCTTACTGAAGTTCTGTGTTTTCTTGTCCAGTTCAAAAAGGTAAACTGATGAGTTTCTTAAACCCACACACAAACCCAGCCTCACACCGCAGTGTACAAACTTCCCAATTCCCTTTTTGAAACTTCACATACACATCGACAGGTGAGAAAGTGTCTACACGGCCTCCTATAAAACAGAAACAAAGACAAGGAGCATTCCTCCCTGGGACCCTGCCACTGCACACATACTTTCCACCGTGTTTACTACCAGCCCAGAGGGCGTCACTCGTTCCTAAAACACTCTCACACACAGGGTGACTGCTTTGTTGAAATGCTGCGGCTAGAACAAGCCTTGCTGCTGTCGTGCTGACTGTCTGAATTCACCATAATCAGGAAAACAAACCGTGAAGTCTTCAGTGAGGAGCCATACAACAGCTACAGAACCTACTCACACCTTCCCACAAGCCTGACAGCTACTGATGCCTCTGCTTCAAAATGATGTAGAAAATGGGTGGGGTGGTGGTGTGTGTTTGAGACTGTCCCAAATTTGCTGCAGAACTTGAAACACAACATCAGCAGCTGGTCAGTGTCACAACAGGAACTCTTCCACAGTCACCATCACCTCACTTGCTCTTGAAGGCCACAAATTACTCATTTTCCAGATACCCAACCCTGAGATGCTTTGAGAAGTGCCTCACAGCAGCCACAGTTGACGACAGCAATGCACACACAGCAGCCCAGCAGAGGACAGAGGGGTCCAGCAGCATGAATGCCAGACTAGGAACCAAACTCCTGCATCAGACACTGAGACCCCTCCAGCACATCTCCATTTCAGGTTCCCTACTGCAGAGAGAATTTTTTTCCTTGTTGTGAGAGCACATGCACTACAGACAGGGTGTTCAAAAGAGGCGATGAACACTCTGAAAACAAAGTAAACTCCCTCTAAACTTTCCATTTTCTGTGATAACCAAGGCAGGCACCAGCAACTGAATAAGGAAGGAAGAAGCTGTTTTGTTAGCCCAGTTCAATTAAAAAAAAAAAAAAAAAAAAAAAAGGACAGTGGTGGTGGGGTCAGTTGTGTAATGAACAACTATCATAATGGACCTTAAGTTAACCTCCCTCTCATCCCCAAGGCAATGCTGGCATAAACAGCTACTATTCCAGCAGCCCAGTACTTCCCAGGTTAAGACCCCCCTCCCTGTGGTTCATAACTCTGCCAACGGAACTGTTCAAGCTCAGTCCTTCCTTGCCAGGTGCCTACTTCCACCTAGTATTTTTGGAAACTCTGTTTAGACCGTGGCGATGCCTAAATCACATTAGGCATTTTCCAAGTAAAAAGACTGCCCCCGACCCAAAATATGCAACTGCAGTAATTCCCTAGCATGGGTGAATTTTAGCACAAGTAGCTCTTTAGTATAATCTATTTTACCTCCCGCAGCCCGTCCTGCTTCCCTCATCAAAGCTGCACCTATTTACTTCTCTATATGGGAATCCGATCGAAGAACTTGCCACTTCCCTTCATATCAGCTCTGCCTGCTGACATACAAGGTACCATAAATGTAATTACTACTTGAAACACAAAGCTAAACTCCAATTTGAAGAGAGCAAAGGAGAGAGGGGGAGAGAAGAAAAGACAAATCGGTAACTGGAGTATCTGTGAGAGCATGCCGCATCCTAAGTGGGCTGAATGAGCCTTGTGCTCGGCAGCGACAAGCCTCTAGGATTTGCAAATAGAAAACAAGCTTTTCTGCAGAGCCAGTGTTCTTACTGAAAAAGACAGCGTGCTTTTCAAGTGCAGGATGAAGAGCTGCCCTTTGACTTGCTCTGTCAGATGGTGGAATTTGAAGAATTTAAGGCTGACCAAAGACCAGCCTGAGAGAACGACAGAGGTTGTGAAGAATCCCTCGCGCTGTAACTTTACCCTGCCAGGGCAGATAAATCAGACAACAAGTAGCCTTTCCCAGGACCCTCCCACCACTTTTTCTTACAAGATTGCCCCAAATTGTTCATTTAACAGTTCTGTCATTACTGAGGGAGGCTTAATTCTCCCAGAGAACACTGGTTTAAACCTGGGATGACTATTTGATTCAGAAAGAGGAAGAGCAAGGCAGTTTGCTGGAGGATCATCACCACACCTAAGCACTGTAAGTTTTGCAGAGATAAGAACTTTTGTCCCTACTATCTCCTACCATCATAGGAAAACAGGAGTTAGATTCAGCAAAACATATCACACACTGTGTAATTATACGAACATATAACCCACAGATCAACTTTACTTTTCCTGACCAGTCTTTTTTCTGCTTGACAGATAATTCATTTAATATCAGCATTTCAAGGAGCTGCAAACAATTGCAACTTGTAAACTATTGGGTTACTTCCAGTTGCACTCCCTGTTAAGTAAAGTTCAAGTTTCCTTCCAGCAGACATTCTCCATAAAACTCTGATAAAAGCCAACATTAAAAAACTGCAAGGAAATCCAACAGTTTCTGAACAAACTCTTTTCTCAAACAGAGCAAAAAGAACAAACGATAGAAAGATGCTTTCTAGAAAAACCTAAAGTGAAAAGCAACAGCAAAGTTTCCACAAAAATACTTTTAACATACTGAATTTAATATTTTAATTTGGATAGTAATTCAAATGAGCGATGACTGCACAATGGTATTCATTAGGAGAAAAACACTGCATATTAGTGGAAGAAAAGATTCTGTAAATGGTACGTGAATATTTTTTAGGAGATTTATTCTCTCTGGCTTTCTATTAAAGTGAAATTGCCTCTACAAATGTCTGAACACTTACCCGTCCACCTGTTCCTCTCCCAGAATATACCGCAGGTTCTTCAAGAAAGACAGGGAGACTAATGCATGGGAATGACGAATTTTCACATACCCTGTTACTGTCTCAATCAGACCCATAAAATTCTCCAGTTCTGAGGCGATGTTATCTACAGCAAGAAAAACACAATATTATTATTGTAGAATTCATAGCTTTAGCTGCTGTTCTGATTAATGCAGTATTAGCTCTGTAAGAGAAAATGTATTTGTTGCTTTTGAAAACGTGAGACACTGGTATTCCCTCCCCCAGTAAGAGTTGCCTGTGTGGACAGATGGTTGGAGGGCAAACTAAAGCCACAGAGCAACAGTGGAAAACCAGTCTTGCTTTTCCATACTGGTATACCTGCTTTTTCCATGGACATTGCACTTTGAAGCCAGCACCAAATGTTGAGCCAGCATTCTGGCAGGGATGAAAAGACCCTTGTATAAGTGTACACGTCCATGAGACTGGAATTGCTCTTCGGCTACAGAGCAAAGCTCAGGCAGAAAGTTCCATTGGAAAACAGAGATGGAGACTGAAGATGAAGAGGTGGAAGTATACTACTGCTCTTCTCTGGGGCATAAAGCATCGCTTTCAGTGACCCTTAAAAAGCTTTGGCTACAAAACCGAGGACTCTTGATCAAACAGCAAAGATAAAACCGAAAGGATGTCCTCAAGCCATGGAGCATGTTCCACATAGCTCGCTAAAGGTGATCTTCTATAATAAATTATTAAAACAACTGCAGACCAAGCTCTACTTTTTAATGCTGCCCCCTCCGTAGGAACTGTTCTGTTCCTGCCTCGGTCTGCAACACCCCATCCTTCACAAGGCTCAAGCTTTGCAGTCTTTAGCACCCAGCAAACCCTGGCCCATGCCCACTGCCTGGTGTCATTCTCCTGTGAGGTTACATGGCAGTTGTGAGGGTAAGTTTTTAAGCACTCGGGATGGGAGAAGCTGCTATGGGGTACGCTGCCATAAAACCCCTGAGGTCCTAACTGACAGCTGGAAAGCCCCATTACCAAATGCCAGTGGTTGGTGCCTGTACCAAATAGAGTTGGGAGGAAGCTGATGCTCTTCAGTAGTCTAAGGTAACACTTCAAAAATTAATAAAAAATATCCCACACTTGCCCCAGGTAACTGAACATCTCTCATAAGGGGAGACTGTACCTGTAGGAGTGGGACCATGAGTGAAATAATCCACGTGCTGCTGTTTCTAAACCCTGAAATTTTCATTCAGCAGGAGAAAAGGAATCAAATATATCTCAATCTTTCAACCTTATTCATGAAACCAAAAGGGACGTTCCATAGGGAGATACATTTCCAATAAAAACTAACAGTGATTTTCACTCTGCTTTTAAGAGCTCATCAGCTGTCAACACTTCCCTGACTGATGAATCACTACCCTGACAAATTTAATCCAGAGCTTGTTCAAGACATGTGACAAAGGTAGCCTGCTCGCCAACGATGACCATCCAGAGGCACAGTGCTAGGCTTTATATGAGCTCTCAGCACTCTGGATTCCATGTTTTAGCAAGACACCACACCTTGCCTTGGAAGGGGAGGATATGCAGTCTTACAGTGCCCTGCCCTACTTGCAGCCGAGTTATTTACCTACCCAGATGCAAGGATTTTCAACTTTTCCACCTTCTTAGGCCTTTATTATTCCTTTGGGACTACTGCTCATCTCACTGCCTAATCCTGGTTCCCTGTCCTGCCAAAACCCCCAACAAAAATACTTTCACTGCCTTATAACTTGGTAGCTGAATCCCTATTCCATCCGCACGTTGGAGAATGGTGCTACAGTCAGCGGGCCAAACCAAACAGGAGTACTGCATGGGGCTGGACAGCAGTTTGCTGAGTTTTTAATGTTCTTATCACTATGCTGACAGATAAAAAGAAAAATATTAAAAGCAGCCTTATCAGAGGTTCATAAAGAGAGGGTAACCACTTACTTCCACGACGGATGTTAATCAGCAGATTTCCCTTCAGAATTGTGCATCCCTGCAACATTTGTGCTGACGTGACGGAGTCAATCGTCTTTGTTTTCCCATCCTCACATATTTTGGGGCAAGGCCCCTCACAAGGGCTGCAGAACATGCTGTTAGGAGAAAAAGGGAGACTGAAAATATGCAATGATATCCAACTCTAAGTCCACAGACTGCTTTGAGTTAAATTTTGAAAGACATTTCCCTCTAAAGCTTAAGACAAATCCTTCAAGCTAGAATTCAAGTTACCACGCTTCTCCAGAGGGCTGCAGGTAACATAGTACACGTGGCTGATCGACTCCAGAGGGGCTGGTGCATCACAGCTCCTGTTTACAGCACCACAGGAGTGAACGAATGGACCCATACCCACCATCTGCCAGCTTCTGAATGGCTCTGTGGTCCTTCCAAAGTTGAAGGCACTTCAGGTAAAACCCAGCACCTTTGCATCTGTGCATTTACTCTAACTTCATTATACCCAGAAAGACCACCCTTCTCATTTTCATTTATACAGACAGCCTCAGGGTGCTGCGAAATTTCGTGCTAATCCAGGCTCAGTCTCCAAAAACAGGCCAGCCAGGAATCGGAGATGGGAAAATACTCTTCAAGTTCTTATGACGCTTGTCTCCGTGCCCTTAAACCAACATCTGAAGCTCAGCACAAGGGAATTCCATACTCCTGGTCATTCTAACTTGGGAAAGAAAACTGTGGGAGCACAACACGTTCATTCATGAATGACGTGGAAAAAGGGAGCAGTGATTTAGTCACTATTTCTTATAACTTAAGAGGTATTAAAGCAGCAAGTTTAAACAAACAGAAGGATGCATCTTGATGCAAGGCAAAAGTAATTTTCAACAGGAGTTGGGAGAAACAGGCTGGAAGTCTAAGCAGGTTCAAAATGGATTATACAGATGGCAGCAAGAGAACATGTCCGCTAGTGACTACAAAACACGACGACAGACACAGCCCTGAACTCAGAAATCAGATCGCCAGAAGCTGGAAGGAAACACTGAAGCACAGGATCACTTCTCCTGCTTCTATACTTACAAGCATTCCTAAGTATTTTTTAGTGGTCAAACCTAAGGAACAAGAACTCAAGCCAGCCTAGACTTTGGCTACAACACGTTTTTAAAGGCTCAATATTATACTGTCTGCATACCCACCTCAAAACTGAACACTTCATGTGTGCACAAAACATGCCCTCTGATCACCCCTCGTGGTACATGTCTTTCCCGATTTAAGATAACTTTTATTTTTCAATTTATTCTAGTACTGTCCTTTGTATTTCATTATTACCTACTCCACCTTATCACTTCAGAGGGGAGAAATGAAAAAGAAAACAACCCAAACCCAGCTCCAAAGACAACAGTAATGAACATGGACTTACTATTTATTCTTTAAGAAACTGAACCCATTTTCTTCTGAGGCTTAAAGAAACATGTAAATTGATAACAAGTTTTTCATGCATAAAAAATACAAGAAAGATGCCTCCTTTTCTTAGTAGTAAGCTCCTATTTCAAAATCCTGTACTATAACGTGCCATAAACCACTAAAAGCTGCAGACACAAGCAAAAGGCATTCAGCTAAACGTACAAAGAATGCTGGAAATGCTTTCCATTCACAACTATTTGTTAGCATCACCTCTGGGAACAAAACATTCACTGGCCTTGAGTTACAGCTCCTTTCAATCTTTGCAGCAGAGCACACCACACCACCGGGACAGGATGGCCATGCGTTTCAGCGTAAGCGGTTCAAACAGCTGGCACTACAACCTCAAGTAGATGACAACAGAAAAATTCCTCAGGTGAATATCTGCGTTTGAGCAAAGGCAATGTTAAGGTGCTTACATTCAAATATCCACCAGAGATTGCCTTACTATTTGATCAGAATGACTGATGACACACAAGCGGTGCTGGTTATCATCACAACGGCCTATCAAAAAAACCCCAGCATCTTAGAACAGCCTACAAGGACATCTTTTTAGCACAGTACTGAAGCACTGTGAATCTTAGCGCACTACCCTTTACTCAAAGTCTATGACTTCCAAGGGTCAACAGGCAACTAAGGCTGCTTGCTTAAACCACTGACAAAAGAGGAAAATCATACGCATGCATCACTCCAACTGCTAGAATTAAGAGCAGATGAGTGACAGTCTCACAAGAAATTATGCTGTATAATGTTGTCAGCTGCTGCATTATTTTTGTCACCATCTACATGATTGCTCCCTTTTAAAACAGCATTGTTATCTTCTGAAAACAGTGAGAAAAGGGAAGTAAAATTAAATACGCTGAAGAATGGATGTGTCTAAAATGCAAGCACACATAAAACAAATAATATGCGAAGCTAGATAACTCCTTATGGTTTGTTCTGTGTGATAATGGTCATCAGCCAACCTCCAACCTTGTGTTCCAGGGCTTTCGCCGTGATTTTGCTATTGTCTACTTGAAGATCTGGTTCCGCATTGCACTGACCTTCGCAAGTCCTTCAGAAGAATCAGGGGCAACTGCTAACGCCCAGGACCACAGGCAATCAGACCTTTCAACAGTGAATTCGCCTAAGCAAGCCTTTACCAGGAAATCATGCAATTCTCCATCATATGTTCTCATATCTACGCAATAATTTGCATCATAAGCTGCCACAGAACAAGGGGTGGAAAAACCCAAACGTGACAACTTTCCCAAAACCCAATGGACTTTCCAGAAGCTGCATTACCTTTGGCTCCCATTGCGTATGAATCCAGAGGGGCATTCTGCCATGCACTCATCGTTGTGAATCACAAATCTCTCATATTCACTTGTTTCGGTGGCAGGGACTTTGGAGCAAAACTCTTTAGTCACGCAGCGCCAGCCCTCGAACTTGTAGGTGTTGGGAGGGCAGGTGGGCATGCAGACTCCTTCGTAGTAGTAATTGCGGCAGGCCACGCAAGCGGTGTTGTTGTCGGGTGCCGTGCAGCTCCCCAAGCATTCGGGATGGCAACACTCATTTTGGTCTGTGCAGGCTCGCTTGCCACATGAGCTGGGGCACACTACAAGACAGAAGGCAAGGTAGCATGAACAACAGCTCTTAAATAAAGTGAACGGCACCAAAGCGAAAACCCTGACCCATACAACTCTATGCTTTCGCTCCCTGGGCTCTAGAGTATCTCTGCAAAAGAACAACTCCTGTAAAAATGACAAATTAAATTCTCTTTTTCTCAGTTTTAGTAGCCTGAAAATAATTTTTCCTCAAATCAAATTTATAACATAAAACAATTAAATAATAAGGAAAACTGCTGGAAGCAAGACCAACATAAGGATAACGGAAACAGGCAAGTACTGGAATCTGCTCCATAGCCCTAGTATTATGGGAAGTTTCTTTGTTTGGGTTGGTGGCTGTTTTTTGGTGGGATTTTTTGTGGGTGTTTTCTTTTTTTTTTTTTTTTTCCCTAGTGCTGACTTACTGTCTTTCTAAGCATTTCTTGTCTTTCCTATTTGTACTTCAAATTGGTCTTTTACTGGCAAGAAAACAAGCTCCCTTTAAACTACTTAATTACACTTGTACAATAAAGCACTGCTATACTGTAGCACACATGGTTAGGTTGACCCCAATGTAGCATCCCAATGTTGCTTAAGTATGCAAAATGAGGTTTAACAAAGTACAGATGGTACACATCAAATACTGTGGAATCATGGAGCTACTATTTTCCCTTGAAGAGTGTAACAGAATTCTGCCTTATCCCCAGTTTCTGGGTTCAGAGAACAAAATATGAAAGGAAGGAAAAAAAAAATGGGGTGCAAACTTATGGAGACATTCGTTTCACGTGAAAGCATTTCAGCTTGGAAGATATGAACAAAGAGCAGAACTGTCAGCAGACAAGCTAACCACCGCTACATCAAAAGAAGTGGCAGCATTATATTTATGTAACAACAACATTTTGATTACAGCATTGTATGGCCTTTTAGCCATGTGAGTTTGTGTGCCAGAGGCTCTGTAAACAAACACAGATAGGAAATCTGGTTTGCATTAAGTAACTGTTTTCCACTTTCTTACTTAGCTAAAACACAGTACCAGTAATAACAGCATAAAACAAAATTTCAGTAGTACAACTATAGTGAGATCCAAGCAAAGCACCACAAGACATTTAAACTGAACAATTTGAGCAAAAAGCATACAACCAGCAAAGAAGTTAACACCGCAGCAAAGAAGTTAATAGCCCAAAATGAACACAGAAGCAGCAGAGCCCAGCCTGTAGAGAAAGACAATGTTTATGAAAAGTTCTGCACTGCAATTTATCGCTCAGTTTGCAACTAACTACAGTGTCGTTCTAACGCAGGGCTAAACACCCTAAAATCTTGAACTCCTCCTCTTCCCATAACTAAGATCTAGGCTTTCCAGTATGTTTTTACAGTGCTGTTGAGCAGAGCACCACAATCATGAGACAGGACCAAATAAGCCTGACAGTGCTATTAAGTAGTAATTTAAAAAATAACACAAAACCCCCAAACTCTGCGCTGCGTCAGGACCTAGACATCCTACACCACGTTTTGATTGTAAGAAGCCATTTTCTGCCAGCTTTAAGGTAGTGCCCATGTTGAAAAGGACTCGTAAAACTGCCATCGGAGAAGTTTGACCCTCTCCCATCAAAATGGTTCTACATTAATCTTGCTTAATTTTACTCATTTCGTTGGTTTTGGTTTTTTTTAACCCTAACTGCCAACCTTGCAAGTTCAAGCTTCTGGGTAGGAAGCTGGGTTCTCCTTACACAACCAAGGCTAAGAAAAGCTTTGTGGAAGAAATTCCACCTGCACACAGTCTCCAAGTAACCCAAGAGCCTGTATTAGCAGGTAGCTATGAAGTACCGTCAGCAGACCTGCTTACAACATCTGACAGTGCTATTACTTGTATATATGTAGCTGCACATCGCTAACACAAGAGGCTTGCATTCAAGACAGCTTGGATACACTGGATTGAATGCAGCAGGTCTACTGCGTGAGAAGATACTACTGAAGTTGCCCAAGAGCTCATCTGTCTTTTCCAACTAGACAAGAACCATTACTTATCCCTGCAGCCCTTTCCTTGCACATACTGCCATTATAACCCAACAGCTGTGCTCTTACCGCTACTGCTCCGTACCTGTACAGTCATTTTTTCAGAGTGAAACCAGGCAGAATATCACAGAGGGGCGGAGGGGGGAGACTATGGAAACAAGAAGGTGGCAGCATGAGGATGGCTGAGGTTTGCCCAGGTAGCACATGTATCACATGCAGGCCAAATTAAAGAGAATTTTTGCAGACCCAGTTACTTCTAAGACTACTGAGAGCAGGAATGCAGAGGAAATCACTGCTAAATAATGATTGTGTAAAGAGGCTGCATTTTTTTTTTCTTCATGAAAATGAAAACAACATATGCACCAAACTGTTACCCGAGAACAAACAAGCATGTTAAGTGAATATTCTTTTCTCAATGGTAACCTGCAATGGAGCAAAGCCTGCCCCAATGCACCTTAGTAAGGCTTCATCAATTGCCTTTCACCTTAAGATATACAGTACTACTTGCATTTGCGACTACAAAGGGATTAAAAATTAAATAAATAAATCAGTGTGCCTTGCTAGCAGATGGACTGGTGTTCTGAGCGGGTGCCAGAACTCGGATTTCACATGGTAGCTACATTCCCAGTTCAAAGCCCTAAGAAAAATAATACAAACACATCCCTGATGCCTCCACAAAGTTCATTGCTAGATGCATTGATTAATGACATAATCTTTTTGTTTTCGTCTAGACTATGTGCTAAAAAACAAATGCTGCTACACTAAGTATTGAGATGAATACAAAAGTTTTTTCTAAGAATGAAATAAACTCAGTCTTTTTCTACTGTGTTTCCTTGAAGTCTCTGCCATTCATGAACAGTCCGCTACATAAATAGGATTCCCTGCATCTCCTGGTAAATCTGCTGACTCTCGTCTACAGTAATATAAATTGAAGTACAGAAGGATACACAAGTTCACAAGAAAAAGGCAATCACTGAAACAGGTTTTCCAAACCACAGTGATATTTTAATCACAACCATTTTAAAAAGAACTGTTGAAAACTTTTTAAAGATAATTTTTTAAAAGCTCAGCAAACCTTGCTTTTCTCTCAGTCCTATTTTTTCCCTGTTCTTGCTAACGTTGGCATAGTTTTCAGCCTGGAGACAATACGGGTATCCCGTTTCTTTGAAGAGGCAGAACAAGAACTTTTGTGCGTGTAGGATACATTGTGAACAACAAAGTCTCACCTGCCTTACACCCAGCTTCCCTCAGATATTCCCATCACAAAAATCTTACTAAACAACACTGGCTGGCCCTACAATCCCATGGGCCCCATCTACCCTCCCAGCCTGTGCTACTTGGGCTGCTAGATTTGTACCAAAGCATTTAAAATGCATGTTCCAAAACACTGTTGCCAAAGAAAACCCTGAAATACGCTCGGTAACTTGTTGACTTTAGTCCACAAGAACATTAGAGACACAAACATGAGCAAACAGTGGGCTGACATTTGGGGACAGAAATTACCAGCCAGGTACAACAGTGCCTTGGATCATGAAGGCTGATGACTGCATACAAAAAATCCCCAACCCCCTGAACAAATCCTTGCTGACAAGTACAAGGGCAAAAAATGCTTAATTGTCATCACATGGAGCTAACCAAGATAATGGAAAATTTCAGAGACCTTGGAGGGCAGCCATGGAAGAAGTCAAAGCAAGACCTGGAGAAGGGCAGACCTAAAGCAGCTTCATGACTTTAATAAAGAGATGATAGTGGCTTGACTAGACCCGAGTGTCCACTTACATTTAGGCAGTGAAAGTACTGAAAAATCATCAGATCTTCAGAGAAGGACATTACAAGAGTAGCAGTGGCTAAAAAAATCCAATTTACTGGAGCAACACCAGCAGCAGTAGTTTCTTTGATCATCCGTGCTTCACCTTCTGATTCCTTCAAATAAGCTTGCCTCATCAACAAAATTCAGATATTCCAAATATTATTAAAAGACTATGATCACACACAAAAAAAGGCAACACATTTCATTCCAAGGTGCCCACTTACTTAGCAAATCAGATTCAGACCTCACACACAGAAAGGAGATACTTTAAAACCAAATGTAAAGATCTTACAAACAAGAGGAGCTCCAAGAGAATCTGACTCAGAAACTCATTATTCTCAATTAAAATCCCCAAGATGCTAAACCAAAATTGCAAACACAAAGCAAGGTTGGGACACCCTCAAACGCAACTCTCAAAAAAAAAAAAAAAAAAAGCAAGAAACAAATCATCTCTTTGTATTGACGGCAGTTCCTTTTTGGACAGCCTCGCACTAAGGAGGTGGCAGTTCATCTGACATCTGATACCTCCCTGCTATTGGAAATGCGCACAAAGCTAAAGCTTGCTGCAAACACTCTGCATTGACATCACGGCTACTGTACAGTTTGGACAGACCAAGTGTTCTTATCTCCAAGATGCCATGACTTCAGCAATGCTGAAACAGAAAAATCAGGTGAATAAACAATCAGTCACAGGGAGTGAAAACGCAGCCAGAAGAGGAAGACTTCTGGCAAGCTGAGGCACCAGCCGCTGCCAAGGATGGCACCGTGCCAGTCACATGCGGGCAAGCAAAAGGTTGCCAAGTGTGGGATAAATATTTTTTAAAAATACTTTCTCTCCTTGTAAAACGATATTTGATCCTTCATTTTTTATACTGTTTCTGCTTTTTTAGAGCATCCTTCACATAAAATAATGTTTCAGAAAGAAAAGGGGGGAAGAAAAGCCTAGTTTTGAGCAGAAACCAGGGGAGGAAGGGAGTGTTTTCTCCTAGCCAACTACCAAAACAATCAGCTGTCTAAATTTATCCACAAAGACAGAAAAAAACGGTCATTTTTGGAATGTTAATCCCTCTACAGGACAGAATTTTAAAAATATTGCATTTCAACGGCCTAAACTTTGGTACGATCCTTCAAACAGCTGACTTCAAATGCTCAAACAGCCTATACAGGACCCGATCTCTTGCCCAGTGTACTGTGAGAACAGGGAGACTGCAGATATGTTACTTAGAAAATCCAGTTCCAGTGATTCATGGCCAGGACTGGAATCGAATAACTACAGAATAAAGGCTGCAATAAGGAAATATACGTATTAAATACATGCAGAAATGTGTTCCAATCACAGAAATGTGGGTACAAGTCATCTCCAAAGAACTGAAGAGGACCACTTAAAGCAGTTGTATAAAATCTTTATATTGCTACAGAAACACACATTAGCTACATAGTAACAACTGTACATTTCTTGCCTTTTCTGTTTCCCCCCAGCACTCAAACTTGGTCTCTCACATTCAGTGAAATTCTGAAGGAAAAAAAACACTGCTGTATCGAACTGCTTTCTAGTAGTTAATGCATAAACTTTGGGAGATTTTGAGATTAACTGCCAGATCTCAAAGGTTCAGTCCAACCCAGCACCGATACTAGGACCTGGAAGTGATCATCTCCTTCCTCTTTAAACCCCTAGTACGTAACAACCATGCCCACCAGTGAATTGTTTGGACAGGTCTATACAAACTTCCACCAAGAAGCAAGAAGGCGGCATGAAGTCTACAGTCTACAAGCTACTTCTGACTTGAGATCATCGCACTAGTCATGTGTTTCTGTGTTTACATCCTAATCACTACCATCCCATTTTTGTCTGGCAGATCTTTCCAAGGACCTTGAAATTATTCCGAAATTGTTTTGGGAATTACTTTCTTGCCACAATACAAATACAGCTGAAGTTTAACTATATGTGGTTGGCTTCCACAGAAAGCTCTTTGGCCTTTTGCTTCTTGGTATTTCAGTTTGTCACAGATACCGTACACCGCATCCCGTAAGTGAAGGGGTAGGTGTGATGGAACATCCACAGCCTCAAAAAAACCTCAGAAGATTTGCCCAACCTGACATCAGTCCACTAACTGCTCAACTTATGAAAAATCGATAAAGGAATCTACTCTTGCATCTCTTTCTTCAGGACTTTATGACTGAAAAACACCACCACACTAAATGCCTGCATAGTGAGCTGTGCAGCAGTTGGATCAAACTGCTCAGATCGAAGCACCTGTAGATGAGTCCCGAGCAAAGGAAGCAGAAGAAAGGAGGGGACGCAGGTTAGGAGAAGAAAGCCCAGCACCACTCAGCACCTGGAGACCCTCAAGATGCCACCAGATGTGGTACGGTCTACGCAACGGAGAGGAATCGTTCATCATTCAACGAAACACTTTGCTAGGACATACGTCGTGGTGAGGTACTCCATGCCCTCCAGTTTTACAATTTCTTTCCTTCTCCGTTACCATTTTCCCTTCCCCTCGTAACAGTTTCAGTACATAACGCATTTCAGACCAGCACACCCATCAGCACGGCCCCGAGGAGCCAGAGCCCACGGCATGGTTTGTAAGCCCTCAAACACACAAATGCCTCAGCGTAACATACCTGCAGCTCCCCTTCCTTGCTGAAAACAACAGAACAGCCCATTAAAACAACGATGAAAGCGACCCAAAGCATGTTTCAGTTGGATACACGGGAGTTTGATCACACAACCCCCCCTCTTTTGGCCACCTATCGTTCATTCCTTCCCCTAGAAGTTACCTCAAAACATCTTCCGGGCTTCCCAGATGAGACAGGTAACAACATGTGTACTAAAACCATTTTCTTTAGAGTAACTAGAGGACGTGGGGACACTATTTAGCACTGTATAACCTCCCATCCCTTCAGGTTTTCTGCAAGTGAAGCAATCAACCCTGCTAAAAGCTCCAGCAGCGTTACAGCTATTCACATTGCACCAAAATTAGAGCAAATGGAAACCCAAGTGAAGAAAACAACTACCTTAAGAGCACAGTCAACAGGAACCGATAGATAGCACAGTTACTCCATTTGCTCCAAAATGCGTAATACTAACGACCAGGAAGGTGCAAATAAACATGACTTATTGACAAACCTAGGCAGCACAAATTGCATTCTCTTTCAAAGCAGTTTGTTGCTCAGCACAACCCAGACTGGCATCATTGCAGCTGGCACTGGAGAGAAAGAGGAAAAAAACAAGTCCATTTTGTCCCTTCCCCACCAGTATGAATTCAGTACATAAACAAACCCAGCTGAGGCATATACACAAGCATCTATCAGGCCTTCAGGCCAGTTTTACTCTATCTTCAACGCTAGGTAAACAAATCAGTTGGGAATGTTTTACCATCAGTACTGCACTGTTCTAGAAATATTTCCTCTACAAAAAGGGAAATTTCCCACTGGAAGTTGCAAATCAGAACAGTAATGTCGATGCCAGTGGGGGTGAAAGCAGGAATGCAAGGGTGACCCCACAGCGGTGAAAGCTGCTCCCCATCCACTGCACTGACCCACCACGAACGCTCACAAATTTGTTCACATTTCTGAAAGGGCAAGTAAAGTTCCTGAACTCTTCAGTAACACCCAAGGAAAGAAAAGAGCTGCTGCAGAATAGCTCTGAAGCAAACGACTTTTCTTTTTGCTTCAGATTATGAGCAATATATTGGGGCTTTGCTGCTTGTCGCTTAAAGCTAGATTTAATCTACCTGTCTTCCAAGTGCTGCAAGTGTAAGGAAATAAGCTTTAGAGGATTTAATTAATATACTGCAAGCAAGGAGTGCTGGTCAGTCATCTCCTGGCAAAACTCCAGCTGGAGGAAGAATACTGTTCACATTTCCAGATTTATTCTGAAGGAGGAAGACAGTTTGATAACATTTATCGTGCTGGCCTAAATTCCGTAGTTCTCTTAATGCTGAAGAATAACAACAGTTTAATCTTGGGCAAAAAAAACATTCAGCGGTTCAGAGGGATTCAACTCCTGCTTCACTTCAGGAATGCCCTTTGCATTTATGCATTAAGCCCATCAATAGGCTTAACCATGCTGGCACAAGCAATGAAACATAATGCTCGTCTTAGAGGCAGACATCAACACTGCTCCAGCCGAAGGCTAATTACTCTAAAAATGAAGAGAGAAGAGGGGCTGGAAGCACTTTGGTAAAACTACTGTTTACAATATATACAGTAGGGAAAATGTAAAAAGATTTTGCTCATCTCCAACTAGGATACCCCTGTTAACAACAAACAACAAAACCTGTTAAGTTTTCATCATGAAAATGATTAAAACTGAAGGGAACAGCCAGAAAGAACAAGAACATGGAAAATATTTCACCACAGAGAAGTTTTTTTCAAGCTGTTCACCTGCTAGTGGGATAGCCCACTAAAAAAAAGATTAAGATCTAGATACCCAGGAACCTGAGAAAAGAAAAGAATTACAATGGAAGGGCAAAACAAGATACAAGAACACTGATGGTTTGGACAGTTATCAGTCACACCTGGGTGCATTTGTTTTAAATTACAGACTAGTAAGTCTCGGAGTACGTCATCACTTACGATGTTTGCGCATTCCAAGTGAAGGCATCCTGCTAAGATCAACATCACCTCAAACAATATTCAGGCAATTATGTTCAAAACAATTAAACAAAGTATTTCCTTCATGACTTCCAGAAATAGAAGAGAGTGTAAACAAATCTGACAGCTACTGAAGGTTGTGCTCTTCAGATCCACAACAAAAGGTGAGCTCTTTCCTTGGTTTTCATAATCATGAAATAATTTTTTCATTCTAAATCATTCCTTAATTATAAACACAGAGGGAATACAGGTGCCTGAGTTGGGAGGACCCAAAAGCAGGCTGGAAGATTGCGCATTAATCCACCTCTTAATGCATTTTAACAAATTTACAGACAACATGGACAGCAGAAGGAATGCAACTGACCTGAAATCTGTATTACAATTAGTTTCTACTCATACAACACAACTGTGGATAGAAGTGTTTCAGAGGGACACGGGAAAACATCGAGTATCTTTTCAGACTCGATGCAAATTGCTTTCATAGCCTGTAAATCATCAACTGCCTGGACAGGAATTTGTAACTCCATCCTAAACGGTTCAATCTCCAACAAACAAGAACTGCTGCAATGGCTGCCTGTTTGCTTGTGGGTTACTGAACAGCTCTGTGGGTAGAAAAGGCTGAGCCGAGTCGCAGAGCCTGCTTTGAAAGTCACAAGGATGCTCCTGCTCCAAAGGCACTGGACATCTCTGCGGCCCCAATAAAAGTCCCAAGCGAACTGCTGCACATCCAGCAGCTCCGAATCCTCAGCTCGCTCAAGCCAAGCAAAGGACTGACTGGAGCAACTGAAGTAAAAGACACTGGAAAGAAGTGACTTGGGTCAGTGAGATGCACTTGATGGGAAAAGGACATAGGCTTGCTCAGTACTTTCTTCTAACCTCAGTGGATGATACTATGTTGTCCAGACTGCACTTAGTCCACTGTCTTTACAAACATCCTCCTTTATGAGATGGAACTATTTCAGTTCTTCCAACACATTTATAAAATAAACTGAACGAGGAAAACCATGCTTGACTATGCCACCTCCCAGAAACTGCACACAGCACGATATACTCGGGGGACAAATGACATAGACATCACTGCTGGCCATGTACTCAAACACACGGAGTTAATACTTAGATATGTGAATTGTCTCTGCTCATACACATGCTTTTGAGGAATTCCTGTTAGTATGACTGGGAAAAAAATAACAACATTGCTGCGAACTTTCTAAATCCTTTCCCGTAGTAAGGATTTGTGATCAGATTAGGGAGTATCAGGCATTTTTATTTATTTATTTATAGGAAGGACAGTCAAGGTGAGCTGTATCACTGGATCCGATGGGCTCCAGCCTGCAGCAAAACCAGCTCAGCAATACTGCCCAGCTGCTCTGAAGTTGGAGACGGCATCAGATGGCACTTATTAAAGAAAAAGAGGGGATTCACGTTTGTGATACTGGCACAAAGTGGAAAGCACGCTGCTTCCCACTCTGTTTCTGCTAGAGTTTGGCACGTTTGAGCTACACTTTTCTCCTCCGGTACCTTTTTTTGTCATCTCAAGTCACATTCACATGAACATATAAATACACAGATCCTTACACTCTGTGTATAGCAGATACTTACATGGATGGTCTCAAAAAAGAATATTCTTTTCACACACTAAAAAAATTATACAGAGTTATTTTAAATTCAGAACTGTTTGTATATTCCTTATAAGTTTATAAAACTCTCACTGTCCTCCCATGACTAACGAAACTGGAATTGAGAGAGTATTCTATATTTATAACTCGTCTGGTTGCTCATGCCTATGGCCCTATTTCCACCCTCCGTTACTGTACACAGAGCTATGTGAGGTATTGTGGGTTCCCAAACTTCACCGATTTCCTAACAAGGCAGGCCTGTGTCCCGGAGGAACAAGCTGGGGGCTGTTTTGCTCCGGCATTGGCCGAACTCAGAGGGAGAGGCCTTGAGCGCTGTGGTTTTGGCAGCTCTTCTTGAAACTGGTATTAGAGGCCATTTCTGCGCAATTACATGCCTAACTGGCACCGGATTGTGCATCGATGCTCCTGATACACCATCTACAGCCCAGGTCCATTTACAGCCCAAACCATACAGCTACTGCTACACACCCTATTTATTTCAGCAGCGCCTGCAAGCCAAGGCACTTGGATGCTTAGCTGAGTAGCTCCGTCAGTCACCTACGTTACAGAC
The DNA here is from genome assembly GCF_017639655.2 of Falco naumanni. Lineage (NCBI taxonomy): Eukaryota > Metazoa > Chordata > Aves > Falconiformes > Falconidae > Falco > Falco naumanni. Next base: position 7,703,764 of record NC_054060.1, on the reverse strand, counting down.
ACGCCAGAAGCACCAGGCAAACCCAAACCACTGCAGCAAAGTCCAACAGATCATTCGTCGCTCTCTCAAAAACAAAAGGAGACAAAACCCTCAAACTTTATCCAAAATCCACCCGAGACCACGCAGTGTTCAGTGATGCTGGTACACCACAGGCCTCAAACGGGCAGCAGAGAAAGAGACTGTATCAGGTATCTACAAATACAGCAAAATGAGGAAAAAGATGGATTTCATACAAACGAGCGCTGGGTGGCACTTATAATTTGTATGGATGTCTTAAGGTCTGCCCAAGAATCACACAACTACATCTCAACTTCTAAACAAAAATGCCTCGCCGGGTAACAAAGAAAAGTCTAAGACTTCGTCATAATAAGAGGCACCTTGTAATCAATGGATTTTTAACATGTGCTGGGCACCTGTGAGGCACAGAAACTCTTTCTAATTTGCAGGTCCTAGGTATGTTCAATATAAATAAATATTCGTACAGAAAGCAGATAGACATAGGCAGATTTTTTCAAATTCAGAGTATGTTGTGGTGGCTGGGATTAGGGTCTAACTCTCATGGAGTTAGAATAATTACGGTATTTGAGCTATAAAAATTAGGAAAAAAAATAAATCAAAAAAGCCACAACTCTTCCTATGAAGCTTTGGAAAGTCCAGAGACTCTGTCAAACCAGGAATTGAAAGAAAGCAGAAAGAGTACTGGCCAGCACTGAAAGGGAAAGGAAGCATGGAGAACATTTTTCTCTTTCCTTATCATTGCCTTGTACTCTAGCCTCCACCTAACCACTCAGGTCATTTCCACAACCCCCTCGCCCAGTGCAGAGCGGGAGTCAGACCACATTCAAGTTCAGGACAATGTATCTGGGAATCTCCGCACATCACATACGAAAGCGTAGAAAGGTCTGAATTATGTGTAAGATGATAAAGCCTCCATACCTACTAACCAAAAAAAAAAAACATTACCAAGAAACAAGTGGCCACAATGGCTAAATTTATTCAACTCAACTGAGAAAGTTTTGCTCTAGCAAAATAGATTTGTCTTTAGAAAATTCTAGGTGAGAGAGAGACAAGTCACCTAAATCACCCTATAAAGTAAAATGAGATTTCAAAAGAAAAAAAAATGGCATAGGTCAACAAAGAGACATTTTGGTTCACCCAAAATAGCTGCTGCTTTGAAAGCTCAGCGGAGTAACACACCGCACCTGAAGACACAGATACTTGCAACACGGAAACATTACCTTAAACCCTCATGGCACGCGGTGTCTGGTTTGTTTGCACATTATACCTATGCTCAGAACAAGTGCTGGCATGGGGAGAGCCGCCAAACACATTTTGCAAACAATTACAACAACCCGAAACAACATGCTGCGGCGGAAGTCATCTCGGCAACGGCCCCAGCCTCCCGAAGTGGCACCATTTGCAAATCCAGTTCTCAAAGGCACGTAATGGGAACACCCGCCTCTCCTTCCCTCTCATCCCAGAGTCACAGTCTTTGCTGCAGGTAGGCAGTAGTGCTGCAATTTTTTTCCCAGTTTATTCAGCCGCTTTCTTTGCTTTGCAATAAAGCTGTCAAGATTAACGGACAACTCTGGTGAGTCAGATGTTCAAAGAAAAAAACATAATCCGTACTCTCACCATCTAAACAGTAATGCTACTGGTGTAATTGCTTTCCGTCACTTTGCATACCCATAACACAAGACAAACTTTTAAAAGCTATTAAAAAGTCCTCCTACTTTACAAGGAGAAAAATGATCTAAATTTATCCCAAGAAGCTAAAGTTCACTTCACTTTGAGGGAAAGATTTAAATATGGAATATATTTTCTTCAGTCAAAATCTGGGAGGAAAATTATAAAAAGGTCTTTGAAGAACTAAATACAGTAAAGCTTAGTATTATCTTCTGAAATTATAAGAAAAACAGGTTCCAAATATTTATATTTTTTAAAAAATAACGTTTATGTTCCAGTAATTAAAGTACAGATGTTCTTCCACAAAAGCATTCTAACTTGACTGACCCTTTTCTAGAGTTTTTAGAATTATTTTTTACTGTTAAAATCCCACTAAGCATTTAATATATTCTGCACAGGGCTAGTATTATGGATATGAAAAGATGCAGGTTCCCAAAACAAATATGTACTATACAATTCAGTAATGAAAGTTCTTACAGCTTCTTCGTGCAGAATGTGCAGACCCCAAACTGACTGTAAAGACTTCTCACAACCTCATTTACCCTAGAAATTATTAGATTTATAGGACACCTACACACAGAAAATTTAATGAATTTAAGCTTTATTTCTCAATAATACTGCAATAAACAAGATGGCAATAACCTTATCTTCCAGTTACGGGTCTCCTTGAGCCAATATCTGCAGATATCTCTGGTTATAGAGGTCAAGTGGGTGAAAGCAGCATCATCCTTTCCATTTTCAAACTGCTCATGATGCTACGCTGTCTTTTTACTACACAGAAGTGCATCCTCCTCCTTTTACCGAACTATTCTTAACACACCAGCCATGCCATTCAGTAAGCTCTCTAGATGTATACTTACAACACACAAAGCAGACCAAGAACAAAATATTTCTGGCTGTGCTAAGAGTTATCAATACGGCATCATCCCAGAAACATTTAACGCTAACACCGAAAAGTACTGTGACAAAGTTAACTGCCACCTCTGGTCCAGATACTTGTTGTTACAGAATGAGCCCAGCAGTGGCTGGGTTTGGGCAGCCGCAGGGGGACAACGCAGTATTGCCATCAGATCGCACTCAATTTGAGAAACAATTTCCAATTCCATCATTAAGAAAAAAAGATTTCTCTTTCAATGTTTACAACTGCAAAATGAAACAATGGATCTGTGTCTACTTCAGGCAGGGAAGACTCTGCCCCCTCTGCAGTTATATGAGCCTAAACTTCCATACGCATTAAATACTAAGTTTTCTGTAATTATGCAAACACTAACCTGAACACACTTTACAAATCACACTGATATAAAAAAAATAAAAATCACAGAAATCCAAATTTACAGACAGAATCTTCATTGAAAAAACAGTAAAAGGGAAGTACCAAATAATAGCAAATCCTGCTTGTTGATAGTTATGAAACAAGAAACAGGGAGGGGAAAAAATAATTAGTATTCCAGGATGTCCCACACACACCCCCAAAACTAAAAGCGTTACATTGGATGGGAATAGAACAGCTGATTTTGCCTGCAGTCAAATCCATAGAAGTATCATTTAAATTGCAAATTATAGAGCAACAGATAATTGCACAAAGTTCAAGGGGTTTCAGTGGTTTAGTTTTTATGAATTAGGAATGACATGCGGAAAAATAAGGGGGTCGGGCTAGCTACTACCCTTAGTACATATTTCAGCTTAAATATTTCTCAGATTCATTTGATGCACTTGGCACTGCAGCTTGTTAAAGTGATAGAAAGTAAAGCAGCTTCTCAGAGATCATCCCTAAGGATGTAGTATCAGCTGGTGGCCACGCTGGCGCTGGAGGATTAACTGCTACAGATGGATCTCCAAACTGACTAATTACTCCCTCCTCCCCACATCATGTCCTTCCCCACAAGGGAAACTTTTAATCCATTTATACCTTTCCTGGGAAGTGCTTTTCAACCAATAGTTCCTTTGACAAACCTTCCATTTCCCCTTCCTAGGTTTTAAATAGCTCCTACCTACTAATACCAGCTTCTTGGCTGGGGTTCCTAAAAATTAAACTTCACAAATGCATAGTGACAGAAAAATATATACTTCACATTTGTACGGTGCTTGTTAATCAGCAGTTCTCAAAATGCTTTACAAAGCATGAAATCTAATAGAGTGGTTGTTTTCGACACCCATTTTAAAGCAGGGGGGAAACAGATGCAGTAAAAAATGACCAGTTACTCAAGGCTACAGCAAAAGATTTAATAACGCAGGCAGCTGTTAAGTCTTGATATGCAAAAGCCCCTGACACTACATGACTGTAATAATTTTCTTTTAAAATATAACAAGTCCTGAATTACAGACTTCAGTACATGATTATAGAACACTATTCAGGGGGCCAGGGGCTCACATATTTCCTTGCCAGGCTGTTAGTACATAACAGACAAAAGACAAAGCAGAAGTCAGATTACCTTTTAAAAATTATTTTCAAAATCAGCTTGTTTGGGGGATATTTGCAAAAAAAAAAAATCTACCAGTGGATACGGCAGTAACTACCAACAGTGGACCACAGCCTAGCCTGATACGTAGAATACCTTTACAGTATCAGAGTTGGGTCCTCTGTGACAAACCATTAAGATATTCCAGTGAAGCTTCTACAGACTTTAAAGGGTGACAACAAATTATCAACATCTTCAGCATGGAAAGAAGTGACACTTGTCTGACAAAACAGTACTGAGCCAACGGCTTTACAGTGATACATGACAGATCCACACAAGCCAGCACCATGTCACTTAACTGTGAGATTTCGCTGGAAGGAGTATTATAAACTGCATTAGTGAAAGGGATGTAAAACAGAATCTTGGGATTCTTATAAGAAAATGTACACAAGGTATCTCTTCCAAAAGTTTCTATCTTTGATATTTTGACTCAAGGGCTTTTGGTTTTTGGAGGGTTTTTTATATAGTAAGCCAAATGGCTTAACAACTTATTTTCACTTTTTGAACAACATGGTTTCATTTGTTTTGTTCTCCTGGTTTAAGTCATTGATGCAGACGATGCCACCTGGGCAAGTTTACATGCTTACCCCATAGAGTGTCTTCAAAGTAACTTCAAGCCAATAATTGTTTTTAAGAGGTATCACTGCCGAATTCGGCACTTGGGAAAAAAAAAAAAAAAAGGTTAATCTAATCCTGCTTTTTGTGCTCACTGGAGAGAGATGGTGGCCTCTTCCATCGTGGGATGGACACACGTATGCACAGCGTTAGTTTAGCCACCTTCAGACACACATGACTCCCATCATCTCAGTCCCATCCTTTTACCTCTGGTCCCCACTTAACTCCGCTGATCAATGTCTGATACAACCTCTACTACACAACCAGCGTCAATCACTATCAGATTTTCTCAGCCACGACACTAAAGTACCCTGCAGTCACTGGCAGATTCGTCTGCCTTACTCGACACACTAGTGGTGAAGTGACAGGATTTCACCCACGGCATAAATAAGGAACCTGGATTCTATGTGACCTGCCCACAGCTGCACAGCTTTGGACACAGTCCAAACCATCTGCATCATTAACTGGGAAGATTTCTCCAAACAGCCTTTTTTAAGATTAACGAATGTATCTGGCTTGAAAATTATCATTTAGGGAATGACACTACCAGGTCAATGTGTTCCTGAGCATTAAGTACCTCCGAGAAAAGACAATTTTAAAAAGCATCTTCTGGTTCTTGGTGCAACGGATAACAAAAAAAGAATAGGCTCAGCACAAATAACTTCATAGCAATGTCTCTGGAAACCAAAATCTTTTTAAATGTAGTGTGAAATCTGCCAAGCTAAACTTGAAAGAAACCTCCAAGTCCACAAGCCCCTTGGACAGCTTCTCATTCCCTCAGATTTCATCTTGTTTGTGCAGCAGTGTATAGCTTTGCTCACATCTGTCTCATCTCTGGATAAATGAGGACCGTATGCTGTTTACTCCACCATCTCCTGCTGTACATGAGCTTTTTCCCTGCTCCCCTGTTGGCCTAAATTATCCTTCAGGAGCTTGTACACTTTGCAGTCTCTTCCTCGAGCTCTTAAATCGCTCCTCAAGCCTCCTCCCTACTCCAGACTCCTAAAAATCCAACCTCATGAGTTATTCCCTACAAACCACTAATAAAGTGAACCTGGTACTTCCCAAACGTCAATGCAGTCTACTGGCAACCCTATCAATAACCAGAAGCTACAAAGTTCACACAAGTGCGCATCTAGTTTTTGCTGGTTTAGATCAGGCTTAGCTTGGCCAATCAGCAATGTTGACACATATCCAATAAACTAAAGGATTGCTGAGCTCCAGTATCTAAAGGTGAAGTTTACAACTAAGTAGTATTCAGCTGTAAGTCTGATCTCATGATCTAAGTTACGCTCTTAGTGAATTACTACAGCCTATATTGTTTTATGGGCAGTATGCTACTCGTTTGTAATATGTAAATCAAAAGACTTCACACAGAGAAACTGCGCTATAATTACATTTTCAGAGAAATGCTTGTGAAGTCCAATCCTTCCCAGACAAAGGTTAGCAGACTGGTCCAAAGAATCACCTCGCACCCAGAGTGCTGCGGCTTCCACCAAGTAGACAGCGGGTCTAACGAACTACATGCCAGCAAACAGAGAAATCCATTTTTAATAAAACCTCTACTAATGCGAAAGAAATGGGTTAAATAGGAAGAAAAAAAATGAGATGCATGGAACAAAACTCTTTAAAATCTCACGTATAATAACTATTTTATGTGCACCTGCATACTACCCCATGTGACTGTAAGCGTACAGTGCTTGCTCATGCTAACGTATTTTTGTCACAAAAGAAAAGCAGGCTGCAGTGCAAGTACCTGCATTTAAGAAGCTTCTTACAGGTTCAGTGACTCTTTGTGCATCCTAAACCTCACAACTGAGAAGGGAAAATAAAAAGAAAAGAAAAAAAAAAAACAAACAGGAAAAGGCTGGGGGGAGGAGGCACCTTGTGTTGTTTCATTCACCGCTCTGTCCAAAACATTCAAATCAGCACCAGCTCGGAGAGGAAATCCAATAAGGATAATGCTCTCGCTGTCTATCCCTGCCCGCACGCCGCTCTGCAGGGCTGTGCAGCCACGTGATGGTTTGTTTATGAGTCTGAAGCAGCATCACATGAGGCACATCCCTGCTCTGCGGGCAGGGGACAGCCACCGCCCCCACACCAAATCAAACCAAGGTAGCACAGCAGATCTTCATTAAAAATATCTGTTCAAAACTTGGCGCATCTACCCAGTACGTTATTACATAGGATGGAACGTTTTCATAGTGTTAACTTTTCAGCACACATTTCTTGATTTCGGACTTAAAATGAAAAGGAAGCAGAAGCAGCCATTCAAGGCACTGGGGGGGGGCAGGGGGAAGTGCTTTTAAAAAGCACACATGCACAAAACAAAGCAAAATTTAAAGGCAAATCTTACCATAACTTCAGTTTGATTCTGCAGGTACAGATTTCTCTCCATAAAAAAATCAATAAAAGATTCTTTTAAGCCATTTGATTTCATTACCCTGTATCAAATCTCTGCTCTGAATCAATCTGTAAAGCTCCTACAGGCTATGCTGTTGTAGGCTTTCGAGTGTCTTTTCTCTACCTCTCTCACCACAAAGGCAGCAAGATAAAAATTCCAACTGGAGATTATTTGCTATTTCTAAACAAGTACTAGCAGATTTTTATTTTTTTTTTCTCTTTAGCCCTCCCACTCTTTACACTGATGTTTCAGGAAGCAACGAAAAACCAACCACAAACTGTACAGAAGAGAGGGCCGGTTCAAAACTGCAGAAATCAGCTTCCTTGGGTGTGATTTCTTCAAGATGCACCTAGCTGTGAGAGCTGCTCACAAAAAGCTAACGGGCTTTGCATGTGTAAGAGATGCAAAAGGCGCACCTGTGAGCGATGCACCGTGTGCCTTTCCTGCCCTTTCCTATCGCCCCGCGCGCTCTCAGAAATGCAGCGCTTTGCTGCAGTGGTGGCTGAAGAACTAAAATGTCCTATTTCCAGTACTGAAAGAGGGAAACATGCTGAATTAAACAAAGGCACATGTACGCTGTGCGCTCCTCATGCTGAAGCAATGAGGTTTCACCACAAAAGAAACACACTGTAGATCATTTAATGCATTAAAAAAAGATGGCACAGCGGAGTTCTGTGCAGTGCTCTGAATAATAACGAGAGGCTTACCAAAAACTGAGCACACACAAAACCAAGTGTCACAGTAATAGGTTTATTTTTTATCTGTTTTAGTCAGTATGTTACAACATAAAACCCCTAGAGTTTCAGTCTCTGGGATTCTCTCATTCCTTCCCCCATCCCTAAATTATGTCCCTTTAGTTAAATTGCTGCCTTCATAATCCACTCCCAAGCTCCACATTCAGAAAGGTTATGATCCCCTTTGTTTCCCATTCTAAGATTGCCAGCAAGAGGGAGTGCACGGCGTAGCACAGCCTCCACATGCACCCCAAACTCTCCAGATCCACACAGGAGTCACCCCACTACCCAGCTCCGCACCACAAAAGGCTGCACTTGTAGGAAAGTCAAACAAGCTTCTCATTCCTCTTTCTTGCATTGTCATCAGAATCACTTAAAAGGATGAAAAAAGGTGAAGCATTTGCCTCTTTGGTACACAGACAGCTCCTGATACAATCAGTACAAACAATTTGCAATTTTGAGAAAAAAGAAAACAATTCAAAAAAACCTACATGACTAAAGTATCAGACATAATCTGTTAAGTAACTGCTATGAAATCTATTACCGGGGATGGGGGGTGGTTTGGGTTTTTTTTTTTTGGGGGGGGAGGTTGTTTGTTTGTTTGTTGGGGGGTTGGTTTTTGGTTTGGTTTGGTTTTAATATGGCTGTTCCAGATTACTGGAAAACTGCATTGTTTTACAGAATAGGGACACTTCTGTTACCTGTTACACCGTTCTGGTGAGCTGATGCATGTAACACACCACTAGTAAATACTCTAAATCATGTATTGGCACATGTATTTACATTTCAGGGGAGGCAGGACTCAGTGGGGCTGTAGGGGGGGTATTTGTTTTTTGTACTCAGAATAAGAAAGTGAAAATGAATGCAAATACCTCCTTTCTTGGCAGCAGGCAGTGCATTGTTAGCTTCTAAGCCTACTAGTCTGAGCACTGCAGCTGCCGAGAGGAAGAAATAAATAAATAAGAGCCCAACCCTAACAGCAAGGCATTTCAAAGGACAAAGGATATAAAAAGAGCAGCTGCAATAGAGATTTCAGTACAGCCACAAGTGAGATATCCTGAATTCCTGCAAGTTACAGCCACTCTCAGGTTATTCCTTTTTTTAAAGCTCCTTACCGTAAGTGCTACTTATCAGCCATATGCTATCCACCCCCCATTTTCCACCCTGTTTTCATTTGCTGCAAAGGCCATCAACCATCCATCAACTCTCAGCAGATATTTCTCTTTCTCTGAGAAGTCATCCAATGAATCCAGAGATCCAGGTAGCAAACCCAGCGGGCTTTGGATGCACTCTTATTTTAAGTGCATTGAACAACAATTTACACCAATGCTTTTCAGGGCTGATGTTGTGGTGATGGACTTCAAGGCTTTGGCTTTGTTTTTTTACAACATCTGAGGAGCCCAGGTCCCTCTGTAAACCAGGTGAGCGATGCAGGAGCATTGGGCACCATGGCCTCCTGCTCTGGGTTAGAAAAACCAGACAAGACCCAGACAGAACCCGCTCCAGTACTTTTGATGTCTGCATTTGTTTTACTTGGGTTGTCTCATCACCTAGAAATGTAAACATTAGCTGGAAGACTGATATGACTTTATCCCTTTCTGACGCAGTGAGGAAATGACAACCTTGAAGATACAGGTCACAGCCTGGAGCCTTCCCAGGAGCAGGGACTCCTTCCCAAATGAAAGCTTAACAAACACAGCTCGCAGAAACCCACGTGTGCTGAGCTCTGAACACAACGCGAAGCCCATCAGCCCACACTGCCTGGAGCACCCCAACACAAAGGCAAAGCGGCGCTGGGTGCAGTCACACAAGTCAAGCATAGGAAACTGCCACAGAGGCGATGCCCAGTGCGGACAAGGGGCAGGGAGACACACCACACGGAGAGCTTCACACCAGCAATTCGCTCCATTTTACATCACGTAGCCTCGAGTGGTACAATTTGAGGGGGAATTACAGAAAGGAGACCAGTTAGTAGCATATACTCCCATTTAAAAGCTTTTTAAGAATCCACCTATCACATTTTTGAAATGCCACAGAAATAGTGGTGGCCCACAAGGTGGGAGATCAATTAATTGTAACAAAAACCACATTGCCAAGGCTTTCACTTATCTAAATTTTACATAACCTGGACAAGTCCAAATGAAAAGTACATATCTTATTAAACTGGCAGAAATTTAGTAACACAAGGCAGAAAACATTTTTTAAGCTTTTTTTTTGGGGGGGGGGGGGGGGGGTTAAACTTTTTTTTTTTTTAAAGCAGTACTTAATTCACGACTTCTCAAAAGTCAATGAAGTTTGATACTGAAAACATGATGATTAGGATGATCACCTGGGATAGAAATGCTCTGTCTAGCCTTGCACAGCATGAAGAATAGGAATAGAGTAGAAATTATTTTCTGAAGAATTTTTGCTGATTATTTTGAGAGCCAGAAATATGATCACAGACAAATGCTATTTGTGTCCCTTCACTATCAATGCAAAGATGCGATACGTTACATACAGGCACCATACAGTACATGAAAAACATTTTTTTTCCTGTAAAAGAAGAAATGACATACCTGTAATTTTTACCTAGAAAAGAGGGCGGGTTTTTTGTGGGTAACAAAAAAAGTCAGGAGAGTAACCTCAGTGATTTAATACTGCTTGGAAAATTCACCAAGTAGAAATATTAACTGCTACCCTAGTCATACAGATCTTAACTTCCCAGAAGTTGGGCCTAATTCCTTACAAGTGATTTTATTGGATCTACAATACTCCACACATTTGAGGAGGGCTGCTACAAAATATCAGACCACAAGTCAAAGGGATAAACACTAACATAATTCTTCAGCTTCTACCTAAAGACCTGTCAGGTTTGTTCATTGATAAATATGTGAAGTAACTCCTCATACTCTGGGGCTCAACGCAGCACGTTTCACTTCTCACAGAAAAACACATTTCAAAAGCCACTGGTAAACTACCACCTGTCACTATCAATAATTTGCATTTAATTAAAAATTAGTTAAGTACATCTGTCCTAGAAACGAGTGCTATCACAACAGAGCAAGATTCTTCCATACACATATTGCCTCCGGAATCTGCTGCTTCCTCTGGAACACGTGCATCATTTATGCAACACACTGAAATTCATATCGAACAAATAATTCCTGCAAAAACTCCACAGAAGTTTCACAAAAGGCAAGTAAGTTTTATGAAAAGCAAATCCTAGTAATGAAGCTAACCTTCACTACAGAAAGCTACTAGAAATGAAAACAGAAAAAAATCCCCACCCTTATTTCAGCATATACGGACAGAAGGGTAGCTAAGCTGTAGGGTTTAGTAACTGGAATGGTCTAATGACACAAGCAAGGAATTTTTACAACAGAAAAATCTTTTATCAGATGCTGTTGGAGAAGTTGTGGTGGTGAGGGGAAGTAAATTTTGGAACATACAAGTAATTTTTCAGGTCAGATGCATCTGTTCTATTAAGGGATTTCACTGGTACTGGTTTTCAGCACAGTTTCTCTTTAGCCAGAAGATAATGCTTGTCCCATTTGACCCTGGAATGGAGCAGAGTAAAATATTTAGAAGACTTGACAGAACTGGTAACAAGAAGAACGTGTTCAAAATGACAGTGGAATTAAAACACCAGTAAACTAGGTCAAATTACTGGAGGGGAGAGTATCCTGAAATACAGCAAAAAGTAACTATTATAATTGTAATTTCCATCTCACATAATTTAAATTATTAATAGCAGGAGTTAGCAAAAATGAATTAATTCCTGCAACTAATTCAATTTTCTGTATTTCCTTAGGGTGTCTGGATTTTTAAGCCTAGTACCCAAAGTCCTTTATGCTTTTACTGCAATACCCTGATGGACTCATATTTTTACTTTTTTTTTTTTTTTTTTTGGCCTAAATCTCTTTCATATTGTTTGTATTTATTAGCATTTTCTCTGAAACTTTACTTCCGTGAGGACCTGCACAGAGGTACCTAAAGGATCCAGCCATGCTCCATATGCTGCTGTAACTGGAAGTAATTACTGCAAATCATCAATTGCACAGATGCAAAGGTCTCTGCTGGTCATTACATCAAAGCTGGATGTGTGCAGCAGCCCAGGTCACTAGGACACCACCAGCAGATGAAACCGCCAGGCCCTTCAGCCTCCCCGATGGGTACAGCCATGTTCAAATCCGGTCCACTGCCACGCGTATCCCCAGTGTAACCCTGCCACAGAAGTGAGCCGATTTAGAAACACACCCCTGGCACTCGAGATCTATTTGAGCACTGAACCCAGCAAAAGCAGCGCAACAGAGCACGGCACAGCTCCACTCCACACGTTCCCAACCGCCCCGACGCAAGGAATTCGTGTCCACTGCTCCCCTCCATCACACCCACTGCAAGCACATCACGCTGCTGCAAAGGGGGAAACCCGATTCAGGCCATGGCAAACGGTAAAACCTTCTTCAAAAAGGTAAAAAATTATTTTAACGTGACGCCGCCACGCTTCCTTCCCGACACACCGCCAGTGCGGGGACAATCGCTTCCCTGCGGAAAGCCCCAAGGCTGCCTTTGCCCTGGGAAGGGGAGACAGGGATACCAAGGTACAGACCCCCCTCCCACCACACCGCCATTCCTCACGTCTCCGCAGCCATCTCTGCCTCAACACCTTTACCAGTGAGCAGAGGAGCTGCCCCCCGTTCCATGCCCCCCTCGGCAGGCAGAGGGGAGGTGAAGGGACGCGCGGGGCTCTGTGCCACACAAAGGAGCTCAGAAGAGCAGACCCTCCCTCCCAGCCTCCACCCTTTCCCTCGCGCCTCCAGTCCTCTAAAACAGACCTTGGCCTTTTATAAAAGGTGGAAAAAAACCACCCAAAATAACCCACCCTACAGCAAGCCCATGTTTTTCCCTACAGGGCGATTAAAACAAGCTCCTGTATTAATGAGGAGAAACCAAATTTAGAAGAGGCGCAACATCCAAATATAGGCTTAAACACACCTCACTCCTGAAAAGGGTCTCACTGTTTTCTCCCCCCTCGGCCGCCCCTGAGAGGAGATGCGGGCTGAACTCACTGCCGGGGCTCTGCTTCCCCTGCTGCTCAGCAGCATCCCGCATCCCACTGGCAGCGTCCCGGTGGGCAACATCCTGCTGCCCCATGAGCACCAGACCCATGCCCAGCATCCCGCTACCCCCTCAACAACATCCCAAGGGCAGCACCCTGCCACCACCAGCCTGCAGCCAGGCCCGGCACAGAGGTGGTATTTTGGGAAAAGCCAATAATCCTGCTCCTCAGGGAGGATCCCTAGGACTCGCCTGTTATTCCAGGCAGAAAGCAGTAAACAACCTCCTAGGGGCTGGAGACAGAGGTAAACCCCAAAGATGTCATGTCCTTGCTCAGGCGAGTGTTATTACAGGACAAATACAACACCGAGCTTTTCTGAGGCTGTGCTAAAAAATTGTAAGGCAAAAGTTAAGAATGCTGCTCCCTGAAGAGGGGAAAAAAAAAATAAATATCCAAGTAATCTGTTTCTCCAGAAGGACTTTATAAATTTGTTTACAACAAACTATGTTCACAAACACTCTGAAATTCAGAAAGTAATTTAACTTATTTTCCATGCAGGTAAATTTTTAGAAAGATCTTACTCTCTCCTCTTACCAACAGCATTTGCTTTTGTTCTGAGAAAGAAAAGAGGGGAGGAAAAATATCAACACAATGAAATCAGCAGTGGGGTTTTTTCTGTGTATACAGAAACATTCTAGCAAAACCAAGACGTGGTATTTAGCTTGATAACATACAGATGAAGGAAGAACATTCCCAACAAATCCACCCCACAGGGGAGGATTTTAAAATTTGTTTAAAATGGTATTTGACCACATCATGTTGCTATATTTGTGTGATGTCACGCTTGTTGCAAGACAGAAAATGTGCTGCTCAGACTAACATCTAAAGCAGCTCTAACCAGGATGGGAGGATTAGTTTGGCCTCTTTCAAGAGAATAAATTATTGCTGAAGATGTTTACACAATGCAGCTTCATGAGCCTGAAAGGTTGCTTTCAAGAGGCCCGGGCCCCGGCTGGAGGAATGCAAGCGCAGCCCCTGTGGGGAGACAGCCCAGCAGGGCAGCCCGAAACCCAGCAGCTCCGTTTCATCCTCCGTGTTCCACTCCAGGTGACTATTTCTGGGAAGCACAGCGTCGTGAGCGTTGGTGCTCCAAGTAGCTAGCTTTGAAAACATCTGGAATGTTTTAGACGTGAATAGCGTCCATATCATGTTTTAAGACCAATTTGCATTGTAGGAAATGTTAAATAAGGGGGGAAAAAAAGTAAGAAGTCCACCAGTGGCAGCCTGAAAATAAATAAATAGTTTCAAAAAATCAGATCACCAAGAAAAATGCTGTCCTCCCTTATACCACTACACAACTATACAAAGGCACAAAAGCCTAGCTGTTCTGAAGTCGATGGCAACACACAGAGTATCATAAGGGAGCACAAATTTGGCCTCAATTTATTCCTCAAGTGCTCTAAAAGAACACAGCATTTCCTAATTTTTGCACAGCTGTATGCAGACATCACTACCACCACTGCCTACATATCACACATCAAGAAACACTAAATTAAATACAAACCTAAATGAAACATCATTGACATTTCATTTCCATCGTCTCAAAACAGAGAAGCACCCTTTTGTAACACTCAAAATCAGTGTACTTAAAAAAAAAAAAAGGTGGGTGTGTGCAGGAAAGGAGAAAAAGGTGCTCTCAAGTTTGTCCCTAGCTCCCTCACTACCTATTCTTTTGTTCAAATACACAGTGTTAGACAGCATCCTGACAATCCCCACATCTCCCCGAGATTCAAAACAGAAGGGCTTACAAGGAGGTCTGAAGAAACCTGCTGTAAAGCACCTGCAAAGTAGGGACTGAAATTAAAGTGAGTAAGTACTAGGTTGAAATCTTGCCCATTAAATTCCTGATACAATGAAGACCAGAAAACCTCTGACTGACTTCAAGGCTACGAAGAACCTCTATTACATCTCACGGCATTACTTGTGCTTTAAATTAAGAAGTCACTTCAGGACCCTGGCAAACAAGAGCCCAAGCCACCAGGCCTGCTGCGCTCACCACCAGCTGATGCCGAAAACCCCCCAGAGCAGGGAACCTCAACCTGGGCTGCACAGGCTCCAGGGAAAAATAAAATCTTAAGAACGTAACAGTTAACAGAAGTAAGCTTATTGTCTGTAGGCTTAGCGAAATTTGCACTTCCACTGCTTTGTGGGGGTTTTGTGTTTGTTTTGTTTTTTTAAGGAGGACAGTGCCACAAAGAAGGCTGAAGCTATTCCACATGCACTGCAACAACCGCACTGGGAAAGAGAAACAGATGCCAGCATACCTTGTTTCTGTATCCGACAATAAAACATTTATAAATCATTCTCCTTTCCTCCCTCTCCCAATTCCCTTTGCTCTCCTGGACATACGTAGTCTCTCAAAACTCACTCTTTCAGCTACTTAAGCCTGAGTTCTGATGGACTTGGCAGTGCTAGGTTTACAGTTGGACTCTATGATCTTTAAAGGTCTTTTCCAACCTAAATGATTCCATGACTCTGGTATCACCTGCTTCCTAGAGACGCTCTCCTGAGTCCCCACACAACACTGCCTGTGTGAGCTGTTGCCTTCCATCCCCAAAGGCCAAAGCTATTGTAACTGCTGTCCTAACAGGTTCTTCGACAAGGAAGCTTGGGAAAGTGGTATGATAATCTCTGGGGATCAGGCAAGGTTAGACATGCCGAGCTACTCGGAAGGAATGACACTATATCAAGTAACAAAATACCTGCAAAGCCGTGTTTCATGCACCCACCTAGTCGCGAGGAGAGCAGCAACATACAGCACCTGACTTTATGGTGTAACCTTCCATTATCCATCTCACACCAAACACTGCGGTCCCCCTCCCTCATTCCCACACTTCCTTCTTTCACTCCTCAAAAAAGGGGTGAACAGGGGGGATGAAGGAAGGTAAGTCTCCTTTTGTAAGAGGAAAACTTTTTAAAAAGAAATTAAAACATTAAACCTTCATCTAGCAAGAGAATATTCTGAATTTATGGCTTAAATTTGTAAGCCTGAAGGCAAATCAGAGGCAAGACACCTCTGATTAACTATGCAATTCTTACCTCCCTTAAACAAAGAAACACCTCCCCTCCCCATCAAGCATATGGATCATCAGCGTGCCTTTTGGAAGGACAAGAGAGATTAGGTATCACCAGTTACACAAGCTGCACTTCACAAATCCCGTGTCAATTAAAAGATGCTGTGTATTCTGAAACTCCCACACTCCTCATGCCTACACATCTTCTGTAGGCTTTATTGGCAGCAAAAGTAGCGGCATTTGGCCCAAAAACTGAGCGGATGCTAAAGCTTAATTCAATCCTTTTCCCTGCACTCTGGGTGCAAACAAAACTAACAAACAGAACAAGTCAAAGCTGGCCAAAAAGTTTTCTCAACTACTACTACATCATTTGTGCACAACAAATGGTCCAGCATTTTTTATCACATAACAGAAAGCCACAGTGCCCGAGCCCACCAGAATACATATCTTTATTCTTACCACAGTTGCATCCTACCTTTGGGACCCAGAGGTGTGACCTCACCAAAATCCACACCGGTGAGGACTTTGCATTGCAGACACTACTAAGAAAATTGTTGAAACAGTGGGAAAAGAAATTCAATTATAACACTAAATGTGCAGGTTGCTCATATCTCAAATACAGACTGCAACTCTGATCCCTTCAGCTCAAAAACGGATGGAATAAAACTAGAAAAGGTACAAAGAAACATAACAAAGACCCCAAACTGTTTGCATACGCATGAAAACAAAGACTTTTTCTTCAGTACTTCAGCCTGAAGAAAAAAGCCAAAGAGAATTAAAATTCACAATTACTGACAGACTAACTGCAAATAAAATGCTTAAACGCACATTTAATTCTTAGAAATAACCGGACTGTAGCTCCACAATTCCTTCTACTGCCCAGAGATACTGTTAGCATACAGAAATTAATTTTGCTTTTTATAAGCTTTTCCAAAACGTATTATTTTCTAGACCAAGGGGGGAAAAGAAAGCATACCATACTCCAGTTTTGTGTTTAGAGTTTTTTGTTGTTTTGTTTGTTTGGGGTGGGGTGGGGGGGGTGGGTAGGGTTTGGTTTTTTGGCGTTTGTTTTGGTTTGGTTTTTTTCTATGCCAGCTTTGTGTAAAAATGAAGTCTGAGAGCCAACAGGTCTCCTGACAAGTCCTATTGTCAAGTGGTGTAAATTCACATCACTGTACCAGAATCAACTACAGCTCCCAAAAGCTTACAAGAAAGCTGTAAGGCAACATTCAGAGCATGGAAGGCCCTAAAATTGTTGCATGGCTCGTTTCAAATAAAAGTAATACAATTATATTAATCAATGTTCTTATAAGCCGGCTGTCTTTATTACCATTTAAACACTGCGTTTGATTAATGTACAGATCAGCATTTCACTTCAGCTTTATCGCACAACCAGCAGGTATGCTGCAATTGGGACGGCAGAACTCACGGCTTCACACAGCAGTGAGCTTTTAACTGCACACATAACGAAGGGCACATCAGCTTTCCCACTGTAAAATTTAGCAGCATTACCCTTACAGTCTAACGGGCATCTAGATCCAAATGGCAACTCAGGTATCTCAGTCCCTTTTTCCCTACAAAAACAGACTAAAACATGAAAAAGGAATCCAAGTCAGAAGCAAAGCCCAGCAGGTACATCATTACACTGACTAGCTTTTAATAATCCTGTACAATACTCAACAGCAGCATTTCTTTTCCCATTTCCTAATGTCATCTGGAGCTGGACTCTGAGTAACAGGGGGACTCACAAACACATTGGAAGGTGCAGTCACTGCCACTTACGCTCCCCTCTGCTCTGGGAAGCTGAATGAACCCGAGACGCAGCTGCTCTCTCTGCCCAGCCTTGAAACAACCACTCCATGCTGGCTCTTATTGCAGGCTTACAGTTCGGTATCTCACTGCTCTGTACTTCAGCCTCAAACATCAAGAGATTGTGTTTGGTATTGTAATGACCACCAAAGCATTAGTACTTCCATAATAAGCAACCACTGGCAAAACTGGTTTGGCAATTCAGTCTAACAGGAAAACAGCCTCCCCAGCTACCCTCAAGCCAGCAGCTGTACTTGAAATTAATTTATACTTGTTTGTTAGAGTTCTCAAGGGTAGGTGTTCAGTTCACCTTTGAAGTGAGAATCAGAGCATTCAGACCCAAAATCCTGTGGCCTGACCAAACTGTCCATCATCCTCAAGGTTACACTTCACATACTTAGTCCTATCTCCTCCTCACTCACAAAACAAGAGGATTTTTTTTCTATTGAAAAGTCTCTCAAGTCTCATTTTTATGCTCTTTTGCATAACATGTAGATGTTCAGTTCCATTAAGATTTTTATCCTGCTGCAGTTAAACTAAATATTCTCATAAAATAAGAACACATTCAACTATGAAATCTGCAATTTTAATTACAATTTTCTCTTCCAATCTACTTTCAAACTCAAACCAAGCCAATACTGTTGTTTGTTCATGTTTGAACAATGTTTTTATTTACCATGGATAAAAGGAGAATTATCCAATACCACTTACACAGAGTCATAATTGATTTTTGATTAATGTTTAATCAAAACCAAAGAGACTCATCTGTGAAAAAAAGAAAAATGCAGGGAAGCAAAGCCCTTTTCATGGGAATGTCTTCTGTGTCAGCTCTCTCTAGCTCTGGGTGACAACGCTAGATCCTTCCTCTTCTGCTGCTATGAGGATAAAGTACTGTTGACAGAACACTTTACAATAGCCATAGCTTCCTCTGGGAAACACTAATTTAAAACAAGATTATTTATTTTCAATACAAAGACTCTACCGCTGAAAACATGGAGTAAACATTTTAAATCTCAAGCGCTCATAAAAATTAAAAGCATCAATGACAACCTTCCCTATTCCTGGCAGGCAACCAGCCGTCAAGTTGAAGGTGAACAAGCCTGAGGTATCTTCAGCTGCCTCCATCCCCAGCACCATCACCTGACAGGGTCACATGTAAAAACAGCATTAAAATTCGATGCCTCACCAAGAATGAAGTCACTTGAAATGAAAACGGAGTATTAAAGCCTTCATTGGAGTGCATGTGACTTCTCCATCAGGAGACTCAAAGAATCAGGGAAGCATCAGCATTTAGAAGCAGTCAGCATTCAAGATCAATACTGTGTATGAAAAAATACCCAAGAAAAATGAACACTTCTAATCGTAATCAAAATAATAAGAGACTATTTAACCTCAAAAGGAGGCGCTCTCCTTCAAAGCAGAAGCATATACTATTGGGTGGTTTAAATGCCATGTCAGCACGCCCTTGGGAGGGATGCAGGGGGGCATGTGCGTGCACACACGTGTGATCCCAAAGCAATCCGGCATATTTGGGGTGATCCAAAAGCAATGGGTGAGCAGAAAATTTTTAAGAAGCTAGTAGTCAAACGGTCCCTTCCAC
The DNA here is from genome assembly GCF_017639655.2 of Falco naumanni. NCBI lineage: Eukaryota > Metazoa > Chordata > Aves > Falconiformes > Falconidae > Falco > Falco naumanni. Next base: position 7,684,342 of record NC_054060.1, on the reverse strand, counting down.
TTCTGAATGGAGCTTGAGCAACACTTGAGTTAATCCACAGGATCTTTTCAATCCTTTCTCAATTTCTCTCTCTCATATTGATTTAAGAGTCCAGGAAAGCCAATGGTGCTGCTTTAAAACATTCGGTCCCCAAGCCTCTTTTTGCCAAATGTAAATACACGGTAATTTTTTTTTTAATAATTAAGATCTCCCAGAAGAAGATGGTATATTAAAAAAGTGACAAGAACAATCTTAATTATAGCTGTGTTAACACATTATGATAATGAGTACTTGTTCTTTATCAGACTTTAAAAAAAATTATTATTGTTCTGAATTATACAAAGGCTGGTCTAAAGAACAAGGATCTTTGTCTCTTCTGTCAGAAGAAATGGCAGCTTCTGAGGCCCGTTTCTGCCTTCAACTAACAGTTTTGATTTTGGCTTCAGAAAAATAACTGCATGTCCTCAGCCGGAGAGGAAAAAAAGTTCCCTCCTTCCCCCTTTCCCAGATGCTCACAGGAGAGAGGCATCACCATTTGTAATAACGCTGTGTTTCATTAGCCTTGGGGAGGGGGGAGAAAAGACTAAACCTCTGGCTTGTTCAGGTAAACAATGGGAGCTTATTACAGAGTTAATACTTTGGTTTGTTCATCATCTTCTTCCTTTTCACCTCCCGTTGGAGCCCCAGACTAGAATTACAGCCCAAGAATAGCCCAATTGTCGCCCCCGGCAGCAACTTCAAACAATAGATCCTTCCCTCTTTTCTCCACCCAAAGTAAAATTAATACGGAAAAAAATTCTCTGATTACAGGGTAAAGAAAAACATTTTTAAGGCGGAAGACAGAGAGACCCATGTATACCAGGGGATTCTGAGCTTCCTTTGTACAGAAGAATGTGTGCTCCCTTTCCCAGGCTCCTTTGTATCCCACAGCCGCTCCTATGCAGGGGAAGAGATGGGGAGGAAGGTTATGTGCTCTGGCACGAATGGCATTTCCTAAGAAGGTCATTTTAACCACTACACTGGGGTCCTTCCCTTAAGAAGTCTCACCTGTTCTTACAAATATGTGGGGGAGAGCTGGGAGTCCACTTTATTTCGGCACCACGATAACCTGGAAGTGCACGTGCACTGCCTTCGAAAGGGAGCTCACAGGAATTCACGCTACCAGGAGAAAACCAGACTGGATTTACAAAGCAAACATTTTTTTGTGGGAAAAGAGTATTTACATATAGGAACAAATATGGGTTTTTTTCCCACTTTTAAGATGAAAAAATACATGTTACTACACTGCAAATATTTTGGTAACATGTGCCAAAAGCCAAAAATGAGGAGAGAAGCCCCTCCTTTCAAGTAGAAAAAAAAATCTCCACCTACTATAGCCATAGCTGCAAAAAGTCCAGCATCAGGTTCATTTGGTTTTGTCTGCTGAAGAGCCCAACATTTATTTCCGAAACAAAGCGATAACAAACAGTCAAAGCTGCTTTCCAAAGAAGTTCTCAAGTATTCCAAGAATTTTCTTGTGCTCTGCCAATTACCAGTCTGCTCCTCACAGGGCTCTACCGCTGCAACCAGGGCAACATCTGTTGGTTGTGGGCTGACAAGAGAAGGGAACTGGATAGTTTGTGATTTCGCAGTAACTGCAGAAGCTGCCCAACATGAAATTCACATTGATATTAATTTCAGCTTCTGCCTGCGTAGTATTTACCCATGCAACAGCTAGTTAAAAGTTCTGTCCAAGTGCCTTTAAGTATTTGAGATTTGTCTCCACTAATCAAGGTTTATTCTCCTTTAGGTTTAAGAACTTACTAAATCACTGCTCTCAGTAGTTCTGACATCTGATTTCTCCCTACTAAAACTATTAAGAGAGGTTCTGTCATTTGGCTATTGCAACTGGGAATATTTACAAAAGAAGGTTTGCTATCTTACTGATTTCAGTAAAAAAATCTTGTTGATTTCCAGTAAGAAAATACGCATAGAAAAACCCAGTACTACAAATGTGCACAGAGGCTGCCTCATCAGCGGGGCTCCAATGTTCGCTGAAATCCCCATGCCAGTCCAAGGCAGCATGTTCTAACAACTAAACTTCAAAGTTTAATAGAAGCTTGCAGCTCACCAGAAACATCTCCACCTGCGCCTAAGGGAACCTCCACGAACCACCCGAGGGGATCGGGCCAGAATTTTTGAGTCTTGCTCAGGACACCCCTGCAGCCGAGCAGGAGCTGGGCACCAGCAGCATGCAGCTCTCAGGCAACACTGCACAAATCCCATTTAGTATCCCGTACAGCGTCCCAGATCCTCCACAGGTGTTTGGGTGAATGTGCCCAATGCCATAATCGGTAATGACAGTCTAAGGGAAAACACATAATAGATGATGTATGTGCTGAAGAGAAACCTACCCCTTGCTGATACAGTCTCCTTTACTGCTTTGAATGCCAAACCAGTCAGAGAAGGAAACGTGGGGAGATGGAGGACGGAAGAGGTTCTTGCTTGGGATATCCCACCTGGACAGGTCCCTGTACTGAACCAACTATTAATATGATAAGGTAGTCCCCATTTCACACAGACAATAGTAACAGACCTACAACACAGTTTACTACAGAAGCTGTGCTTACGCTATGTAAGGAAATAGAACCCAGCATATAACATCAATTGTTTCAACAGAACACAAGATCCTTCCCTGCCTAGAAAAGCTGTTTGGCTATTATCCTTGCACATGTGTAGGAAACAAAGTAAACACGTTAGAGGACAGACCAATGCTGAATTCACTGTATGTTTGACAAAAGGATCTGCAGTACAAGAAAGTCAGGGGCTTAGCACTGTCCCATACGCAGACGTTACTGGGTTTGCTGCTGATAAAACCATTTTTCACTGTGGTTCCTCATTCTGTCCTCCATACAACAGAACCCAGCTGTTCTCTCCTAGTGCCACAAGCTCACAAGGGGAAATACTTCCATCAGCAGGTGCCAGTGCACCAGAGCAGAGCAGCTCCTGCGCACAGTCGACTGACACAAGGCATGGCTTCCCAACGGCCTGTTACCTCCAGGAACAGTTACAAATCCAGAGGTTTTGGCAATTAAAGGAGGGAGCAAGGAGGCACAGGGTATACAGTTGCTGTCCATAAAGTTTCACAAAGCTACCTGAGCCCCACAGTGTCAAAAGGCTGTGCTTGTATCACTTCCCAAGCATGCTTTACATGCTCTTCAAGCAATTTCTCAGCGATATGTAGATCCTGAAGCTGTGATTTAGGCTCTAAATTTTGAGGAAAGGGCCCATTTTAAAAATTCCAAAGCAATGCCATACCAACAATCAGCAGGCATCACGTTCTGCCATGTTCACAAAAACTCTACGTCCACCAGAAAAAAAACCAAACATTTTAACAGATGTCACGGTGTATTTTTTAAAGAATCAACACTGACATTGTTACTTACACTCCTTAAGGGGGATTACTAACATTTCCTTGCTTCATTTCCTTTTTGGTTTACATTTAAAGACAAGTATTTTGTTTATAGTTAACTGAGCACAGCTCCAGCTGATCTGTCTCAGAGTACTTCCTGCAAGTTCACTCGGCAAAAGTCTCCAGACTGCCAAACACTGCCACACAGTCAAGTCAGATAACCAGGGAGTTGGCGGATTGGAAAATGAAACACGCCAGCTATTCTTCTTTCTCCAGCAAGGCATTTAATGAGGTGAAGATGTCATGCAGAAGTCCAGTATCTGCAACAGCTCATAAATAATGTGAAGTTTGACACTTCTCTCACAGACACAGTAAAAAAAAAACCAACAACCCTACCACCAGTGGTTTGTTTATATAGGTAATTTTAAAATTAACTTCTAACTCCATTTCATTTTATGGCTGTGAATAATCCTCACTTCTGTCTGTCCTTTCCATACTTGTGACTATAAAGGAAGACACATGAGGAAACTATTCCTAGAGCTTAAGCTTCATCGCCAGCTTCTCTAATCTACCAAGTAAGGAACACACAGGTAAATGAAATTATTAGACTACACAGTGTCTCTCAAATTCAGAATATTTGTCCATGAGAAAGGGATTTTGCTTACAATTCAGCCCTCTACTTTCCGGAGTAGTTTAAACTCAGTTGCTGCAATGGTTAGCTACGGTATCTCTCAAGAAGTTGTTTGAGTCTTTTAGATAGCTGAGGCCATTTGAAGACCATCCAGTGCATTTTTCAACTAATATCTGCAATTCTATAGTCAAGAAAAACACATTGACTTTTCCAGCAGATCTTTATAACGGTGGTTTAGAAAAGGAAATTGAAGCACCGAAATAGAGGGACTTGACCAAGATCCCCACAGTCCCCATGGTCTTCCCAATGCCTTGCATCCATTCCACACAATCTCTGCAGGGTCCCAAAAAACTGACTATAAACCACATGCGGGCCATGCCTTCAGCAGACAGGGTATCTTTTAACTGTCTGAAGTTTCACTTAATCTTCTACCATCTAATAGAGCCACTCCAAGCTCACAGAGCATGTGGAAATCAAAAACACAAAGCAAGGTAGAACAAGGGAATGTGACTTATGACAAACTCTGAGAAGCCTCAGACTGAGTCTCACGAGAGGGAGAAAAGACAGAAACAACCATATCCTCTTCTATACAGTATCATTAATATTCTGGAAGGTGATATGGGAGGGTTGCTTTTAAAAGTACTGAAAATGATGTGTTCTGATTCTATCTTGCAGCCATTAAGTGCTCAGAGTAAAGACACTGCAAGGTCCTCCCTGCTTTTACTGATAACCCTTTACAAGCAAAAGTTTCCAGGTAGCCCTCAGCATCTTAGAGGCATTCCTCAACAAGTATCTGTTTGACTCCAAAGGTCACCAATAACAGCGACATTTTCCAACAAGGCTTAACGGGTCTCAACCCAACCGGACAGAGGCCAGGACGCTGACCTGAGACACACATGCTGCACGTACAGAAGAGCCGCCTTTGACAGGGGGTGCTGCAGAAGAAAAAAGGGAGAGATAGTAAAGACCGTGAATAAAAATATCCACCACAGTAGTATGTTTGGCTCACATGCAACAGTCTATATCGGCCACCTTTCTGCTTCTGTCAAGTTACAGCTACCTTGGTTTCTAGGCTAGAGCAGACCACCTTTAAATCTCACTGCTAAAGCACCTTTCTTATACACCTCCAAGAAAAGTAACACTGAGAAGTAAGTGACCAGGAAACCCTGCACACCACCCAAGTCCCCACTCCTGAACTTCCCAACTCACACTTAGCTGCACTTACAATTTTTAGCAGTCTGCTAGGGTAGCTATGATTCCTCACTTCAGTTCATTTAAGGACCTTCATTGTTTGTTTTGGCTCCAACTAGCAACCATGTTTATGAAAAACAGGTTAAGCTTTTGGCACCAAAATGTTTTCAAAAAGCCTCAGCCTTTGAAATAGTGCCTTCTTCAAAAAAAATTGGTTTTCTACCTTCAGACACTGCCATTTTCTCTTCAGAGAGACATATCCCCTCCACTTCTCACCATATTGGCGTTAGCTTTTTGTGTTCCCATTAATAACTCATTTTCCTCAACAGTTCATAACTCAATCCAAAAGATTCTAAGCTAAGATTCAACACATGACATTTCAGGGAAACCTGGAGTTATTATTTCTTAATAAAAATAGATAACACTCCTACCCCATGTGACTATTAATGGATTTCAAATTTTCACAGTAGGTTTGTATAAACTGGGTGGACTTGTACACTGTGGGTACCTCTAAATGGAGGTTAGCCTTTACAATTTATTCCTTTAATTCAAAGACACCCTCCTGATGCCTCATTGCATCTAGTGTATTGCTACTAAACACTGTATGAGACAGCTGTGTGTAACAAAAATCTCACCAGTCCAAAACTGGCCACAGGAGTTTACGCTCACATTGGAGTTTATAAAAGCAGATTTCACTCTACACTCAACAGCTTCTAGTGCCAGGAAAAAAAAAAACAAAAACAAAAACAAAAAACACCACACAGAAATCATGTCCCAGAATCATGTCCCAGAGTGAGAACCCATCGTCCAAGGGCAGATCACGCTCCTGACAAAGGTCCATGTACAAAACGCATTAGGAAATTCTGAGTACAGGTCAGTCACTTTCTTAATTCATTAAAATGCTATTTTCATTATGTTTTGATATTAGTTTAATAACTTTCTAGAGTATTTTATTAGTCTCAGTACTTGGAAGACTCATTTGGATGTAAAGGAAGGGCACCAGCTGTGACTTTTTTTCTCCAGAAGGTATAGTCAAAAATGAGATGGCTGGAAGTCTCAGCACTGTAAAAACACCAAAAGCCTCTATTAAAACAAGAACCACCAACCTTTCCACCAAAAAAAAGGGTGAAAACAAATATCAACATGGAGCCTCACTGAGCCATACTATGATGTTAAGTGGCCTGATGTCATTTCTTGTCCATTTGAAATAATTTCTGTCTCCAGCATGAACATATCTAGGAAAAAATTTCCAATAGACTAATGCCAACACAATCGCCCTCCTTCAGGACCATAATTGGTACACACGAGATTTAAAAGCCATAGTGTGTTCCCAAACAGCCTGAAGCCACTAGGACAATGCTCTCTTGGGACAAAAAAAAACCCAAAACTTCCAATATTCTTCAGAGTCTACTTACTAGAGAAACAAAATTAATTAAAGCAGTCATCGTCCCTCTACAGGCAAGCATCTCAAAGTGCAACACCAGAATGAAATGCAGGCTAGAAAGGAGTACACTCTTTCAAAAGGAACTGCCTGTCTCTCATCTGCACTGAAGGATTTGCATTAATTACGTTTTTGCACAGCACTGAAAGAATTAAAAGTATTTCGGGGGAGGGCAGGAAAGGCAGAGTGGGAATCAACAACCAGCATCTCACAGATAGCCATTTAAAAAACTTCTCCCATCACGCAGCAGTGTCAGGCAGCAACACCAACAGGAAGGATGCTCAGGCTGCTTCCAAGTAAGCATCCACTACGGATTTGAACCCTGGACCACATAAGCTGCATGTCCTGTGTCCTACCTTGCTCACTGCTCTTCCCATCTGTTTTGAAGCAATGAGAACTTATGCTGAGACCGCAAGGCTTCCTGCAGAGCATTTATATACCCCAGGGAAAGGCAAACTTTAGTGAGAGCGTAGCCAAGCTATCTTGTAGCACTCAGCTAAGACATCGAGCGCTTGGGGAACCGCCAGCTGTGCCACTTGTGACAGCTCTGCAGACACCTCCGCTTCAGCTGCCAACCACAGTGAAGTGGAAATGAGGAAGGAGAGAACAGAAAGCACAAATATATCCAAGCCCTTTTAGTAACTCTGTCTATCAATTTAAATTTAGTATCAGCTTACTCAAAAGTGAAGTCCAACCTCAGAATACAGCTTTGGTCAAATTACTGACATTTAAATTAAAGCTCATGCAGAATGTTAGAAGACTCTGATGGAAACAGAAGCCGTATGGTTTCAACTCCCACACTAGCGTCAGCCTATGTTTTCTAACCAACTGCCTACGGTTAAGATCCCCAGCTCCTTTATATGCCCTCTTAAACAATGCCAGCCCATCTTTTAAAAGGAGAATAACCTCACTACCACCCCATTCTTCTACTGAAGCACCCTTGCTGTGAAAAGAAGGGACTGCTCAAGGTGTAGTGCACAAGCTGAAAGTAGTATGGATGTCCAAACCATCTGGCAAAACCGGAGTCACCTCCACCTACCATTTGGGTGATCACCGCATCGCCTAACCCTGATGCTACAGCAGGAAATCTTCACTCCACAAATCACCACATTTAACTATTAAAAGAGAACCAGGCCATCAAGCACATGAGCAAAGTAAAACACATCAGTAATAGTTCAAAAATTCCTGACGCACAACCCAAAAAGCAGAACCAGCATTCAAACGTGGACTTAAGAGCACTGCTGACACGCTTTCCAATTCACGCCACTCACAAATCCAACACAGTAACATAAAACTGTATTAAAGAACCTCAAAACTCCGTTTTGCAAAAGTTTAGCATATTAACATTTCAACAGTTTTACTTCACAAATAAGCCATTTCCTATGTCAGATTATTAATTCTATTACCACAATCAGGAAAACTGTTGACTGCTTTCAATCGCCAAATACAAATAAGGAGCAAGGACGCACATGCACTTAGCCACCGCGCTTGTGCCACACTGGATGGTGCAACTTTCTATCGCGCCTTTTCAAAAACCCTTATCTACAGTCTTTGTGTTGGCAAACTCAGACCCACAACATCGCCAATTTGTGTTACAACACAAAAATTACCATTTTAATGCTTCAGGAATGACTTTGAGTCACAGTTGCGCGTAGCAAAAAGATCACTATGTCTAGTCTTCGGTTTTCAACTCAGCTATGTAAGACTTTCCCAGAATTAGATAGGCTAAAAAGGGAAACACTTAAAATGTATTGGTTTTGCTTTCAACTAACAAGTGTTCCTCCAGGAAACCGTAAGAGATACCCTATAAACTGAGATTTAAAAACCAACCAGTTGTTGATTTTCAACAATGCCCTAGCTCCTCTGTTTAAAGGAGACTCGAGATCTGTTTGGGCTTCACCTTGCTTTTACAGAAGCCCTAAAGCGTCCATCTAAGCTTGCCACAAGCAGAGGAAACAGCCAACAGCACAGTAGTAATGGTTCCTCTCAAAGCATCGTCCCCTGCTTATCCCACGTGAAACACTTCCTGTGCCTTTGGCTCATTTCATTTTCCTAGGAATGTGAAATCCACGCTCCGTGTCTCTATAGACACACACACTTACATACAAGTATTCACACCGACAGCTGGAATATTTCACAGTCTTTTTAAGTGTTTTGAGCTGTTTTGGTACATAGTTGATAGTTTGACAGTTGTAAAATACGGTAAACTACTTCCTACCCTCAGCAACAATGCTGCTAAACCACCCAAGATGAACTTAAACGCATCACGTTATTTTAATTATTTTTCTAAAGCATTTTATTCTGATGTCAGTACTTGTCATTACAGCAGGATTCTTTACAACAAAGAAAACTATGAAAAGGACCAAAACCTTAAATCTTCTCTCCTGTTAGCCTAATGATACAGGAGATCTCCATACACCTGGCAGCAAAGAAAAAATAAATTCAGAGGTGCCTTTTGATTTATAGGTCCAGTGTGGTTTCTTAATAATACAGCTATCCTAAGCTGTTGCATACATTTAAAAAATAGTCAACTTCTTCAGAGATGAATTACAGTAGCTGCATCTTTAACTGAAGCTCACATAAATCTCTTCTTTTTTCCTCCAAGAAAACAATTACAAACCATTAAATCACTTTTATATTGCACTATGAAAACAAAAACCTTTAATTTGAGTCATGACATGAACGGTTTTCCACGCCCACCAGAGGACATGCAGGCTGCTTCCCGGCTTCGCTTCCTGCCTGCAGCAACTCTGACTTACCAGCCACTCGCCACAGGTCAGGAGGAATCAGCTGCTCACAGCCTTTCACCTCGCAATTTCTGTTTCTAAAGACAATAAGTCTCTTTTTATCTTCTCACCCCTCACAAAAGTCATCTGAAGCACAACCCTTAATACCGCCTTTGTACTGTTTCCCAGGCCTCACGCTTTACTCTCATTCCAACAATAGTTTTAGGTATCCCAAATTGGGTTGCATGTCCATCCATAAAGCTGATCAAACATCTCCTGTACACGCCACGTGAAATCCAATCTAGACTAAAATAGGAAAGAGACTCCAGTACCTGGACTGGAGAAGATCATCTTACCCCTGAAAACCTAGAACTATCAATACCCTCAACACTACTTCTCCTTATCCCAAATGCAGACAACACCTATATGACAAAACCTATAGCCTTCCTTCCTCCTTCTCACTGTTTACATTTCTGCAGGGAAAAAGGAAAAAAATAGGAGTAGCAGAAACAATAATACAGGACCCTACCTACCCTCTAGAGACTAACTTTTTGTTCTAGGTCTGTTTGCTCACATCTTTCTGCTCTGGCTGGTGCCAGCGGTGCCCTCACACAGTATAGTATTTTCTTACTTTTTTAGCCTACCTCAAATTGTACATACAATGATTGTTTGGAGTATCAGAAAGGGTGCCTCAGCTCTCTGATTTGAAAACCTATTACATTTCACTCAATAAACATCTCTTAGAGCCTCCAACAGCTTGAACCGCCAAGATGTTCAATTCAACCTCTGCTAACATAGGTGGAAACAGAAATCCTGTGAATAACGCAGAGCTTATCTATCGGATTTGCTAACGAAAAAATAAAACTCAAATGTCTAGCACAAAATAAGTAAGGAAATAAGAATAGTGCACCATACATACCAAAAGTAGGAAACATATATCCTACCCAGCATGCAAAGTACACAAGAGCAAGCGCTGGAAAAAAAAAATAATTAGTTTGCCTGCTCATCATGTGTTTCATGAAAGAGCTGTAAGAGCTCCCACACAGCTCCACAGTCTGGGAAACTTCTGAATCTCTTGAACTGCAGCAGTGATGAATCACGTTTTATGTGCACTTAACTCCCAAATAATAAACTTCAAAAGGTTTGATCCTCAGCAGTTCCTGGTGGTGAGAAAGGGACAACTGGTGGGAAGGGGCTGCTGCTCTTGTCCTGCGGGCACGGGGGCTGCCATTGGCTGCCAGTGACATCATTTTATTATTCCGCCTGGTGTCTGCATTTCAGCTTCCCCCTTTCGGGGACCTCCAGACCTCCCACCGCTCTGCCAAGCCGAGAGGAGCCAGGCAGCATGCCCCAAGCAGCACACCAGAGCCCGGACCTGCCCTCCCCACCTTGGGGCTTCCCCGCACAAAAGCCGCAGCAACACGGAGGGGCCTGCTGCTTCTGTTACACTGGTTTTCTGAACTGGAGAAAGGGGGATAGCGCTGGAAGGCTGACCAGGGGTCACCAGCTCATAGCAAGGCAGCAAGAGTTAAAGCAAAACTCTTGAAGGTATTTGTTGCAGAAAAAGACCTGAAGAGTGGAAAATGGAAACCATACGCAATGTAACAACGGAGACCCCGTTAACACCACCCATGCACACGCGGAATTATACGCAGATACGCAACATGTATGAGGAGCGTACAAGCAGGGCGAGTTCCGGCAGACTGCTCAAGAGCACCCCAGTATCCACCCTGCTGTCAGCATCCCTAAGGGGTCTAACACGAAGCAGTCCCACCTCCTGTTTACCCCTCCGCAAGCCAGGCTGCCTTTGTTCCGCCTGAACATCCTGCTTCCCCCTACCCGCTCGCCCCTTCTGAACTCCGATGCCTGTAACCTGATACAAAAGAATGTTAATTTCTCAAGTGATTTTATAAAAGCACAGAATGAAAGTAACTCGATATTTTCCCCATCTTGAAAAATATTATTTTATAGCACATACAACCATAGGAAAATATATCTGGTCTACAACAAAGCTTTGGAAAAATAAACTGAAAAATGGGCTGCTCTGCCTCTGTGTACCTACTAAACCGTATGTTTTCTATTTAGCACACACACACTAGGATGTGGGTGCATGCATATATACAAATGCATATATGTATGAATTATTCATGTGCACATGAACACAGATCAATGAGGCACAGTACAAAAATACGTTAACGCTGAGCTTGAGTTCATAACACGGCATGGAGAGCAAGTCATCTCAGACACAGCTTACTGTACTTGCCTAATAATGTATTAAAATGTTTAGACAACACCCACAATTTAAAAATGTTTTATGAACACTTTAAGCAAAAATGATTAAGCAAATACAATCGTGCTCCCAGTAGCTCCTGGATTTACAAAATGCATTTTCTGCACACTTCCAGCACCGTGCATTCGAAACGTATTTCCCGTAAAGCATGCAATCCGTGTGTCCTGTGGAAAGAGCGCAACCCTAAAGGACAGCCAGTCTACAAATCCTGAGCCTATGACCTATTCCCATGCAGGTCAGACAGGCCAGCATCATGCCACACGGGAGCGTAACTTTCAGACAGGCTGCACGGCTATCCTAACACATCCTATGAAGAAAAGCTTTCAGAAAACAGCTTACACGTGAAAGGTAGTACGATATGCCACTATATAAACTCGAGCCAACGTAACTTTAGTTCTACCTAAATTCATGCACAGAATCACTAGCCTAATCATTTTCACATTATGATGCCACTATTTCTTCTACATTAAGAGAGTATATTTCAAGACACTAAATTAATGTGTTTGGTTTTATTTTAAGAAGTAGCCCCAAAACCCCAGAACTACTTTTAAGACTGTGTCCTAATAGTTTAAGTTTTAATACATACTGCTTCCTACCTCAGCGCATTTTACCAGGACAGTAATTCAGCCCTCCTTAACGGCAAGGAAACTGAATGCTTTTATCTGCAAATGAAATAACAATGCTATAAAACTGTTCTGCCTTAAACTTCCAGCCAGTCACAAGGTGGGGGGAAAAACGCTGGTGAAATTAAACAAATACAGAAGTGAGATCTTCTGTTTACCTTGTGTGGTTTGGAATATGGTAGCTCATAGGGGTATTTTCCACCAACTGTGACCTCAGAAATCAAAGTTTCCTTGCTGCCATGTGAGAAATGACTTGAAAACGCAGAATCTGTTCTCATCAATGCATGTCAGTAGGGGTTAACAGGGTAAACTCCACATGCATCAGGGACAACACAGGTACAGCTCAGTCTGTCTGATCTTCTGCAGCCGACACCAGACAGCTGCCAGAAGATAGATACACTCTTTGCTACTACCGCAAGGGAGTAGGGTCACAGAGCACCACAGCGAGCCTTCTGGCTCGGCAGGCTTTTCGTGACTTCAGCAAAACAGGCTGCAAACATTAAGCAGGACCTGAAACATAACAACCTCTTCATTTATCACACACTTTCCAGAATGCTCTAGAAGCCTAAGTGGTCCATTTTGCACAAAGCAATGCATTTTCATCACTCACAAACACACACATTCTTCCCCCACACGTCTCACAAAGAGCAACCCCAGCAACATCCAGCGCTGCACCTGAGCACACCTTGTAGCAGGAACGGCCTTGGAGAGCTGTTCTACAGTTTCCAGTGCAACGGCACTTCTTCAGCTCCTTTGGCAACGGGAAAATGTTTGCTCCATGATCTGATATAATTTTTTTCAAAGAATTATGAAGTTGAGTTGCTCTCGCTTTGATTTTGGCTATAAGGCTGTAGATGTTCCCAAACCTTTCCTACTAACCACCACAATTTACGATGAGCCTTCATGACATTCCCACAGCCGATCAATTACAAATGTCAGCCTAAAAGTGATTCAAGAAGGAGGACTGGAGGAGTCACAGCTGCAGGAGGACTCTTCCATCACATGCCAGAGGCAGGAACAGGCAAGACAAGGCATCATGAGCCAGGTCCTATAGAGAGATCAAACACCACAAGCATGGAAGTTTGCAAATCCACCAGCTAAAATGTAGTTTCTCCACGAAGTACACATGAAGCAAGCTCCCACAATTTATGTGATGAAGTTATACCGGCGAACATCAGTCTCAGGTAGGTTTCTTTTGGAAACCATGCCATAGCAGCCCATCAGTCATCTGTAACGGAGTTTTTTGATTTCAATTCAAAAGAAACTAGAAGGACCACTTGGCCTTTAGGAAAATGGTTCTGAGACTTGTTTTGCGCAGTACTGCCACAAAGTGAAAGCTATTGGAAGCGCTGGGCATTTACTCCCTACTTTAATGTTTTATAGTTTAGTTCTCTTTTGCAAGTGTGTAAAGACTTGTAACTATTAGTATCGCTTTTAACCTGCACATCTTCTATGTCACCTGCAAAGAGGGACTCAAGCTGAGAAAAACGTGTTCAAGTTTTGCCATTTATTTAGACCCTCTCCATCAGGATCATCTTCTGGATCCTCCCTAGCTCCTTCCTTCTCTCACTACACCTACAAGGAAAACCAACGAAGATCACGATGCAGTGCACAGAGACATGGTTTAGCGGTGCACTTCGACTGCTGGGTTAATGGTTGGACCTGGTTATGTTAAAGGTCTTTTCCAACCTCCATGACTCTGATTCTGTAAGATCTAACATTTCCAAATGCTACCACTGTAAACCATACTAGACAAAAGCATAAAGGACATGAACGAAACCCCTAGAAGGAGCTTGTGGGTAGCTTTATTTACAATACCAAATGAAGTTCTGTAGAACTGGGGTGTGCGCATTTGTTTTAATAGCAAGACTTTCACCGTAGCACAGGCTACAGGCAGGGGCACCCTTTGCTCTTTAGAAAAGTTTTGGAACAACTGGACAGGAAGAACAAAAGGAAAAAAATACTAACTTCCAAATAAGAAGAGAGGTAAATTCAGTCTCCCCCACCCACTTCCACAAAAACATCAAATATTTTCTTTCATAAATAATTGCAATAGGATGCCGTAGACTTTTCCAAGCAAACAATAGCTAGATTGTGTAATGTTTTGCCCTAGGCAGGGCCTGGGGGGAGGGGGACACAAAGGCCGGCTTTCAGGGCTTGGGGCCTCTCGCTCCTGCTCCATCAGCGTTGCTCCCTTCCTATTCCTTCGCCTTCCCATGGCATCCCTCTGCTGGGACTTTGAAGTGGCAGCCATCTCAGGCTTCTGCTACAAAAAAAAAAAAAAAGAAAAAAAAAAAGAAGGGGGGCAGGGGGGCAGAAAAACAAACAAACAAAAGCTTGTCATAAAACCCCTCAGACCCTGCCACAGACCTCACACAGAGCAACATTTCCTATTTCCCCAGAAGAGCACCCTACGTTGGGGGTGCTGATGACCTAAAACAGCCATCGGCACGCACCCACCGACACGCACCCACTTTTGCACGTCTGCCCCGCCATGCTGCTCTCCCGGCTGGACAAGCAGCTCCTGAATGAGCACAGCCTCTTGCTTTTCCTTTTTTTTTTTTTTTATTTTTTTTCTTTTTTTTTTTTTTTTTTGATAAAAGCTGTCTAAGGGCAGCCACTACAGGCCAGGCAGGGCTGTTCCATGGATATTAAAAGAAAACAATGAAAGACCTTTTCTGCCTATAAGGTGTTTTGAAAGAGTCACCCATTTGAGATGGGAAACCTGAGAGCTGTAATTCCCATACTGATTCACCTACCTCCTTCACATTAGCAATTAGAAAACAACCTGCCCCAGCAACATCAAAGGAGCACCAGTGCTCCCCAGTACCCAGCCAGCCACCACAGGCACTCCCGCCTGCTTCACGTCGCAGACAGCGCTGCCAGGACACAGCTAGTGAGGAACCCAAACCCCAGCTACAGGTCTAACCGTCCCGGGGCTCCAGCCAAATCACTTCTTCCAAACAGATTACTCAGCTGGCTACCCCACCTCGTAGATAAGCACGTTCAAAATGTATACATACATGCATATATTTGTATATGTCAACTGCATCAGGAAGTACGCAGGCTGGGAAAAGACCAAGCCGAAGTAAGAGGAGTGCCCAACCCTGCCTGCCTGCAACGTGCATTAATTCTACTTAGCACTAGCAGCCCATGCTAGCCCTGTCTCAGCACTGTAATCTCCCCAAAGCTAAATGTTTACCATAGTACACTATTTATATACAACATAGAATATTACTCTGTGTAAACCAAACATAATAGCATTAAGTCAGCTATGACACCAAATAGACTGCTCTTTATAACAAATGAAAGCAGTGTACACACGGCCAGTTGTAAGAGCACAGATAGTTACGCCAAGTTTGCAGTAAATCAGGTTATTTTGTTTGCTTTTTGAAGCGCATCAGAAAGACTGCAATAAATGCACCGGTGCAGGTAAACTGATCTGAACTATACTTCCAAACACCCACCACACTAGGCATAAAGAAAACAACAGGTGCTAGCCAACAGCAAATAACCCAAACTTATGCAAAATGCCTGCTTCAAAACTCACAGAAAAAACAGAATATACAATAAAAAAACACGGTCAGAAAACTTGCCAAGCTGCATCTACGAATGGAGACAGTGCCTGGTTTTCTATAAGCTAAGGCATAAAGAGGCATACAGAAAATGGGAAAAGCTAATGGAGCAAAACCACCTTATCACTGACCTTATCTGGTCATGCTTTTAAAAACATGCTTTGAGACATGACAGTGTATTTGAAAAACGTTCTCCTCTTCTACAAGAGAAGAATTTCTTTAAGTCACTCCATAACCACAGAGCACACTTGAGCATCTGAAGGCTGACAAGTCCCTCCTTGCCCCACATCAGGGCTGTCTGGCTTCACCTCCGCCAGCCCCAGCAAGGCAGCACTGGCTCCTCGGTACCCACCATGACCCCTGGAGATACTTCAACCCCAGTTCCTGTCCACTTGATGACATTAACCCTTACAACATGTTGGAAGTTTGGATGCCCATACCAAGTAAACTAGTAGAGACTCAACCAAGCTTCACTAAGGCATTTAAAAAAAAGACAAACCACAAACAACAACAGTTCTCTATGAAAGCACGATTAGGTTTTTTTTCGGCCAGAACTATTTTCCCAGCTCTCTACACATGCATTTCTATTTTTAACTTCAGACTCATTACTGATAATTTGCAGAGAGATTTAAACCACCACCCATGAACCAAGTACTAACATGTTTCCACAATACACATATGTAAGAGCTTAGTTTGGGAGCACGGTGATTCTACCCGTTTCCCTCTTCTCAGGTAACAGAAGGTTCTGGGTGAAGCTGGAACTTTTACAGGTATACTTGACAGATATAGTAATATCATGTATATATTAGAGTGAAAGACAACTTGGATAAAAACAGTGCTCCTCAATGGACTCTACAGGTAACCAAATTAATCAAAAACTGCTTCAGAGTTTCATTTAACAAACTACTTCAAACAACCCCTGTCATGACAAGCTCCAGCCTGGGCTCAAGTAAATCCCCTGCCCCTAATTCAGGCTTAGTAAAGAGCCAATTAATATTTATTTTAAACAGTAAAATTATATAAAATACAACTTAAACAAAAAAAAATGTTTTAAAACTATGAATTTAGCAAGGCTGCCTTCCTTTTCCATTTCATAAATAGAGTGATTTGACAATATGCAATGGCCTGCATTACAATGCATTAACTCATCAGATGGTATGCAAGCACTGCAACGTAGAAGTGTGAGTAGAACAAAGGGCACCTTCACACGGGACTTTCCATACTTGCATTGCCCAAGTTCAAAAGGTTATCTGGACATCACAAAACCCTAAGCACAGTTAGAAATCACAACAGCCCATCCTCCTGTCTTGTTCTGCTCGTGGTGCCTGGGAGAGTTAGGGTAAGGCAGTCACACAGTGCAGTCACACCTCCCACCAACGCAGCGTGAAGGAGACAGAACACTCTCCATCTCCAAAGCCAGCCTTCACCAAAACAGCTTCCTGGACAGAGGTCTGCAATCCTACAAGTTTGGGCATAAAACTTTACTGAGCTTGGGAGAAGCACTTACTTTTCCAATTAACACCATGCTTAGTAGTAATAAAGATTTTTGTTAGCGACTCTTTATTATAGGTCCCAAAAAATTGAATCTTGTATCAGAGTTTTGTAATGCGCTTCTTGGTTTCTGACATGACACTTGGAACACAAACTCTCATACGCACAGGTAGGCAAGTTATCAGCAGAAACAAAGACAAAACAAAATATGAGTTAGAATTAACCTGCCAATGGTTGCTCATGATTCATAAAACCTAGGCACTAGTGATCCCCTGGATTTTCAATGGAAAAGATTACAATTTTCCATGAAAAAAATGAAAGCCATTATCCAGATCTCAACATGAATGTTCAGCATCTATTGGTGGTCTCTTCTGTTCTTTTTTGGTGGTTTGTTTGGGTTTTTTTGTGGGTTTTTTAAGTATTATTACCAGTTAAACAAAGTTACATCACAAGTGGTATCCTCATTTACCAAACATACCATCTCAAAACATCACTAGAAGTTAAAAGGTTTCAGTGCAAGCATTACCTTAACATTCTGAGGAAAATGTGTGAGGTATAAATACTTCCTACTGCAGGGGTCTCAGCTACGAGTTAAATAAAAAGATACAGGTGTGCATGGAAAATTTTTATGTATTTCTAATATTTATAAAAGTGTGCTGGAAAAAGACTGACTCCACTTCCAATAGCTAAGAAAAAAAAAAACATTCAAATGAATAATGAAGCAGATTTCTGCCTACTCCTACTGCTTTTTGCTTTTTTTACATGTTCACTACACTTTAAAACACATTCAGGAAACTCACAAGCGCTTTACGAAAAACATTTAGTTAACAAAACATTTCATTTCTAACACCAAATTCCGTACTTCCTAAAAACCTTTATCCAGAGATCCTAACTAATATTTAGATGCAAGGCACACCTTATACCACCTCCGTTCAGCACAGGGATTGAATCCTTTAAATGAAAGGCTACACGTGTGCTGTTCTTGACTAGTGGGAGTCTGGGCTTTACAAGGCATCTTATTGTGAGGACAGGTTCTCTCAAGATTCTCCAATCCAATTTCTAAACCAAAAAGATACAGATAAGTATCTGAGCATTTGCAATGCTTATCTGCTAGCTGCTCTTCTGTTCATTTCTGCCTTGATGTTTTGTAGGCCTTCACAATGAATGTCTGCCTAACTCTAAAGAAAACATCGTGGTTATGCAAGGTAAAATACCTCCACACGTACAGAAAATTTAGAAGGAAATCTCCAGTGTTTCTCCGGAGAATGTAGAAACTACATCTCCCTTATTTACATGTGGTGCAGCCCTTTGACAACACTGACAAGAACCTCCTACATCTCTGTGCATGACCAGTGTTATGGTCTCCATTAAGTTTGCCCTTAACTTGCATGCACAAATTGCCAGAAAAAGACGTAACTTTCTCTTGTAACTTAATTTTTTTAGTTCGACTACTTAAGAGCTAATTTCTTGGCATGCTTTATTTCTGTGAACTTGTAGGGTGAACTACTTACCACAGCAAGAAGCTTCTCACCTTTCTCAATCAAGCACAGCCCCTTAGGTAGCACTGTTTGACCTGGTAACTTTCCCTCGTGATCCCGGTGTTTTTCCAGCTCTTAACATGTTGCCTTACTAATACAACTCTCTATGTCCAACAGCAAGATAGAGTATTTAGCCTAGGTTAGGACCATGTGCTTAGGCCTATCTGAATGTGGAAACCCTGTTTTGCAATGCAAGGTAGTAGTTCGTAATTACATAGCGCGGTGCTCTCCTTCAGAGGCAGGTACCTTGCTAACAAAAACACTTGGGGTACCAAACCAGAAAGACTGTGCAGCAGCTCGCAGCCAACCTGCAATACAAGCTACACTCTGTGCAAGCCTGGCAACCCAAGGTTTTTATAAACCACTTCAGACCCACAAATACAGTGCCAGCTGGGAGAGGGCAGATCGCATGTTTAAGCTTTATAACGAAGTGAGAAGGTAAGATACAGCAGCTTCTGCAAAACACCTCCTAATGACAGCCCACACAGCCATTACAGAGGCCAAACATATCAGCTTCCCACTCAGCAAAGCTGCCAGAACTGAACTCAAAGCAAAATTTATATAAATGGAACAAACAGTATCATATTCAACTATCACTTATGACTGCCTTCACTTTGAGAGCAAGTAAACCAAAAGAATTTTGAATTGCCAGAAGAAGGGGGGATGTCCTTTCCCACCCTCACAAACAGAACAATCCTTCTGTTACCCCATTTTGAAATTTCTCAACACTCGAAAGCAGCTCTGCAGCCATAAGGACTTGCAGCATTTCAAGATAGTAGTTTCTTATCCTAAAAACAAATCAATGCACATAACTGAATGCTGTTAACATTAATTCTCCTTGTCTTCACACCCCAAATGTCATAAGCTTCATTAGCATCTTATTCCCTGTATTCTTCTTATTGCCCCCTATTCGTTAGATCAAAGACTTTACTGCGAGCATATCAGAACACTAATTGAGGAGCATTAGTATCATACATGGAGAGCATCCTGGAAACTCACACTGCCCTTCCAAGTTCAAACTAAATCCCTACAATAACACATGGCATTATCTTACCAATTGACACATTAAACAGAGTAACATGGTGACCGCTATCTTGATGTTTTCAGGTATTATGCATAGTCATGCTCAGTCTTGGGGTTTCTAGCATTTGAGACTAGGGAGGAAATGTTTCCGTGAGCATCAAAAAAAAGGTTGCTTATACATTGGATGTTTGTCAGATGGAAAAGGCTTGTGCATCTAATACTACTTATTTTTTACTTTGGTGAAGGGATGAGCTTACAGAACTTAAAATTTCCAGCACTTTGTTCTTAAATTAAATGATACTACTGGAGTCAACAAGTTAGATCACACTTGTCTCGCACCCAAAATATATAGAAAGATACCACGACGAAATAAAGAGGGTGGTGCAAATAAAAACAAATGTTCCATGAATAAAAGCATTACCTAAGAGCCAGCTTCCCCTCTCAGTATTTTCAAGAAATTTCTATGAAGATTTGCAGAGTTAAAGATAAGGACCAGAAGAGAGATAACAGATGGCAATGGAAGGAAAACAGCATTTAATAACTTGATACGGTACATTCAGTACTCTAGTACATTAGAAGAAATCCAGAGACAACTTCCACGTGCATGTTGCTTGGTTCCCTATTCATGAACAGTAACATGATCAAGGGCTCATCACATAATATGTAGTTTTGTATCTACCCGTCTCTGTTTTAGCACAGAGAAGCGTATTATTCAGTTCCCGTCTTCCAGATCTTGATTATTGTTTATAAAGAGGCAGCATCCTAACCCCTACTGGAAGAGGTACCACTTCCAAATGACAGAGATGGAGACAAACAACCAGCAGGAAGGAAATGCTGTATACTGTGTTGGTTTAAGATTTCACACACTGTGTGTTTATAGAGTTTGAGCTTCACCCCAATTCCCCCCTCTCAGCTGCCAGATAACGCACAAAAGGCCAATGCCTACTAAACTTGCATTTACTTTCATGTTTCCGGAATCTATCCAAATAGTTTATTATTTCACAAACCGTTCAACCACATGGAGGTAGGGGGTAACAGTTTGTAAGCCAGTTGGCTCAGGCAATTACCCACCAAACAGGGCCTTCCTGATAGGTAAGGTCCTGTAAGAAGAGACTTTGAGCAGCTCTGCCTCAACACCACCTTGCCACCATCCTGGGCTCCCCATCCCACAGAGAACCCACGCAAACAAAAGCTATGCCTTCAGTGAGAGGCACCTAAGCTAGTAACATACTGCTTGCAAACGTCCAGCGTTGAACTCTTTTTGTTTCTGTTGTGGGGTTGGTTGGTTGGTTGTGGGATTTTGATGGGGGTTTTGTTGTTTTGTTTTTTCCAAGGCTGCATTTCAGAGCTCTGTGTTTTTGGAGAAGCAGCAGACATTCTCCTAGTCCTGCCAAGCAACCAAAATATCACTGGTCAACACCCTTCTCTGCCATCTCCACAATCATCACTTTTTTGTTTGCTTTAATTTCCCAGGCTACAAGTCGAGGCTTTCATAGGCAATACACTGCCGTTGAGGTAAAGGCTGGAGATCCTGCGTTCTTCTTTACATTACCAGCCTCACTGCCCTGCTAGAAACACTACTGAAAAACACAGCTACTTCTGCCTAACCAGTTTATCCTGGTCCACCCAAAGGAAGAAGTCAGTCTGTCATGGCAGGCACTGACAACCTCTATTCCTGGGCCCCCATGGTTGTTAATTCCAGAGCTAGAGGCACATGAGTGTCTACCCTGAAAACCAGCAGCAAGCAAAGACAAAAAACAAAAAGCACATCTTGATCCACGCATCAGTATTACAGCGCTACAGAAGAAAAATGGAATAGGTCTGAACCTGTACCTGGAGAACTGAAACATGAAGATATTTTGCATCCACATAGCAGGGATACCAACACACACACAAGGGGCAAAGCTGTGAGCTGCATGTGTTTGGGCTGTGGAGGAAAGAGACACGCAAGGGAGACAAAACCGCCATAAACTTTTGCTGAAAACAAAATTCATTTGTTTCTGAACAGAACTCCTTCAAGACCGTGTTACAGGAGCAAATTCCTAAACAGCACTGAAAAACTACGTGAACTGTACAATCCAAGGCTGCCATAGCGTTTTGTGCTGCCCTTCCCACGAGCCTGCTTCACAGAGTTTAGTCTTTCAGTGAAGTCAGGGTTTTCAAATTTTGATAAAAGACCCTCATCCTTGGCCGTGACACGTCAAGTCCCCAGTACAGTTATGATGATTTGAGAAAGACAAACTGCAAGGTTATTGTAGATGGGGCCAGTTTTAACCAAAGCAAGTCACCCCCAATTGTAAGCAATTGCAGTTCTGACCCACACCCAAGCTCATCTTTTCATTTGTGGAGAACACATGAGCATGGAGACAAGTAACAGTAGTCTAAAAAACAAAACAAAAAAAAAAAAGGGGGGGGGGGGGGGGAACAACCAAACACCACACAAACAAATAATACTCAACCCCGCTCCAGCAACTGCAACACAGTCTACGCGTCCGTGTGACCACAGAACACAGATGCACTTACCAAGCCAAGCCAGCACCTCCCTAACTGCACTTGTCCCTTCCAAGGTCACTTCAAAAAGCTCTCTAGGCTACCTGGCATAGCTTAAGCTGCTGTACAGGATCTGCTCTTAAATAAATACATATATTTAAGAACCTTTTAGTACAATGCCAGCCATTTCTCGTGTTTATTATGTTTCTGTTCACCCAGCTGCACCCAGACATGCTTAGTAGAAAATACAGCTGTGTAGAAATCCCACTAAGGAGAACAGTTACATTTCTAATTACCTCCAAGGCAAAGATTCCAGCACACAAAAACACAGAAGGGCCATGTTTTGCTTTGGTGGTAGGTTTTGGTTTGGTTTGTTTTTTTAATTAGTTTTTAGAAGTGCTCAAGTCAGTGGCAATTTAAAAATTCCTGCAGTAGCTTAGAATCAATGAAACCCCAGAACAATCCATAATAATACCATACAATATCACCTTATTTATCAGCCCACTGCTGCCGAACCACAGATAAAATTCTGCCCCAGACATAAATAAGCGAGGGCAAATATACGTCATGCAAGAAAACCTCTGCAATGAAAGAAATCTGTGAGACAAGCAGAGATACAGATAACATGTTTTTTTATGTTCAAAACAACAAACTGGTCTGGAAGCATTGCAGTAAGCGTGTATGCTACAGGAAAAAGAATTCACATAGAGATCACATAGGGATATTTTAAAACCAGATGCACTGAAGATACCAGAGGACTGAGTTTCTTCTGAAACGTGTGAACTGAGAACTGTATGCAAGCCAGTAGTTTGTGCAGCAAGGTCACAGCTCCACATACCTACACAGACTGCACAAGCGGCCAGCCTTGGCCCTTTCCACATGGTTTCTCTCTGAAAAATTTGAGTAGTTCATCAGTTTACCCCATGGGATCATTTTGAATCTTTAATTTTGTTATGTTCAAGCTGCTCAAATGGAAATCACCTAACAAGCACAGAATAGAGGCTTAGTTCATACTAGATACAAAGGTTAGAAAATCCAGGATTTCCCCTATGACCTTTTAGTCTTCATTTAGTCTACCACTGGCAACAAATGAATTTAATTTCAAGAAAAAATAACCACAAAATAAAATAATATGTATTTTCCACATAACAAAAATAACTGACAATGGTTATGGGTTTGTTTGTTTAATAATATATTAATATGAGGAAACTAAGAGGTATTTTCCTTCTTTGTTTCAGCTCAGTTTCACTACATAGCTTATAAAACCCCCAAAGAACATGTCTGAAACTGCAAAGCCACAAACACATCCCTCCCCACTTCCCTTCCCAAATCCTAGTCCCTAACGTGCAGCTAGGTAAATCTCAGAGAAGGAGAAAGGAGTTTTATTAGCAGAGGGCTCAGAATTGGAGGGCAACCACTGAACATTGCCGGGAGCTAAACCTCTAAAGTTACTCTTTGGCTAAGTGTGCCTGCCTTTGATCGGCGGAGTTCAGAGCCCGCTTACTAACCTCGACAGGAAGAGCTCACTTACGTGGTGCAAGACGAGCCCTTTCCTACAGTTTCTTCATCAGTTTTATAAAAGTGGCATACTGACAGGCTTTGCACACTTCCAAATATTAAAAATAGCTAGGCAAGAATTTACAAGCAGCGGTATCGCTAACGACACAAACCATCTACCTCCCAAACTGTGGTTTTTTTCTGAGCCAGGTCCGCAGGAGATCACAAGGTTCCTGCATCAAGAATATCTCCTGAACCAAACCCGATAAGCCAAGCCTCGCAAAATACTTAAGAAGCATGTGCTTGGTTGAGCATCCTACCAACATAAATGATACAGAACTGCTGAGAGACAGACTGAGAAGGTCCTTCCAGAAAAGAAACCCAAAACATTCCGCTATCTTCCTTGTTTATAGAAAACTTAACTAAAAACTGGCCCCAAACTCCCTGAAACATTCAGAGCAGGATTTTGCACATGAATGTGCAGCACTTTGGTGGGATCATATTAAATACTTCTGCAGCCTACATTCACACGGTTAACAGTGTCAATTTGGTTGACTCTCAGGGAAAAAAAAAATATGCAAATAACACTATATGCAGGCTGGGGTGTAAGAACAGCCAAGTCTGCCTGGTTCTACAACTCAAAAGCTTTCAGTCTGCTGGGTCTTGAAGGTGCAACTCCTGTGTTCACACTATGCCCCAAGTACCTAATTCTTTACATGGAAGCTGATTTCTGCACTATGTTCCATTATTTGTGTATTGCTCATCATCAAAAAAACTAATATAATCTGCAGACATCTTTTGTAGCAACTTGAAGTCTCATTCCAGTTGCTATTAGCCAGCCTTTCATAGCCCACAAGCCTCTCAAGTCATCTCAGCTTACTCATCCTGCAAGGCTTTTCTTCAGACAGAGATTTGTGTCTACATTAATGGATGTGAGTCACAAAGAAGCCCTTAACTCCAGTACCCAAAAGGATATGGATCTTTGGGAACCAGATTACTTCATTTTGCATCATTAGAAGTTTATCGCCGCTTGCTTTGCTATCACCAGAATGAGAAGTGGTCTGGCCAGATATTGCTCTGAGAAGAGGAGCTCATTTCAGCCCTGTCTGCCACAACCAACGGTGGTGTTTCCACCTTCCCCTCGCTCGGCAACAACTGCCATCAGCCATCAGAGCTGCTCAACGCCTTCAACCAACAGTTCAGCACTTGTCTTCAAAATGTAAAATGTCTAACCGGTTTAAAAATTACTTCACAATCCTAGTACTAACAGGAAGAAAGCAAGATGGTCTTTTTCCCCCCTACCCCTGGGACAATTTATTCCCACAAATACGATTCCCAAAGGATCACGTACAAAAACCCAGGAAGTTAGTTTCCCTTCACCACACTTCCCAACCTTTTCATCAGTTTCTCATATCCAGACAAATAAGCCGTTTTAAAGTGTCTATCTGAACTCACATGCGAGCCTGGAGACCCCTGCCCTTCACTGAGATTTTCCTTACTGGAATACTGCCCCCCTACATATATTAGGCACACCAGAATACGTACAGTTTTAAATATTTCTTAGAAAATTACCATTTACTTAACACAAGGTTAATTGGATTAAATCCTAGCACATCCTCAGATGTCTTCAAAACGCAAACTTCTTTGGAAATGACAATAAAAGGGTTTTGTTTGTTGTTTTAATGCAGCATACACTACCCTTTACTTCAGTATGGTTAGAAAAGAGACTGAGCTGTTAGTCAGGGGGCCGATGAGCAGCAGCATCAACTTGCCACTAACTGGCACAAACACGTTCACTCCCCTACAGCTGATAAATGACCACTGCAGTGGAAATTACTTGTAAAGCTTCCCCATCTAGGCTAGGAAGATGAACTTACATATGGAGTATTTTTGGCCGCTTTATGGCGGTTCTTAAGAGACTGGTTACAGAAAAACACTGCACTTAATATACTATAAGTGGAAAATGACTAATTATGTTTTGAGACTTCAAAAGACAGGAAGAACAACAGCTAACACCACAGCTTTATTGGGGCAAATGAAAACTGCAAGACAATATAAACTCAACCAAGCGCTGCCTCAGTATTTTTTCAAACCACTGGCTTAGCTGTCAAAGCTGAGGAGATACCCTTGATGTTGTAACTTGTCATCTCTTATGGACCTGGCTTGGGTTGTAAAAAAATAAAACAGAATTTGTTAAGTAGGTGGTTTGTGAGTTGGCATCAGTGATATCAGTACTTGTAAGAAAGATTCAGTATTTAAAAAAACCAATAATAATTTAACTTGCAGGCCTTAAATTAAAGAGGGATGCTGCACTGGCTTTAAAAAGCTTACTGCTGGTAATTAGGTTTCTAGTCCTGAACAGCCTCCACTGTTACAGCTCAAACAAGCATCTTTAACTGAGTTGCCCATCTCTTTGTGTTTTTGTTTTGATAGAGGCTCAATTATGCTCAGGACAATGGCCTGTCTCTTCATTTTGCTGTGAATAGGAAGCAAGGGTGCCATTGTCACCCGGCTTCAATTCAGTCACAACAAAGGGGTCTGAAGTGCTGAAAATAATGGGCTACCTAAAGTAGCTCGAAGGAGGAAGGAGGGGGAGCTCTGCACTAGCCACTGTCCCCCTGCATCCAGCCCTCCCAGTGCCTCAAACCAGACCGATGCTTCCTCTGGCAAGAGCCGTTGTCAGGGGTGGTGATGCAGGACAGACGCAGGGCGCTGCTGGCGGGGGGCACAGGAGGGGAGCTGAACCATGAGGTGTGCAGCTCTGCCCCACACTTCCTAACGGTGGGAAAAGAGAAATCGAGTAGCTGTGCGGTTTGTTGATTTGTGTTAAAAAGCAAAACCCGAAGCCATGACCTTTAGCATATGGGTGGGCTCCAGGGCGGAAAGGGAAAGACACACAGGAAGGCAACAACATGGAAGAAAAGTAAATCGCACCACAGATTCAGCGAGAAAAAAAGGAGGAATGCGTTTTGTTTAAAGAAAAACGGGGCACAGTATTATTAAAATACAGCGTCAGTTACACTGAGATTGCAAGGAGTGAATGAAACCTAGTAGCAGGCTGTTACTGTAGCCGAAATCCCCTCCTCCCCTTCTGGTGCCTCATTCATAAATGGCTGCTCGGGCGCTCCCGGTGCCGGTGCGCACACGCAGCCACGCGTGCCCCTCGCTGTCACCCGGCCGCAGGGACCAAACTCGCGTTAAGCAGCGTTCAGTTACTTTTCCACAGTCGTTCCCTCTCCTCTCTCAGGCACCTTCCTCAACCTGGAATCCAGGACGGTGGGAAGCCTTCGCAAGCTTCCAGCAAGCGCAGCTTGAGGGCTGGCACCCGGCGATGGAGCTGCCCGCGCCCCGGACCAGAGGAACGGCAGCAGGCTCAGCCCTGCCCGCCTGACTCCTCAAAGCTTGCCTTTGTCCTCGCTCTGTGTAGGGGGTTGCTAAGAAAACCACCTTTAGATAGATGTGATGTATACAGAGACAAAAACAAGACAAGACCTCAAGAAGAAATCATCACCTCGCATGTTGCTAGCTTAAAGGCAATGAAAAAGCTTTCCTATGCATCCCCATCCCGCATGCACGTATAGCTCTTACCACTCCTTACGTTTGTCTTGGTGTTTGCAGCTCAGAATTCCATCAGAACATTTTAAATCGGTAGAACAAGCCTCAAACGTGTCATAACAATATCAGTACTAATAAATCATAAGTAATACAGTATACTGTTTGTAGTTACAAAGGGGAATTTCCAAAATGTTAAAAAAAAACCCCAAAAAACAACAGAAAACGTGCACAGGAGTGAGGAAGATGCAAAAGGAAGGTAAAGAACCTACCTGTTATGCTTAGGGTTTACACAGATGTAGGAATGATAACAAAAACTTCTATAAGCGTTGCCCAAAACTTGGGTAACTAATGATAGATGGTATAGGAGGGCAAGGCCTAACCAAGGACCTTATTTCATTACCAGAAAATGAATTAACTTATTGAAATTGTCACCATCAGCATGAGTTATTAATTCCTGATTCTCCTGCTAAACAAACATAAATTCCTGCTGAACAATGAACAATTCTCCTGCTAAACAGTAAATCAGGAGTTTTAATCCACTTTTTACAAAGCTATTTAATAACAGACTTACTTTTACAGCCAACTTTCCAGGAAGGTAAGTAATTCCCTTAAGAAAACAGTTCCTTATTCCAAATTTTGAATAATTTGACAATGTAGAAAATGACAAATGATATCTCTCTTCCGTTTTGCTAAACCTCCAGAGGGGCCCCCAGCCCGAACAGCATGCCACTGAGAGCAGGCATCTGACCGACTCACAAGCAGGAAAAGAAGGTCTGCCCTGTTAATTTGTTCATTTTAAATATAGAAGAAAGTAAGGATCACATTTACACTAGTGGGAAAGTAGGTATTGCAGAACTAATCCCACATCCCTACAACCTTTATCAGCAAAACAATCTTCTCTTTAGACTGAGGCAGGGGGCCTTGAAGTAACACAAGTTCAAACTTGAATCAAATGGATTAAAGGTGCAGGTATTTCATTGTCAACATTTCATAAAAGTGCCCACAGAATACTTTGAGATGATGCAAGAGCCTAAGCAGCGATCCATCATCTCGCAGGCATTTCAAAAAAAAGCAGGGCTTCCAAACCTTCAGCCAGATAACCGTTACCACATCTGACCCACCTGGATGTATTCAGTTACCAAAAAGAGGCAGTAAATCTCCGGAGAGATGACTGTTTACTCCATGTACATATCCATCAGCCCAGAGTCACAAAAAAGGCACCCAAAAAATGCAGAAGCTGTCTCCACCACTCCCGCCTCTTATCACCTCCCAGGTTCAATTCTTTCTTGTCACACACCCGTGAAATCTGGAAGACTTTTTTTACCCATAGTCATGGCCTCTGAATAGCAGACATATTGTTATGAGATCCAAATACATAAACCACAGCTGGCATCTCTCCCAAAAAAAAAAAACTATTTGTAAAATATTTTGAGAGTTGCCTATATAAGTCTAAAGCATACTTCTGGGGTGAAATTCCCACTGGTATTTGATGAAAACCATTTGCAACTGTTGTTCCCCACAGGTGTGATCACCAAGGATTTTATAGTCCAGAATAAATGGTTGAACCCACAAGCTCTGCAGGAGAACATTTCTTGATGAATACTCCAGCACCAATTTTCTATGGACATGTTTTCCATTTATATTTATGTTTTAATTAAAACAGGACTCACAGAGACAGAAAATTCTTAGAGTAGAACTGTAATACTGAACATGTGGGTACATCACCTGTGCCTCCTGAAGTACAGGGCACTTCAACAGCAAGGAGGGAAAAAAACTCCATGCATAACTCACTAAGCAGAACACATTCCTGTATCATTACTTTAAACAGAATAAGAGATAATCAGGGGGTAGCACCCATTCAGCTGCTTGTTTGGCCTGATTTGTCTAGACTGATTTTTTTGTTTGGCCAAGACACACACACCAAACAGTTACACTTTCTCAATGCCCAAGGCCACATGCCTTGAGCTAAGCTATTGTGCAGTAACCACATTTTTAAAGTGCCAACTAAAGTTAGCACTAATATTTTATTTTTGTATGTGTATGTATATATACACACATAATACATATATACACTCACTATATATATGTATATATATAAAAGAAAAACCACTTTTATGAGAAAAATACAACACTGATCAACCTTTTTCATAGCACTGCCTTGAAGCTTTGTTGTACATAAACCCATGATCATTGCTGCATAGCACACGTTTCAGGACAAAATCTAGTCAGAGAAGTTGCTTGATTTTCCTGAAATTTTGTGCATCTGCCCCCAAAGTAAGTGCTTTGGCAGAGGTATTAGGTAATGAGAGAAAAATCTCTGGAGAGCCTCAGAGGTAAGTGAAGCAGCCTGTTCAAATCACAACACTCCTCACCACCCCACCCCATCCCCCAAGAGAAACCAGAAACAAAAAAAAACAAAAAAACAAAATAAAACATACCAAAAAAACCCAAAACACCCCAACCACACACAAACAAAAACCAAATCAAACTTTGGAGTATGGTACCCTTTAAACCTCTGCAATACCCTGCTCTTTAGTATCAAAAGCAGATCAAACTTTTCAGATAAACAATACATTTGGTTGTTTTTGTAACCTACAAATCACAGTTCTTCCTCTAGCTCGTGAATCAGATAATTTCGGTATGGAAAGTATGACAATCTGAAAGAGTCGCTCTCTGTCTTAACCTCAGTCCTCCACAACTTCAAGCTGCACAGAGATATGCTTTTTGTCCTGGAAGGTCCACAGGATAGCCACATCACATGTACCCAAACATCACCAGCCACAAACCACTCCCAAACACCTGATAGCGAACTGAAAACTTCTAGTACAAAAACTAGAAGCCACAAACTGCAAGTGTCAGTGATTATATCTTGCAAAAGGAAACTTGGTCTCAAATCTCAGCAATCTACCAAGACTCAAGACAACATTTAGCAACAGAAATAACTTGTTCACCTTGAACCAGAAACTCTCGAGAAGCCAGCTTAGTATTTAGTAGTCATCAAAAATATTAAGTTTTGCATCCAGCCAGAAAGCCCACATATTTTTCTTTTTTTTTTTTTCCTGGGGGTGTCAGCTCAAACTCTCTTACATCGACTGAGCACTGGCTTCTGACTAGTAAACCAGCTTCGACACATTCTTCTTCCACTTAAACATCATTATGTACCTCCTTGGAACTTCACCGTGATCAAAGTCCTCACTAAAGAGCAAAAGAAAATGACAGACAGGATGTACACTTAGAACTCCAGTTTGTGCTGGCAAAACACGATACCATTTACATTTCATTTCAGACCAGTTTCTCCAAAAAGTAACCACCACAAACCATATTATGTTAATTTTGACAGAAGGGAAAAAAAAAAGGGATATGATACACAGAAACAGGAAAGCAAATAAGTTTCCATCTCTATCAAGAAATAAGAACTTTGCTTTCTGTTAGCAAAGATAGAGCAGCTAAAGACAGAAGTAAGGAATTAACATTTCCTGTCACACTGACGACAACCGGTAGCGTCAGAAGGTATACAGTTAGGAGACAGACTTTTCTGCAAAATACTGGAGAGATCACATGCAAGAATCAAGCAGTATCAGCTGCTTCCCGTGTCCAAACACTGAACTCTTGAGCACAGTGCTCGAGTCACAGCTGGAACAGGAACTTCACTTACCTCCATTTTATCTCAGCAACAGGTCACCCATTTTATTGCTACTTGGACACCGATATTCTTGTACTTCCAATCTTTTCAGTCACCTGTCAGTCCACTCATCACCACCTATAGTTAATATTTCAACACTGTACTGATAACTGGGACTGCAGGCATCACCACTTTATCTACAAGCATCTGTGTGCAGCTCACTCAAAAATCCACTGGAGCATCCCAGTACTTTCCACAACTGATACCAGAAAAGAGAAGCTGGACACCTTACAGAGCACGCATTTGTTTTTGTATGGAAAGAACCAGTGCCAAATGAAGTTATTTCTCACATCCCTGGAGCACTAAACTGGTATCAACAGGACTACTCACAAATCTGAAGTGTAGTACATTCTTAAAGCGTTTGCTTAAGACAAACGTTCACATATCAGTTTCTTTTTTAACTGAAACTCTCAAGTAAATGATTTTGCTGTGTATGGCCACAACAGGCCAGATGGAACAGCAGGGGAACTGGCTTTCTCTCTGTGTGTGTCATGTTCTGATACTGTTAGAGAGCTGCTTCATAATATGATTACATTTACCTATCAGTTTCAGATGATTTTTTTGTGCTGTCATACTCCTACAGGAACTCCCTGGGCATCCTTTTCCCTTCTATTGCACCACATGGAAGACTCTCCCTCCTGACTCACCAGTTATCTTCCAATTTTTAGGAAGTTCTCTTCCAGACCCTTGTTTTTCATGTTGACCACGAGTCACCCAACGTACCATGCACAGTACGCATGCAGATAGCTCACCATTGCTATACTAGCAAGATTTGGATGTACCTACAAGGAGGGAGATCATACGACTGCTGTAATACTTAATCCTGCTTCCTCCCTGCAGCTCAGTACCTCAACTCGCTGCGGCAACAACAGCTAGCAAAGTGGAATTTTCCTATTTAGCTCAAGAATTACCCAATGCATACAATAGTTTTAGCAATTATCATAAACCAGTTTTGCCCCAAACTGTCAGCTCTTAACAAACAGTATGTCCAAGGCGGGGGAACTTCCCCAAACTTATTTGGGCACAGTATTTAGCTGACTTAATTTGAAGCTGCTTTTCCTTTCAAAACATGCACGCCTACTCAGCAAACCGTAACCACAGCTGACTCAGAGAAGGAGGACAGGCTCCTCAGCTTTCTTCTTCCTGTACAAGAGAAAAACAAGAGGGCACAATATTCATTCCTCCCTCCTTCCTCCCAATCACAGCCAGCTCAAACAGCACTGGCGTATAAATAGAGCCAGGAGAAACCTCTTTCTGGGATGCAAGCAACAATAAAACCTCTGGTCTAATGGCAAACAAGCATCCTCAGTTCAAGCCTGGGGAGGCTACGGGTTTAAAAAGCTGTGTGGAAGGCCAGGCTCCATGTCATTCCTCTTCACGCGCGCACACACACAAAGGGCAGAAACAGGCCACCCTTCTCCTTCCCCCCTTTCGAGGTGCCTCACACCGACACGCTTGCTGAGGCCCGGTTGCAGTGCCTGGAGCAGCTTAAAACAGACACAGGGCCTCGCACAGGCGGGAGAAGGAGGCACCCAGTTACCCTCCCTAATCACCACTTATAAAAACACACACTCCCTTGGTCTCCTCAGCGCTTCATCTGCTGCACCCCTTTTGTTGTTGCTGTTTTCTTGACTTCCAGTACAGAAAGAGCCAGACTGCTATAACCACACCCTGAATTTAAAAAAAAAAAAAACAAAAACACATAAACACAGACTTATTTACATGCATGCATTTCTTTGAAAAACACATCCTTGGCACATAAAAATCCTCTGGTACAGGAAAACACCACCTCTACGCAGACAGCTGCAGCACAGAGAACCTGACTGCGCAGTCAGCCACCTGGAGCAGAAATCCCACTTCCAGCCTCCCAGTAACACGGAGCAGGAATCCTCCCCAGGTACGTGTGAAAGCAGCAACTCTGGAGAGACATCACAAGCCTTTTAGAGGAGACACTCAACGATCTTTATGCAAAAGAAACTCTGATCTCTCATAAAAGTGCAAGGAAGGAAAAAAAAAAAAAAAATCACACCAGAAATACAATCACAGAAACCTGTTCTCTGAAGCATTAAACAGACTTTCAGTCAACAACATTTACTTTCTAAGGAATCAAGACGGCAAATGAAGCACAGAACACAGCTTTTTCTGAGGATACAAAAGCATTTTCTGTGTACAAGATTTCAAAACACTCCAAGATGGCCACTTTTCATTTCAGAAGGCGTATCTATGTTTCCATTTTCCCCTATGGTACCACACAATTTCCAAGCCATCAAAACAAGCAGGGAAGACAAACAGTTCAGACTTTGTCTCATCACTCCCTCACTCTAACCTCATGCATTAAACCCGAAGTGTATTACCAAGGTTTCCAACTGTTGCTTTAATTATTGATTAGACTCAGGAAAAGCACCCCACAAGGCTTTGATGCTCCCATCACACCAGACTCATTCCTCGGGCTGCTGACCGTTCCCTGCAATGCTGTATACCGGACACACAAGCCTTCGAACCGACCACCTCATTACGGGACCCATTTACAAAATGACAACGATGAAGACCTACTCGCCATCGGCGCTTTTATACTTCTGAAAGTCAGTAGAAACTTACTTTTCCTAGCACTTTTGACTTTGCAGTGCTTTAAAATCCGCACACCAAATAAAACAGCAGCACACTATTTCTGTATGGGGTGCAAATCCATTTCAACCCCACTTGGCTACTCTTCCAATTTCACGGATTTTAATAACCACTGGAAAATGTACTACTGCTAGTTGTAGTTACATTTAGATCACTGTATAGAGAGGTGTAAGCAGCACAGCCCTCTGCCCAGGGGCTACACAAGCAGGATTTGCATAGAGGAACTTGTCATTTTGCCCTTGCAAGACAATGAGACACTCTGTCAGGCTGCCATAAGCCGTCCACTTGGGCCGATACTTACTTAGCTCCCAAGCCACAATAACTAACTTATTTCAGCAGCCCAAGGTTGCATGTTACCACCAATGCACTATCTTAAGCACTTTCTTCCACACTTTGAAATGTGGTTAAGTTCTTTCAGCCAAAGCACAGTATCAGGGAAACCAGCTATTTTCAGAAAAAAGAAGTCCAACTTAACCAATTTGCCTATTACTAAGACACGATTTCCAAAACTGCATTTTAGTTTAACAACCACCACTAATGCTACTACAGTTAAAAACTTGCATTATGAAACCTATTCTAAGAAGTTTACTGCTTAGCTTTCACAGGACTTCCTTTGGGCTGTAAGTTACTCTTAAGTCTTAGCCCAGAAGTATTTTTAACCAAAAATCTTTGGTTTAAAGATCTGTCATTTAACTTATGTCAAGTACAAGAGAAGCTTTGGGGACAGCTTAAAATTACAACGATGTTATCTTTTTTACAGGTCATAAACTCAATGCAGAAGAGTAACCATATCTGACATTTGGGAAGTAGATTAGAAGACAATAGTTCCTCCAAAGATGTCATAGCAGCTAGCAAAAAAGAAATGAGCATACTTACAGTACACCTATGCCATATGCAGTTTTACTTCAAGTACCTATTTCTTCATTCCTCAAACACCTCCCTGATTTTGAACAGAGCATTACTTTCCTCTGAATGACATAATTAACATTGTCAGCATTTACTGACAACTATTTTTCAGATGTTTCCCAAATCACACCTCAGAAATTCAGGGAAAAACGCCAAGGCTGGAAGGGATCTCCTGGATCTCTAAGCCTTACCCTCACCCACTCTCCCCACCACAGCATGGGCTAGATCACAGCTTATACACCACCTTCCTCCAGTTTCAGAAGCAACAGAACCTTTCTAGCTACTATTAGGAATCCTCCAGTACAGCACAGAGCTGTGCATACTGCGGATGAGTTGCTGAAGAACTATTTCCAGCAATGTGATGTGAAAAGATGTCCTGAAACCGTAAGATATTTGTATCAAATATTCCACTAAGATCAACTTAGATTTCTCTGAATTCCCAGCCCCACCCCCACCCTTTTTTTTTTTTTTTTCCCAACACAACCATTCAGAGCTCTCTACCTAACAGCACCCACTCCCGGCCTGCTCTCCTGCATGGTGGATTTCCTGGATTTTCATGTTCAAGGTAGAAGGAGCTGTTAGAGTTATTATGACCTTAATTACACTACTGAGCTGCTCATCATTATCAGCTCGATTTCTGGCAGCAGTAGGTCCCCACTGAGCAGACGCTTACAGCTGTTAGGCTTGCTGCTACTCAGTGATGCTGAGATTATGAAAAGCAGTTTCAGTTCTCCCCCCACCCCCCCAAATTAATACAATACTACTAGGAGAAAAAAATAAATATTAACTGACAAACTGCCATCTACTCCAGTCCTCTTCCCCTCCTCTCCTGCCGCAAGTTCTTACCAGTACAGACTTGTATGGACTACTGAAAGCTAGAGAAAATGGTGTCATCACCAGATAATATAAAATATCAGACTACCTGCTCATTTCAGCTACAGAAAGAACTTGTTCATAGAAAAGGGAACTAATAGAGAGCGATACAAGTTCTGAGCAATTGGTGGCTCCAAGATGCCCAGCCACGTGTTCAAGCTCAAGCTTCTCAAAAGCCGAGGACATACAGAGCTCAGATCTCAGCCTTTCAAAGGCGCTTCTGTGTACAACAAAGAGACAGGAATCAGTAACTTGCCTAACAGGTAGGAAAACACATTGATCCTATACCCAAAATACCAGCACTGCTATCTGATCACACAGGCATTGCTGTCTGTGGCTTTATATGTAGTAATACAGGTTGCTTCCGTACCATCAACAATCCCTAAGTTAAATTAAAAAGATAAATCAGACCACTGACCACTCTGGAAAGATAGCATTCCTAATGCAGGCTCATGCAAGGGTGGGCATGTGAAATGAAACTGCCCTCAGTAACTGAAAACAAAGCAGCTTAGCAATCAAAGCCAGCAAGTCCTGCACTGCAAATCAAGTCTTCAAATCTCCCCCATATTATTTCCCCAAATTTCAATTTGGCCTCATCTGTGCATTTAATTCATCACCACAAAATCATCCAGGCTCTTATAGACAGATAAAAAAAGCAACACTTAGGTCTGCACATCCTTTACAGCCAGAGGAAAAAGAAAAACCAAAAGAAAAACCAAAAGAGACACAACCAAAACCAACCAGTCCCCATTTCATCAGTTTTCCAAGCCCAGTCTCTCAATTCCACCCAGCTGAGCAGTTAGTTAAGCAGCAGATACACACTACACATTACATACCCATTCTGTAAGAAGGGTACCGTTCAACATGCCACACCATTATCTGTTGCTACCAAAACTAAGGACAGGCTGGGTAAGTCAGGAAGTTCAGGTGTTTGAAGCCACGACAAGAACTTAAATTTTAAAAATGGAAATCTTCACAATGTGTTTTGTTAACTCTAATTGCACAATGAAAACAAAACCCTCCATAAAACAATTACTTTGAATACAAGAACCATCAAGACTTTTCAGTAAGAAGTAATTGCTAATGTTAAAGAGCTTCCTTGGGGGATTATTAACTCTTATTCAAAAGAATAACACAGTTAAAATTTTAAGATTATTTCCTGCAGCCAGTTAGGCTAAAGATGCAGTTAACTCTGCACCTCCTCAAGTAGGCGGTGCTGGAGCTAGGGGGTTAGGTAGTTCCTGAGCTACCATCTAGACTGTTGTCAGCTGTGACAATACATTTTTTCCTCCCCGCTCCCCCCCCTTTTTTAAAAAAATAAAATAAAATAAAAGACTCATTCACAAGTAATAGATTGACTGACCTGAAATTTTTTTCCACATGCTATACTTCATTGTCCTTCACTTCAAAGCTCTGGAAATTTAGAAGCCTGAAATACGGGAAGTACTATTAACTGCAGCGTTTCTTAGATCTAATTACAACTTAAGCCACCACTGCAAGTTAACTTCTACTCTGTTTTGGCTCTTCCACTACCCAAAACAAAGTTCCCGTTTATATTCTGAATTCACTGACTACATTTGCCTAATATAAATTAGCAGAAGTTATTTTTATTGTTAAAAATAACTACCATAAATCAGTTGGGAGTTGCACTTAAAATGCCACTTCACTGTATGATAACTAAACAATAAGAAAAGCAGATGATACAGACTGCAACCAGACAAAGCAGAACTTTTTTCTCTTTTCTAAAATAAAGACCTAGAAACAAACTACTTACCAAGAATAAACGCATTATTCATTTATATGTAAGACTGCACACAGGCACAGAAGCCACTATATACTCATACAGGATCACAATATATTCCATCTGTAAGTTGAATTAATGCATTTGAATACCTTATATTTTGAACTGGTCAGCAGCACCAAACAGCCACAATGGAACAGCCAAAGAGGGGGTTATTTTCACCCCATTGAGGGGAAAGCTCTGATCACAAATTATCAGTAACTCTACTAAATGCAACACAGAACTGAAAAGTCTGAACAATTAGAGAAGTACTGAGATTAAAGGCTGAAGAGTCCAAATGCCAACTACTGCAGCAGTGAGAGATCCCAAAGAGAGAATTCTGCTAGAGGGGAGGGGAAGTATCTTTCCCTGGAGAACAGAAGTTGAAATGGTTTCTACAAAATAGCTTATTAGGTAGATTCAAGGTCAGGAAAAGTTACAACCTGCAACATTGCTTTGCAATGGAAGGAAGGGACTTACCAGTTCTGTTTGACCCCACTTTGAAGCATGTGCAAATAATCCTATGGCCATCAGAAGTTTGGCAAAATTTAAACATATTAAACTGTCTGGATGAGAAAAAAACACCAGTAACATGAGAAAAGTAAAACAGCAAAAGGATGGACAAACCAGCACCCCATAACTGCGACTGGCCAGTGAAGTGTGTGGAGAAGAAAAACTCTCCACCCTCCGCCCCCCTTAGAAACAGGAATAGCTGTCCTGTGGACCAGTCATCAGGAAACCGTAGAGGAAACGAGCAGGTTTATCTCACTGAGCCCCTAAAGACTTTTCAGGAAGTAGTCCAGGAAGCAATGAAAGGCTTCCCAAGCCAGCCGTGGCTGCCAGGAGAGATCCAGCAGCCAAGTGAGGTCTAAGAAGGGAGGGGCAGGGGTCCAGGTGGTAGATCTGAAGCCTCCTTCCCTCCAGGGAGCAATAAAGAGGCTTTACCATGTGGGATGTACTCCATCCTCTCTCAACAGGCTGATTTGGCCAAGTGCAAAAACCTGCCACTGATTACCGACAAGAATCTTAGCCAACATACAAAGGAATTAAACTTGAGTAAAAAAAGAAAATAACACATTTACAGTCTATTTCCATCTCTTTCTATGACACGAGACACTGCTTATTCCAACAACAAGCAAATGCTTTCAACAGAGTGCACAAAACATTAATATCTTCTGTTGAATGGATTTCAGAAGTCTTCTATTGCCTTAAGAGAAATGCAAAACCACTGTTCAGGTACTGTATGGCTTGCGAGCCATCCAAATCCCCTGCTCACCTCTCTAGCACCAGACAAAAACGCAACGTTCAGATGACTAAAGCCATCAGGTATGCTTCCAAGCGTTACCAACTGTTGCTCCAACTGCTGCTCTGGCAAAGCACTGAAATGGCATCTGACACATTTAGAGACATTTACCAGGCTCAGGAAATGAAACCAACCAATGTTGCTACTCTAAACGCAAAGCACTGGATTTCATACACCCATGTGGAATCAGGACACCAGTGAACAAAGCACGGAAGGAAAGTGGTCTCAGCAACATTTTGTAGACAAAAAGGGAAGAGCTGTGTTACAGGTCCTCCAGCTTGAAAAACACTAATTGCAAGAACACCTGTATTTTTAAAACACTCAAGGCCATTTTCAAAACTTTTTTTTATTCATGTGTACACACACGTCATCGATTCCTTAATAAATTCAGAAATACTGAAATGCATAGGTACATATTAAAACCATATCCTGGGCTGCATCACAAGACGCATGGCCAGCAGGTTAGCAGAGGAGATTCTCACCCTCTCTCCTGCTCTCATGAGACCCCACCTAGAGTACTGCATTCAGCCTAAGAAGGACATGGATTTGCTGGAGCAAGTCCAGAGGACACCACGGATGGATGAAACACCTCTCTGAAGAGAGAGTTGGGGTTGTGCAGCCTGGAAAAGAGAAGGCTCTGGGAAGACCTTCCAGCACCTTCCAGCACGTGAAGGGGCCGGCAAGAGAGCTGAAGAGGGGCTTCTTAAGGGGCATGCGTGACAGGACAAGGGGGATGGCGCTGAGCTGACAGAGGGCAGGTTTAGGTTAGATATCAGGAGGAAATTCTTTTCTGAGTGCGGCGAGGCGCTGGCACAGGCTGCCCAGAGCAGCTGCGGGTGCCCCGTCCCTGGCAGTGCTCAGCGCCAGGCTGGATGGGGCTGGGAGCAGCCTGGGCCAGCAGGAGGTGGAATGAGATGGTTTTTGAGAACCTTTCCAGCCCAAACCGTTCTGTGATTCTATGAAAAGCAATTCACCTACTCTTCACAATTTGTACAAAGCGAAAATCCTTGGCACATACACAGCACCCTTTGACTAGCAAATTTGCTTTGGGGAAAATAGATGCTGTGCCCTCTCTCCAAGGCCATCTTACAGGGAGCTGTTGGACACCAAAGGGAGTCAAATCTGCAGATTAAGTTTACCTAACATAAGTGACTTGGAGAGTTGCGAAGACTTTTTGACTCATATCCTGTTGCAGTGTTCCAAGAGGCTTTCAAAATATATAGTGATTCTAGAATTCCAGAAACTGAAGAAAAGGGCGATATAGATGTTTGCACAACTCAGGACAAACTCCTTAGAGCTATGAGATACTCAAGGGAAAAACACTCTCCTTCCACTGCTCCCTTCAAGAGCTTGAAGTGAAATCACCATAGGAACAAAACCCATCCGAGTCAAGAGTGTGCTTAAAAGACAGTTGATTAGTCATAATAAAACAAAATGCCTATGCCAGATAACAGCCACATAAAAACACCCACCACACATGCACACACACCAAGCAAAACTTCTACAATAAATTTGTAAATAAGTGACACAACTTTGTTGGGTGATTTGGAAAAACAAAACAAAACACCACCATTTTTTGTCTACCCTGGCAATAAAGTAGTATCACAATACACTACACTGCTGCTTGTTGCGTTGGCATTTGTGGAATTTAAAGAACAGTACATCAAAATTAGTATATATCAGCAACACATAAGATTAAAAGACAAGTACTGAGATTATTTGATAGCTGAATACATGTGGCACAGGCTCTGCTTCTAATACAGCCACGATGCAAACTACAATTCTTGAGGGGAAAAAACTCCAGAAGCAAGACCACCACAGGAAGCTGTGCCATGCCCACAACCCAGCCTCTGAACGCACGGTATTTTACATCACTCCACTGGGTTACCAAACTGCCCAAAGTACAAGCATTTCTGTGAACCTCTAAAACTGCAGCTGAATCCTTCCTCCTCCTTTCCTCTCACTGCGTCCTTTTCCCAGAACAAGCTGCAAATCTACTGGACACCCAGGAACAAGAAAAAAAAAAAAAAAAAGAAAAAAGGTTTGTATTCATCTCATGCATTAGCTTTTCACAAGCTCTGTTACAAGCTTTTTAGCAACAAAAATTTACCCTTTAACCTTAACTCCTAGCAAAATAATAAAATTCTGGTAGCAGCACCTTTGATGCTTTGAAATCTATGCTGACTTTTAGACTCAGTGGAAAACATATCTATGCATTGCAAGTCAATATTTTTCATTTCTTGTATTCAAACTCTACGAATTATTTCTGCAGTTGAAGATTTTAGTTTTAGCCAAGAGGGAAAAAGCTTTGCTATACCTCAATAAGGAAAAACAGCAGGCAGAGTGCAGACAACTGGACACCAAAATAAATCCTTGACAAAGTCTACATTTGTTCAAGTAATTCATCAAGAGCAGAAAGAATTTGAGGAATACCTGCTTGATAGATCAAAATTCAAGTAAAACGATAACAGAAACATTTAACTGTTTACATTCACTATGTTTTCAGTCTTTTTTTTTTTTTGCAACTGCTGTACTACATTAAGCAAACTGACTGACTTCAAGAAAACTGCCAATTCCTCACCCTGTTTTATCAGGCGGACCATGTTCTCCATTACATCCTGTAACACCTATACCTTCACCTGACTGTATAAGGCCTTCCATACTCAAAACATGCTCTGTGCTTAACTAAAACTGTGGCTGGTGAAACTTCCATCGTTACTTCTCCATGCAGCTTTCTCATGTTCTCAAGTTAGGAGCAGTCATCACTGCTCTAGAATGCACTGGGGAAAAATGTGTCTGGTGGTTATGTCAGAGGACAGCGAGTCTGCCATTGGACATCTATTTCAAGCGATGCCAAGGGCTGTGACCTTGAACGAGTCACTTCACCAGATATTAAGGTACTTCAACGTGCAAGGAGGTGTTGTGATGCTAAAAGTTTTAGATTCTCCTTTCAAAAGCAAGGGGTTACTCTAAGAAAGGAGTGTTTTCAAGTATTGGATAAATCATACTGTAGATACTGGGGGTTTTTCCTTCACTCAAATTCACACATTATCCAAAGAGAATGAAAATATGCAAAGCTTGTGCCTATAAAATACTACATTTTTTTAAGCTAGTTTTACAAACTGTTGTTCCTAATTGTTCCCCTACTTTTAGTCAACCATGATAACTGAAATCACCTTGAAATGCATTTTGTCTCTTTTCTTCATCACTACTTTTTTTCTACTGCTTTTCAGTAAAGTTAAACTTTCCCCACCCCAAAAAGTCACACTTAGCAGTTTCACCTTTCAGATTGCAAAAGCATTCCAGATCAGTGCTGCTTATAGCTGGGGCTGATCCCTCCATGTATGAGAATATAAACCAACATTTTTTAATTAAAATAGAAAACATTCTTACTCCTATCAAGCAATTCTACTGCCTTCTTTTTTTTCTTACTTCTTAAGTAAACAGGACTTTAGAGCTAAAACTAAATTGACAATGACCTTGTTATAATAACAGTACTTAAAATGCCTTACCGTCCAGTGCCAGTTCAAAGTTTAGATTCTGGCCAACTGACCATTGGAGAAGTAAATTAGTATTTCATTACAAAACCAAATTTAAATAAACTATTGTGGTTTTAACTCCACATCTTTATCAGGAACACAAGGCAAGGCAAACATACTTTTTTCAGAAAAAAAAACATCCATAAGTTCAAAAGCAAACTGTAGGTTTCAATGATGGAAAAATATTATTCAGCATCCCAGTTAACCACAGAATGTCACTGCTGTTCAGCTCTCAGCACACCAGCAGAGAGGTACTTAATTCTTACTGGGATTTGTTTCAGCCCCTTTGCTCTATGTAGATCGGAGCTGTCAGATTATCAGAAACGAGTTTAAAGATCATTTATCAAATACACAATGTTGTTTGACACCACCACCACCACCCCCAGTCAATCCACAATTTCAATTTCTTTTTAACCACAGAAGTGCAGAAAACACTAGTCTTAAAAACAGGGCTGTGATTACAAGCCTCTGACAACACACAGAGGGAAAAGGCTGCTCTGTACTTTGGTGGACTCACATGTCATTCCAGACAAGGTTCCTTTATTTACAAAATTTGTGTGGCAGAACACAGCTTCAGTCTGGGATTATTTTCTATTTCCAGGTAGCAAAGCTGTCCCCGAACAAACTGCACTATTTCACAGCTATCTATAGCACATACCAGGCAGCAAGTAATTTTAATCCCAAATCCTCTTCCCCCTTCATTATCCCCAAACTGACACCAACAGCTTTCAGAAAAAGCATCTCTGACTGAGAAACTTTGATGAAACAGAGTCTTTGGATAAAAACAACACTAGATTATTTCCTGCACTTGAATGTTAACCATATAGGCTTTGTCATGGTCTTTACTTTTGCTCTTGCTATCACACAGAAAAGGGCAAGCCTCCGAAAGCAATAATGCCTTTTGTTTGCATCTGGAAAACTAGAATCACTAAGCCCCCAAACTCCAACAGCTTTACATAAATGTATCTTAGCCAATGATACCAATCCAAGCCTTCTCAATGCA
Organism: Falco naumanni; assembly: GCF_017639655.2. Classification (NCBI taxonomy): domain Eukaryota; kingdom Metazoa; phylum Chordata; class Aves; order Falconiformes; family Falconidae; genus Falco; species Falco naumanni. The sequence continues at coordinate 7,641,190 of NC_054060.1, read as the reverse complement.
TGTAAAAACAACTCCACCTGTTCACCTGAAACCAACAAAACACCCTGCCACCCTGGGATCAGCCCATTCATACCCTTTTCAGATTTCATTATTTATATAGCATCACAGGATGCTGTTCTCATGGAGTCATCTTACACAGTCTGCGACTTCCCCACAAGTTCCACATCTTCCTTTCTTGCCTTCATACCACCTCACTCTCAGCAAATCTCCCAAAAAGAAAATAAGGTGTGGACAGATTTATTTGCCAAGTTAAGTATCCGTAACTTGTTCCATGTCCCTAAACCCTGCTTAGAAAACATAACCTTCATAACTGAGAATTAAATATATGCAAGAAGATAGACCAATGCAAAAAGCAGCCTTTAATTTTAGGTATCAAGTTCATACTAGGCACGTCTATTAACCTATAAAAAGTATTTCAGCCACTTCACCTTAGGGGTTTGTTTTTTTTTTTCAGTAAATACTGGTAAAGTTTTGTTAAAGCTTCCCCCTTAGTCAAAGCTTAATAAATAATAGCTTGGGGTTTTTTTTTTAATTTAGGAGTAAGAGCATTTACAGAGCTCAGAGATGCCCCAAGAACAAGACTGCCAGAATGAAGAAAATTATAGATTATTTCTTTTTCTTATTTTGAAGAGTTCTGTAACTACATTTTATTGACTAGCCAATGGGTGCTAGTCTTCGTGTACTTCAGCAATGGTCTATTTTCCTGTATCAATTACTAAGAAGTTCACAAGTGAGAACTGAGCTTTACATCACAAGTTCTCACACTCCCACTGAGTAGCTACTACAACTGAAGAACTGCAGAATTTCAGTATTACAGCACAAGCAGAGGAAAAGAGAGCAAGAAGGAGGGGAGAGAAGACGGACCACACACAACTAGCTCCTCTGTCCACAGAGTGGCAGAAGCTACACTGCAATCAATGGCACCAGTCTTAACCTGTGTTACTGAAATTATAGCTGATTGAGAAGGAAGATCTCTTTAGAGAGGGAAAGAATCCTAAAAAATTAAATTCTTCTCTGTTTTTCCTTGAGGACTCAAAAAAACTCCAGGATTCTGAGAGATTTCTGACTAATACTTCTACTTTTATGCCTACTCTCATTCCAGCTGAACCTATAGTATTTCATGACTAATACAGACCGATGGATAGAGATGCTCTAAAGCTGGCTACATTTCAGTAATAAGAGCACAAATTTGGATCACTTTCTCCATTTAAAACCATTTCCAGGTTACAACTACAACAAGTCTATTCCATGTTCCCATCACCCAGCCAACGCTAACTGAACACAGACTTAGAGGCTTCCCTGTACTCCAGACAAAAAGGTCACATAAAACAGCTTAAGATCTCCAAACACTCAGAGCCACAGACCAGGTTTCAGCCCTGCCTCTCAAATCCTTGTGTTTCAAACCAAATCATAATATAATCCCCTAGATACTTAAGAGTTTCCTAAGGTTGTGTTTGCTAAAAAACAGAGCGCTAAACAAAATTCCTAGGGATTTTGTCCCTGTACTTTGACTACCTCCAAATTAATAAAGACATTCTGTCTTCACAAAGACTCCATCCAAAGATTTTTACTAAAAGAGGGACAAAATAACTAAAAAGAAAGATTGGCTTTTCAGTCCATGAGAAGTAATCTGTGGGAAATGCAGATTTTTTTTTTCTTCATTCTTTGAAAAAGACATCTAATACATTCTGTAGTATACCAGTCCTGTGGGACTGATTTGAATACAGAAGTCATCACCAAGATTATTGACCAATCTTTAAAAAGCCCAAATCGTCCTCCTTTACAGACATCATGGGGCAGAGAACCTTTAACCTGGACAGTACAACCAGCACATCGAAAAGAACAGAAACCTCAACTCATCTTTTTTTCTGGAAATTTGCACCCTCTGGGATAAACACCTGTTTAAGCTCCTACTCTTTTACTAACAACAGTCTTCCTACCACAACATGCAAAAGCCCTGTTTCACACAGGTTTAAGTATTACCATGACATTCTTGTCTCTTACTGACTCCAGGAAATCTGAGCAATTTGTAGAAAGCATTCCTATGTTTCCCTCCTCCTCTACTACAGCAAGCTGCTAGAGCACTCGAACACTGGTGCATTTCAAAAAAAAAAAAAAGGCTCCCAAGGATATAAAAATCCTTTCTCTAAATGCAGTTAATGGCAACGACAGAAGCCGCTGCCACCCCAACTGCAAAGACGAAGGAGGAGCTGCAGGAGCACTCCCAACCCACTGCAGAAGCCTAAGCCAGCCCCACTCTTGCCATCACTTAGGAGGTTTAGGGAAACCTGACTGATTTTGCCCGGAGGAAGTTAGCACTCAGATTATTCCACCAGCTCTGGAGAGGAGGTGGAGCAACTGCTGACACAGGAGCAATAGAAAACAGCTGGGAATCAGCAAAGTCTCAACAAGCACAGGATGTAGATGGACAACAGCTAAATTCATTTACTAAAATGACTTAAGCTCTTTTGTAAGCTTTAGCACTGGCCTCAGCTACGCCAGATGATACCCTGGTTACTCAATCTCAAGCATTCCAGGCGAGGGAGAATGAAAACATCGAACACCCTCCCCTTCTGCAGCTCATCTCACCCAACCCCCGAAAATCCCCTTACAGACTCTACACAGGTTTAGGGTTTCTCCAAGGGAAGAAGAAAAAAAAAAAAGAAAAAAAAGAGAGAGAGAGAGGGGAAAAAAAAAAAAGAAAAAAACAAGGAGGAAAAAAAGAGTTGCAATTCCCTCTATACTGCTTCTTAAGAAGGACTTATTTAAAAGCCTTAAAAGAACCCATAAACTATTACATCAGGGAGAGGTAACCCAGTATCTTGCTCAGAGAAGTCAGAAGCAGCCAGTTCAGGCAGTCAGAATTTCCACTGACAGTTAACCCTCACCGAGACAGCATTTGGAGGGAAAGGTATCTGTGCCAGACGGCAGGACTCGCAAAGAGGTAATCCAAGCGGGGCATACAACCTGTCTTAGTGAGAACTCTGTGCAGAAGAGGAGACAACTTTAATTTCCTCCAGCTCAGCTGCAATCTGTCATCCTTTTTACCAATATACCTACTTGACCCCCACACTATAATTGCTATTTTTAAATGTTACAGGAAGCCTTAAAGTGACAGATCCATTTGATATATCTAACTCACCTGTTTGTAAACAAGCCTTCTTACTGATCATGAGGAAAAACGTGACAATAATAATCAGACCTCAGTATGACTTAGCAGCAGCCCAATATAATGGTACCTGTTCTGCACTCAACGGTTCAAACTTTGAAATTCCCTCTCTACAGCAGACTTGTGCTTTGGAAGCATTAGCAAGAAGATTACTCCTAGATGGTATTTCAGTATCGGCAACATTTTTACTACACTTATCTCCTACTTCTGCCTGACACGTCTTTACTAAATTTAACCCACTAATCCTAACACACCTGAGAGAGACAGCAGCAGCTAACACTATCACTCCTTGCTTAAACAGGAAAGCAAACCGCAAAGTAAGATTACTCAGATTAAGCGATTGACTTGAGGTCACAGGAAGTATATTGTCTATCCCAAATTTGAGCTTTGGCTGCACTAACCTCCAGCCCTGAGCTTGAACCAACCGACCGCTCCGGCTTTTTGCGTGCAAGCTGCTCTAGCAACCGAACACCTCCTTTCCCGCTCCCCCTCTCAGCGCCACCGATACTCATGCATACCTGCCTCCGCGCTTCAGCACAGCAGATTTAGGGGCTGTGGCTGCCTCTGTTACTGTTACTCGGGCCAACGCATGCTCTGAGAAAGAGCCACACAGCTGCACGGTCCCCCTCAACACAGAGCACAGAGCTACGCTTAGCTCTAAAACTACGCAGCCCCACACTAATTGGCTTTCCACAGCCAGCGAGACACCCTCTCCTCCTCAAAGCAAATTTTTTTCACCATGCACTGGCCCCTAAGGCAGCAAGCCCTCCCTGCCAGCCCCCCTGTCCCACCGGCAGCCACACAGTAGTCACAGGAGAGAAACGAGGAAACATCAGCGAGACCACTTAACGTGGCCTGAAGGAACTCACTGAAGTTTCCACCAAGCAAGCCGACTTCATGGGTTTTTTTAAACCATTAGGAAAAAAGATGTATTGACAGCATCTCATAGCACACCAGCTTGCAGCAGGAGTCCAAAAGGGCAAAGCAAAAACATTCATTTCTAGTATGCAAGGAGGATGAAAGAGCTCATAGTCTGGAGTAGCACTTGGCATAGTATGATTCGATATATAACCAGCTTTTCCAGTCACCTTGGAAAAGACAAGAGACCTCCACATCTACCACAGTATTTCAAGATACTGACCAGTGCAACTAAACGGCATCTGGGCACTATGGGCTGACCAGGCAAGTCCCTGGTTAAGATTAGAAATAAAGTATAAGCAACAATTAAAGTAACATCAGACGTGATCAACGACTACTAGCTTGGAATTACTCAGCCATATAAACTGACAGTCTTTAGGGTGACAGAGAATAATTAAAATACAAAGGATTCACTAGATCAATCACCATGCACATGACAAAACCATGTTGTGTGCATATTATATGGTTTTTGTTTTGTTTTTCAAAAATACAAAACAAAGATGTCTGCATATATCACACAAACCTCTCCTACACGGAGTATGGTACATTCAAGAACATGAATGTAACAGTCTGGTGAGCTCCACAAGGTACGTCAAAATTCTTCATACTTAGAAGGTTGCATTGGGCCTACAAAAAGAAAACGCTGTACATTAAAACAAGATGTCAACTTTTGCTGCTCGCCTGATAATGTTGTTCTTCCCTCTAAGGCTGTCAGGGGAGCACCTCAGCTACAGATGCAATGGGAGACATACACCCTGAAGCCCCTGTTCGAAGGGAGTACTGTAATAATACAAACACACAGGTCAATGAAGCACTCTGATATGCTGGAAAGGTTCTGCTGGACAAGATTCATCATGCAACCAGATATTTAAAAGACTCTTATTTCTGCTTGAACTCACAGACACGAAGACTTTAAAAACTTTACTCGGGAGACAAGACCATGTATGTTGTATTCCTAAACAAAAAAGCTACATATTTTATTCAGTAGCCACCCTTTTTCTCTCATTTCTCTTTCATTCCCTTCCTGCCAAAGCATCAAAATCACAGGAAAAATAATTCCCCAATACCAAGTTTCATCAAGTAGTCATCTGTACACCACCACCATACCAGATGCTTTTGAGATACTATGCTCTTTAGAAGCGATAATCCAAATTATTGAGATGGGTCAAAGTAATAAAGAAATAACAGCTCTGAAAGTCACCAGAGATATAAGTGTTTTCTCATCTTATTACTTGTCCCCCTCTTACTTTTCACAGAACAAAACAAATATGGCATGAGAAAGAATTTTTTTAAATCACTGATCTTAACATTGTCTCATTTGTAGTTGCTATGGATACAGGATTTTGTTCTACTCAGATGCAACAGTCTGACTTTTTAGTCTTACTCGACTCATGCATCCTAAAAATGTGGAGATGCTGGAAACCATCATCATTAAGCATACGGGAAGGTGGGACCATACAGGATTCAGCACTAACTCTGAAAATTCGTTGTTCATCTTCAACAAATTACTGTGGTGCAGATACTCTTGGTGTAGAATTTTAAACATGAGGAAGGAGTACACTTTAATATTAAAAATTTAAGGACCTAACACTTTTCCACATACTTTTAATTCAAATCTGCCAGAAGAAGCAAAGAATGAAAAAATCCCCATACAAACAGCTTTTCTCTTGCCTGATGCATCTTGGTCCAACAGCTTCCTGCTGATTTCTGTAGTTAAATGTTTGACCCTTGCCAGGAATGGGACCCAAAGTGAAAAGAGTCATAGTTTGCCAAGTGAAGCAGAATCCACAAACAAGCATCTCACACTGGCTACACATTGTTTCCTTTGAGAGATTTAAGACAGCGAAGGGACGGAAGCCATACTGCGTTAAGTCTGTGTATTCTTATGAAACTTATTATTTACAAAATAGAAATTAATAAACAAAAATATATTAGCAATGAGAGGAAGGCACCCAAGCTTACTCTCCAAAGCCCAGTATGTTTTTCATCTCATCTCCCCCCACTCCCACAAACGCACATTTGCTCCCCAGCAGCCACTGCCAAACACTGTCTAACCAGAGAAAATTGCCACAGAAAAAATTCAGTTTCTCAAGATGAAGTCTTTTCTCTGTCTATACACTGTCGAGTTGTACAAGTCCACTGGAAAATAATGTGCATTATTTATTATACGTAACACTAGGAAATCTGTAACACTTACAAAGACCATTATGATGCCATTAAAAAGATTTCATGTTCAGCTTTCTAGGCATCTTGGGCACACAGCCATCGCTACAATAATTATTATATTTATCACTATGTAAACTAACTGTAATGCTTCATTAAGATAGAGAAAAATGATATCACTGAGGTCCCTGCAAGAGCCAGTAACATTCTCCTCTGTTTATGTAGTTTCCTGTCTGCAGCTACTTACTGCATCTACTGGACTGCTCAAGAAGATTTTATTCTGCTAAGCAACACACGCTGAAGAGGGTTCTGAGCTACCATGTATGGCCTGTGAAGGCATTTATGGAGTAACTGTGCATACTGGGCTCTCCTGAACACCAAGGTATGTAGTTTTAAGCTTGGGTGGTATACTGCTCATATGAAAGATGCTGACCTATAGCCATGTATCTTTTAATACCAAAAATCCTTGACAGAAGCCTTTTAAGATGATCCGAGAAGTGAGGGAAGCCTCAGTGTTACATACACGTGCTGTACATCCATGCTGAACTGGGAAGAGAAGGCAACAGTTCTGGGCCTCAATGGGTTAAAGAGATCAGACCTATGGGCATGGAAAACCTCAGCTTCCTGCTATCTGTTTGACCTAACAGCCTGGCAGGCACAGGCAGCTATTGTCTACTGAACTGTCCTGACACATGCATCCAGTTTGAATCAGAAGGATCCCTTCTAATGTGGAAAACTACTGACATGGACTTCAACGTAAGCTATAAGCTTTTCAAACACGTTTGACACTGACGTGATACTAACTTAAAACTTTTAAGATCCACAGGGACAAAGAGTTGCTGGCAAAGCCTCACTCTCCCTTTTGAGTTTGTGCAACCGGAGCCTTCAAACACAGTGACATTTTCCAACAACGACAAAAAAAAAAAAAAAAAAAACCAAAAAAAAAAAAAAAAAAAAAAACCAAAAAAAAACCACCAACAACAACACTGGTGTGTTCTCTGTTTTCCCTCTCCCTCCCCAGAAGACTCTGGTATAAGTCAGAGAGCAGACTGAGCCCTTTGCTGGTGGGTTTACAAAACCACTTAAACACCAGTTTTTTTCGTTCCTCACGAAGTGATAGGGACAGTCACCAAACCCAGCCACAGGACACCAATGCCTCGGTGCCTGACCTTACAAGCTGGACATTCTCCATACAGGTTCCACCTAGCCTATCAATAAAAAAATAATAATAAAAAAACAAAGCCAATACCCCACACCAAAACCAACACTTAACTTCTAACCCAAAACTTATAAATGTGCCACCTTTGGAATTTTATGTGATTAAAGGGGTGGTGGTGAACAAAGCTAAACAAGGCAACTGAATCACACCATCATCAGTTAACTGTGTCCTCCGCACCAACAGAATTTATATCAGCCCAACCACCACAGGTACTGGATCTGCTTGAATTTATATTACTAGTAATGACAGAGATGTTTACCGCCCCCATATTCAACCACCAGAAAGGCATGTAGTCTAAAAGACCCAAATCCTTTTTTTTTTTTTTTCCCCAAGCGTTCTTATCTAAAAACTGTTATCCTCCTTCTAAAGCAGGATTTAAACAGACAGAAAGTCAGCAAGAACTGCAGTAATTTCCATTTATGACCAGCAAAATTTGCTCTCAAAATCAAGTCAGTGTGGCAAGGTAAGAGAGAGTGGCCACCCAGATCCAGATCGACTGGTCACTAAAGCCCTGTCACTACAGATAAGGGTCATTTAGGAAGCACAAGCACAGAAGAGGAATGGGGATTTGCAGCATGAGGAATTCCTGAGGAGTGACAGTTTTAACCTTCTAAAGACAGGAAAAACAGGAGAGTTGATAAGTGTTGCAGTTCCTCCCTGCCCGCACAGAGCAAACACTTCTAAGAGGCCACGGTGATAAAGCTTTTCCAAGCAGACCAGATTATCAGAGAAGGATGGGGAGAGGCTTCCTGCCTCAAGTCAGCCCCCCTCGTTACTGTCAGAGGGGACAAAGGACCAACTTCAGCATATTTTGTTACAGGCAGCACTATGTAGCAGAGCACCGAGCATCTAGCCCAGCTGATAAAACCCCCAGACCTACTTCATTTCATTCTGCATGAAAAGGACGGAGGGGTGTTTCTTCTCCAGGGGGGAGAAGTGGGAAGACAATGTAAATTTCAAGCGCTTGATATGCAACAAAGGGATGAAGTACAACCTCACAAACTGACTCCACAGCCTGCTCGCCTCCCTGCACAGAAAGCAGAAGCAGCTGCTACACAGAAAGCAAGCACTCTGACTCCTGCATTTGGGCCTCTCACGCATTTCCTTACTCAAACCCCAAACAGTATTTTACAGTCAAATACTGTTATTTACTGAGGAATGCAAGAACTAAAGAATATGACCAAGATTCCATAAACGTTCTTGCTTTCAAGGGCAGGATTCCGAGCAGCAGCAACATCATGGTTATTTCTACAGCCTCTCCACCAAGAGAGGCACCCCAGCATCTGCATGCTACCTGAAATGTGGCTACCACCGGAGAACATGCCACATGCTACACAACAGGAGTGGATTTCTGCACAAGAGAGAACATCATCAGGAAAAAAAAAAAGGCCAAAAAAAAAAAGGAAAAAACCAAACCACTGCAATGTCAGCTACAGGCACGGGAGTCAAGCAAAGTTCAGTTCTTATACATGAGGAAAAAAAATACACACCCTCAGCTCACAGATAAAACGGTTATGTTTCAGACAGAGCAGCACACAGAACAAGCTCATCATCTATTCCAAGACATAAAATTCCATGTCTCTGCTCTAAATCCTGCTGCCCAGGTAAACCACAACACACTATTTCCTAAGCTAAGTACATAATGCCAATACCATCGGATTTTTTTTTATCCCTTATCAGTAAAAAATACAAGACAAATACTGGAAGCTTTAGAAACCTTTTCTTATTGCAATATGAGTCTCTTTTAACCTGACACCACAGGGATGGGGACATGAGAATACACACATACATGCTACACAGCTCTCCAACCACACTGCTTTCTGAAAGGTAAAAAAAAAAAAAAAAAATTAAATGTCACAGTGACCTGGAGTTACTGCATATCTGCTCCTAACCACATAAACATTTTTTAAAAATGGTGATTATCAGTGCTAAACTGTCACTGTGTCCAGCAGGGCTCTTGCTAGCTACACTCTTAGTTCACTGAACTTGATGGAGACTCCCTCCTCCCCACCACACAGATCTCAGTGATGCTGCAGAGAGCAGGGACATCTCTGACTTTGCATTCAATGAAAGCAGCAGGATCTGAGATGGAAAGGAAGCCCAGAACAATCAATAATTCATGGATTAATGTGAAAAACTACTCTTCTATCTGTAAATGCATGAGTGGGAAAGCAATTTGATTCAATTCTTCATAAAAATACATCAGTAGACTAATTTAATTGGTGTAGAGTCTATCCCTATAAATCTAGGCTGGGGAAGGAAAGGCAGCACAAGCAGCAAGGCTGATTTCCTGGCTGGCACGGTGGCAGGCAGCACCGAGCACTGCAGTACGGCAGACGATGCAGGGAGCCCCATCTACTCAGAGGAGCAATGTTCAATGTCCCCTGTGCCTAGAAGAGGGAGTAAGGATGCAAAAAGATCAGCTCACAGCCTTGGGCAGTAGTCATCTACCCTGGCAACATATAAAGCAGCTTCTCAGACCTGGGTAACTCCAGGAGTGATTACAAGGTTCATGCACAACAAGGTAAGGCAACGATCAGCAGTTGCAGCCAGTCAAGTGGAAGAAACTCCACTGCACAGAACAGTGACACGTTTCTCAATACAAAAAAAAAAAAAAAAAAAATACTCAAAGTTCACAGATTGTAGCTTTATTCATCTCATAAGTCAGAATAAGCATCTATCAGGGTGCTATGCCTTTCATCTGCAGTGCCAATTACACTCCATTCCCAACATAAAATTTCTCCTAATGTAAAATAACTGCCCAAACCAAGAAAGTCTGCTACTAGTCCCATTTTATTGACGGGGCAAGTCGATGCTGATCTCGGAGATGCATGACAAAGAACAAAATGGAACTCTTAACTGGAGTTTTTGTTTATTGCCTTTTCTCTTTTTAATATGAAATCAACGCAAAAAAACCTGGAAAATGCAGTGTCTTTATGACAATCAGAGTGTCCTATAAATGGTAGCCTGTTACCCTAATCCAGTCCACAAACCTAGACACAATACACTGAGCAAAAGCTATCACACTACCCCCATATCCCTACAATTAAAGCCAAAATTGGAATTTATTTCTGGGACAAACTGAGATCACGTTCCCCAAACAAATGGGACACAACAGCTTCTAGCACTTGGATTTTTCTAGTTACCATAACCACTTCTCAGCATCAACAATGAGTATGAGAAAAAACCCACATGAACTGAACTAGGACACAAACTCACTCCAGCAAGGGCACAGATTTGCACAGCATTTGCCTCCCAGAACTCAAGATGGCCCCGTTACAGAACACTCACTGTTCAAAGCCTTTGCAGAAAAGGTAACAGATTTTACAAACTTCATAAACTTTAGCCTCGCTGTTTTTCTTTGCTTAGGTAGTGTGACTCACTAGCTTGCCAGATCTGGCACAGCACTAGGAGAAATCAGCAAGGTGCAGTCTGCCCAAATCACCCCCTAGCCCTCAAACGACGAAGTACCCTACGAACCAGCTCTGTCAGCAGCGTGATGGCCTTTGGGAAACAAAGCAGGAGGCACACTCTTCATTTCAACTTAAAATCACAGCTACTTGCAGCGTTTGCCTGTCCCAGCTGCAAAGCTATCCTCAAACTGTTGCGCCCACCCTGTGCCGGAGATGCCCAGAGGCACTCCAAGACTTCAGACTAGTATCATCTGTGTTTTGGCACCGCAATGAAGCAGAGTTTGGCCAGGGAAACACTGGGAAACACTCATCCTGATGGCTGCAGAGGGAGAGCTGCAGAAAGGCACAACAAAGGCTTGAGAAGCACAGTCTGAGGTAACCCCAAGCAAACAGATTTTCACTTCAAGTGAGGACCCTGCTGGTTTTCAGCTCTGACTCGGGTCAGGCCAGCAGTAAATGTGAATGCAGAGCCATACTAGGCGTAATCCCCAAAGGAATACCAAAATATGAGTAGGAACCAGAGTTGACTCTGCAAAGACTGTTCCTAGTAAAGACTACAGAGAAAAACCAGGGCAGCTGCCATCAAAGAATTTAGATAGAAGAGGATGGCCTTGAGAAACTATTTCTACAGCTTTCACTCAGAAGCCATGGCCCAAAGTCAACGGTTTCTTCTGAACTGCTAGCATTGCCTCTTTTTATCCATCCCACTGAAACTTGCATTCTATTACTCCACCAAAACCCATTTGATGCTTGCTACTACTGTCCCTCTCTATTTCATACCCAAACTGAGACCTTACATGTTAGGTTCTTAGGAAACCCACCACATCAATGTCACCACACAAAATTTCTCACTTGGATACTATAAACAATACTGCCCGATTTGGTCAGGTAAACTTAAATTTATGGCAGACACCTGACCAAAGAGTCAAAGACTAAGAACCACTCATCTAATCTCTTTTTCCGAAGTATTCAAGGAAAGACCCTCTTGAACTTGGAAGGCAATGTGGTCTAATATGTGTATTTAAAAAAAAAACAAAACAACAAACCAGCATATTTCTGAAATCAGCATTTTGTAATTACACAGATGACCCTAATAACCAGCTCCTACATTACAACAGTCCAAAGTTTTGAAACAGGTTGCAAGCCCAACCACGAAACCAAAGAGCACAGGTTGAAAAGGAGCCTCCAGCAGTGACACATAAGAGTGTGCTCCTGTTAAGAAACATGGGCAAGCATCAAAGTGCAGGTACAGGACAAACTTAAGGAAGAAAGCAAACAATCTGAACTGTTTTCAAATGAAATGCTAAATCGAGGATAATTCCCCCACACTAGGAACAGAATGATTAAGAAGGAATTCTCTCCCTGTTACTGGTAACCAAAGTGCTACATACATCAACTGTAAAGAAAACAACAAAACCTGCTAAGTTTAAAAAAAAAAAATAAATTATTGTGCACCCTTATTATAAACCCATGCAGGTCAATCTCCAGCAGAAACTAGCCCCCGAGGAACCAACCATACTAATTAGAAAGACACAAACAAAACTACACTAGAGAAGGACTTTATTTACTCTGATACTGTCATAATAAATTTCTTCTCCAGGGTGCACTGATCTTCAAACAAACATTGTTCTCTCCACCTCCTCCACTGCTGCTACTCTGAAGTTTTTTGTCAAACATGTTAGTCTCTAATACGCAACCCACATTTTCTTTTGGTAGCACACATCCACAAGTAGTTTCAATTTTTATCCATGAGAGCTTTCAGGAACTTAAATTTATTTATTCTCACCTGAGAAATGGAAGGGAGTGTGAAATCGGGATACCTCTGAAAACCATACGCATCTACCAAGCCAGCAGCTAGTCAGCACTTCTTACAAGCAGCTACTTAAAAGTTATGCTGATGACAAAGGCAAGACGACAGATAATTTTGACTACAGCAAAACAGGATAAATATGTTTCTTAACAGGAGAAAAAAAAAATCAGACATAGAAAAACATGATAGTTACGTTAAAAAAACTGAAGCCCTGAAGAATCAGATAATATTCAGGTATTGGGACAAAGAAACTCTCTTTATAAAGTCCCCTCACTTGGAGTATTCTACTAGTAGCAGTGCAGATAAACCTTCTGTAAAACCAACTTTCTCATTGTTTCATCCTAAAAACTGTAAAATCCAGGCTCAGGCTCATATCATACAAAACAGAGTTCCAAGCTAAGTGCTGCCAAGAAAGCTCATCACCCCTAGATAGTATCTCTTTAAGTCCTGTCCGCTTGGAGCCCCTGATTACTGTGTCATTCCAGACCACAGACTGAAACTGCCTCCAAAATAACCAGGGCCAGTTCCACAAGAGCTTTGCAGATTACAAACCAGACCTAAAAAACACGTCTGATAACATACAGGAAGCAGATGTAGTATCTGCCTTATTAGGAACCGAGGCATCCCATTGCTAGACCCTAACTGAACTAAAAGGAGATTTTGCCATGCTACAAGAGTTTTGTGAAACACAAAAGGGAAATTGTTTCACTCCGCTTTCCACTTCTAACATTTTAAATCACATCGCTTAAAAAAAAACAAAAAAAAAACCCACAAAAAACCCCAAAGAACACCCCCTCACATACACCAACTTCCCCCCTACCCCAAACCCAACCCTACATCCTAAATGGACTCGCTGTTTCTAAAGTGCTGATGGCTGAGCTGGGAGTGACATTCAGCTCTCCCTCCCAACTGACCCAAGGCAGACCCAGTTGTCTCAACCAGATGGATTTTCAAGACCATGAAAGCAAAACCCTACAAGCCCACGGTGTACACCTTCACCCTCCTCCCCACACCCTGAAACAGGATAACGATTTAAGCTGTACCACAGAGAAGCCTGAAATTAATATCCACATTCATAAGAGCCCTCTTGCAGAATTTACATGTGAAAGGCAAGATGTGGCTCACTCCTTACCAACTACATATTCGTTTCTTTTTTCCCTCAAGTGTATGGGAAGCAGAGCTCTTCTTTATGCTAGAACTGAAAATGAGGCATTTTTTCCTTCAGAAAAAAATCCAATTTTTACCTGCTAAAAGCAAGTCCAACAGACCTGGACTGTTTCTGTAATACTGCTGGGGCTAGAAGATGGCTCAGCACATTTTTTTCTAGGGAGCGAAAGACATGTGAAAAAGGCCACCTAGGGTGGGTGACAGGAGACAACAGACAGGCAACTCATGGACCGGCACATCCGATCAAGTGGATGACACGCACTTACACCAAAGGTCTCCACTGAGTGACACACAGTTCACTGGCAGCCCTTCGACATCTCTAAAAGGTATGGTATTCTGTCCCCGCTTGACAGGCCTTGAAAACCATCCTACCTCTTCAGCAGAGACCCACTAAGTACCGGAGAAGAATGCAACACGTACAACTACTTCGTGAGCCTCCGGATTTTAGCATTTCTCCCTCCCGTCGCGCACCAGATGCTCCCAAAGCCATTCCACGAAAATACCTCCATATTAAAGAAAAGACTTTTGTTTTCACAATTATTATTGCTGAAAAATAGGCCTTACTGCTTAAATACGACAATATAAAACATGCTACTTCGTTAACAGAATACTTAGCCCTCAAAGAAGCCCCAAACATCCACAAAGCGTATTCCTCTGCTGCAAGCTGGGTAAAGAGGAGAAATTTATTTCCTTATCTGCTCGCCAAGCCTACTGCACTTGGGGTACAGCACAAAACCCGGCTTAAAGCGCCCCAGTTGCACCCAAGGACCCCTGTGCAGCACCTTCACACTTGTGTCACTACAAGTGTCTGCAGGGCTGCACAGTGTTCTGGATCAGGAAACTTGATCCAGGTTAAAAATACAGTTTATTTTTTGGGATCAAGTTATTTTTAACCCAGATGGAGTTCTCTGCTCCTAGTCACTGCTTGAGCCCATAAACAATTGTACCACCACAGAGGTTGGTACAGGGCTGGGAAGCATTTAAGCCAGTCATGCTACTGAGAGAATGAAAATTGGAAAAATGAGGGAGGGAAATACAAGCTCTTTCTGTACCACTGTACTTGGGATTGATGATTGGCATCTTCAAGGTACCTTCCTTTAATACCAATGAAATATCAATTTCACTGCCACTGCAGTAACCCTCATGCAATTCTTATATTCTCAGTTCCTACAAGAAAGTCATCAGATGTTCTACCAACTCTCAACTTTCACTCTTCTGCGACCATTA
This sequence comes from Falco naumanni, assembly GCF_017639655.2. Lineage (NCBI taxonomy): Eukaryota > Metazoa > Chordata > Aves > Falconiformes > Falconidae > Falco > Falco naumanni. The sequence goes on along the minus strand of NC_054060.1, from coordinate 7,626,104 downwards.
ACAACTATGGCTCCATTTAAGACAAGGTCCCTAGAATTCAAACCAGGGGTCAAGGGGGGAGAACAGGGGCAAATAAACAAAAACGCAAAAAAACCCCACAAGCCAAAAAAAACCCACCCACACATCAAGACTTACTTCCAGCTCCACAGGTTTTAGTTTCCACACTGTCTCTTCTTTTTTGAAGGTTTTCTTCGCAGTGGTAACAGCTAAAGGATTTTTGGTACGTCAGCCTGACTCTGTGCAACAGGCGAAACCCCCCACCCCCCAGCCCCATGCTGGGAAGCATAAGCTCATGTCCTCCTGCCCAGCTGTGTGGAGGAGCATCAGCTTCAATGGAGACACAGTGATGCCAGTATGGCCTTCGCTTTGATACCAAAATTCAAGTAGTCACAGGCCTAAAATATTTTCACTACTGTTTCAAACTTATACCGGTAGAGAACTATGTCTGTACCCTAAATTAACACTGAGCAGCACCAATCAGCCTTTTTGCTAGAGATTGTTTTGTTTTAAAGGAAGTCATCTCTTTGCAGGTGCTGATGGGACACACACAAAGCATATTTTCCTTTGTAATTTGATACTTATAAAGAAGATCAGGACATGAGTCTTCAAATACAGATGTAACAGTGTCTTTACTCTTAACAAACTCAAAGTGCTCTGCCTTTTTTAATATTTCTAATCTTGTACCTCACTCCACTGGTACTTCAAAAGTAGATTTGCACATTGCAAGACAGGTTTGGAGTTTTCACTATTTCAGCATGCATTACAAACAAAGATAATCCCCCAGATGAAGTTTTGTTACTTCCAACACAATCCCAAAAACTAACATTCAACACTGATTTACGTAGGTGTGGTCACAAACAGCAACTGAATGCACGCAGCTGCTGGAGCACGTTTCCCTGTGATTATGCTGCAACCCAGCACAAAATAAAGGAATTTATCTTGTGGTGGGTGTGGCAAACTTGAAAAAACAATGGGTTTTGGTTTGTGTTTTGGATGTGTTTTTTTTTAAATAAAATTGCTCCCAACTACAAGGATGAAACTTATTTTTTGCATTTCAAAGTTCAAGAAATTTTAAAGGCAGCTATGGGCAGATGAGTCAGAAAAACTAATGTGGATTAGAGCTGAAGCAACAAAAGAGTCTTTTAGCTCAATAAATGCCTTTATGGTTACTTCAAAAAATTGCCAGGTTAAGTATGACTAATTTGTAAAATATTTAATTGTTTGAAAGAATGCATTGTTTTCCTGCAAATCTGAAATCCCAATACCTCACACCATCTACTTAAGCGCATATAAGCATGGGTATTTTTTTTCTTTTTACTTGCTTGATTTGCAATGACTTTTTTTTTTAAAATAAGCATCACAAATAGAACTTCAAGCATTTTAGGGCTTCTGATTAGGCAATATGCAAAGGTAATCTCTTGCAGAATATTAACATGATCCTCACATACAAGCACTCTCAAACATTACATTGTTGGGTTTCATGTGATGGGGATACTTTCTTTTTTAAACACAAAATACCATTCTAATCCTAAATTCATGTCTCAGAACATCATTTTGTAGCACACGGATCAAATCCTTCACAAAAAGACCGTCTGATCTAAATGTTTATTAAGAGCTTTGCATTTCAGAACGTCCCAATATGCTCTGCAAACAATATCACTGTTTTCACTCACTTCTTGAGAGCAACATAGCAGCTGCTTTTGAAGTGATTAATAGTACATCACAGTTAAGTCTACAAAGCCACGATGACACTATTTAATTGAAAAAGTAAGGAAAACGTGAAATAGTTGCATACTCTGAACTACTTAAGCTTACAGCTTCTAAAATTCTAAAAAAAAAAAAAAAAAAGTACCTTCATTAAGTGCTGATTCAAGCAGTGAAGATCTCCACTGAATAATACTCAGCCAAAAAGATACCATTTGGAGCACAACAATGCCTCCAGTACTAAGCTGCAGCATCAGTAATTAAAAATAGAATACCAATTTCAACCAGTCAAGTTTAAGCTTTCTTTGAAGTTCTCCCTTCCAGTACTGAGCAAGCCTGACCCTCCTTTGCTTACAAGATCTGACAAGGTAGCAGCCCAAGGTAGCACGCCAGCAGTAGAAGAACACAAATATGCCCACAGCACATCTAAAATGGAACTCTTAAAATGCAAAAAACTTTGTAGCTCAGCACACTGGTACTCACAAGCTTTGGAATGCTTTGCATATTTTTAAAGGTTTACTATTTTTGGCAGGAATATGAGGGGAATTTAGTAATCTTGCTTACAGTTCTGCAAGTTGTCTGAAGTTTGCAACCTTCACCTTGCTGGTGCATGGAAACAATAACACTACCCAATTCAGAGGAAGGAGGAGCAATTAAAATAGTAAAATAGTTTCTTCCTCACTATCCACAGTCTTCCTTTCCTGTAAGTCTCATCCAAAAAGCAAATCAAGCCAAATGAAGTGAATAAATTCACAGAACTGTGCCAGTAATACTCAAGTTGGCCCAGTTTTCGTAAAACTTAACTGCTTTCAACAACCAGCCACCTCCAACCCCTCTTTTTTCCCTTAGGCATTTCCAGGAGAGATCTCCATGTAAAACAGGGACAAGGAAGATTACTAAGTAAACTTCTGCCAGTCACAGGTTCAATACTGCCCAGCCTTAGACTTTGGCAAAGCAGCCACGCCAGCCCGAAGAGCTTAGTCCACGTGTGTCAGACAAGAAGAAAACACCAAGCTACAGCCCAGAAACAGCAATCCTGATGCCTCATCTGCAAGCCACAGCAAAACAGAGAACTAACTCTTCACCACCTGCGAGCTGCAAAAACAGCCCATTGTTTCCTCCGTTTGTTTGGATTCACTTTCATTGCATTGATAAAAATTTTGCCGGCTGAACTCATCTGCTGCATAGCTAACGTAGGCTTTCTTTGTGAGTAAACTAAAGGATGATGCTCAGACAGTGGATTACAAGCCACACAAAAGCGATGTGCTTTGCAGCCATACAAACCCAGCTACGGGGAATCCAAACAGAGCAAAGAGACCACTTACAGTGCTCCAGCCAACTCGCAGGGAAAAGAGCCTTTATAAACAAAGCATTATGAATTCCAACTAGGGCCTTGGAAAACATGTTTGTTTCTACAAATGTAACCTGACCAAGTCAATCTTTTTCAGTCAATGCAGTACACAAAGATGACTCCCCAGAGAATTTATCTGACAGACTTAAGCTTCTTTAGAATTAAAGTTTCTGCTTCTTTCTTCTAGTTTCAAACGACATGCTCGCTATCTGCGCACACTTTGGTAAATCCCCAATTTTAGCAAGTGAATAAAGGAGCAAGAGAAGCAAACCCTGCCACCGTCTCACATTAGTGTGTAGATTGCAGTTACATTTGAAACAGATGCACAACAAAGGTTTTTTTAGTGTAAAAATCCACAGGTATAACACGTTCACAGAGGGAACTCACAGAAAGCCACGTCCTTGTCATTGCTACTAAACTGGCAAAGCACAACCTTCTAGCTGGATTACCAGACAAGCAGCATGTGATTCTCCTTCCGCTATTACTTTCTTAGGCATGTGAATCTGATCAAGTCACTTAAGTATTTTGTATCTCATTCTCCCTATACACAAGCACAAATTTCCCCCTGTCCCTCCAATGGCATTAACTCACAGCCAAATACTTTGCAAAATCATTATCTTTTCCCCAATGCGTAGATTAAGACTCACTCATTCTAGTTGACTTGACCTTCACCTTTTTGAGCTATACCGTATTTTCTGAAAATGGATCCTACAGGAAGAACTTTGGTAACATTCACTCCTAGAAATGTACATAGACCTCAGTCTTTCCAATGTTCTTCCACCACAACATTCAAATTTCTGTATTTGCTACCCACAATCCTGTTACTCCCAACAGAAATTGTTCCACTGAAAACAAACAAAATCCCCTCTAAATAAAATTTTTGCTTGCTAAAGGCTTATTACAGGAAAACCCTCCCCAACTCTTCTATGCTCCAAAGAATAGTCATGCTCCTAGAAGACTACAAAAGGATGCTCCTAGATACCAGGTGACTAGAGCCGACTATAAAAAAAAAAAAAACACATATCAGCAGCATTGTTTTGTTTCTTTAAAATTGAAATAAATATGCATCAAAACCTTATTCATAATATATTCCTGAGTGATATCTGCATCAAATGAATCTGACCAAATTTCTCCTCTCGTGTCAAATGGTGCTTTTTCTGCACTGTCTGGAGTGCCCTCTTGATGACCGATGGCAGATCAGACAGCAAGTCAGACATGGCAGGATGCAGGACTGCGGCAAGGCTGACATGTTTATGAAAAAACAGAAGTCAGTCACTCTTCCTTTCTGCAGGGTACCCACTAACTACCACTGAAAGACTTTATGTACAGAACTGACCTATTTTCCTAGGCCAAATATAAGTTACTCCTTCATAATTGAACTTGGTTTGATAAATACACTAAAAGGAAACAAAGTTTTTATACCACTTAATAAAACTGAAAGAACAGGGACATTTTGGCTACAAATTCAACAAAAAAAAAGAGTTCATTTGTGGTTCTTTTTTGGCAGTCATATCAGGTGTTATTTTTTTAAACATCTATTCCCCCTCACAATGAGGAAAAAGCAGTGTCAGGACGCATACACATTGCAAGCTTCTTCGCAAATACCAGAACAACAGTTCATGTCCCCAAAGACATACCTGCATTTTAGCAGATAATTGACTTCACCTTCCCATTCACCTTGACCATTCAATTCTAGATTAACATTGCTTACATACTTTTTACTCCTAACTACTAGACTGGGCTTAGAGATGAGAAAAGAGTCTGAAAATTGTCTCATTTTTAATGCAGACAGCATTAAGTAAAACAGATCATTTCCTAATAGAGCTGGATCATGAATGAATTATAAAATAAGATGCTTTACTTATTTTCAACCTTTTAGAAGAGATGGAGTTTTATTCATACAGTGTTTCATTCAAGTTGCTATCAGGTAACATTAGCCTCTCTTGCTGAGACTCATTTTTAAAAAGCAAACAAAAAACCCTGCAAAAAACCTAAAAAAAAATTTAGGGATTTCAGATTTACCAGAGCAAATACAGTTCATTCACATTAGCTATTTCTCCACTGGCAGTGATAGAGCAATATGCATTAATTTGATAAAAATTAAGGTAATCATAATATTATCTAAAAAGGCTATTTGTGTTCCCTTACTCCAAAAAACTTAAGTGTATTCTGTTCTTGCCTTAGGTATACAAGTAGACACATGAAAGAAAACAGGGAGTTAAAAAAAACTAACAGAGAAGCAAGTGTTCCTTCTTGTGTATATTTCCTTCCTCTACAATACCTCAACTCTTTAAGAAGTATGCTGGAAGAAAAATCTGTAAGCTGTCCTGCTGGGCATTTATGCTCCAGTGATGAATGTAAGTCTCTTTTGCTTAAATGTGCTTTACATGTGCTTCCAAAAAACCTCTAGCATACCCACCCAAACAGATTTATTTTCCACAAGCAGAAAGCTTCATCACTGTAATATAGTCCTGCACATCACTGGTCCGGTGCAATATAAGGAAATAAGGTTATATAGTAACAAAAATGAATTTAACAATAAAATTTCCAAGCGAGATGCTCATCAAGCCTTTACGTTGTATGTAAAAAGCATGTACAACCACCCACAAGCATTAATTGGTGCACCACAATACTCACATTAAGTAAGATTATCCTCCTTATTGGACAGATGGAACACTGCAACTTAAAGTGACTTTCCCGTAAAGCAAGCATAGGACACAGATATAAACTGAGCCCAGTCTAACATCTTAAAGTGCAAGATCATTTTAAACAGCCACCCATGCACAGAACCAACAGATACAACACATCAACCAGAAGATTGGCAAAGACCTTCAAAATGCAGACACGTGACAGCAAGTTCAGATTAATCTAAATACTGTGATATAATTAATGATTTAAAACTAGTAGAAAAGGGAATTAAAAAAAAAATCAGTTTGGGCATTATCCAAAGTATTTTATGTAGAGAACAATAGTAATAAATTAGCTTACTTCTCTTACCAGGGATTTAAAACCCATAGCTATGTAAATTTCTGTATACAGAAAACATTAAATATCAAACAAGCTGACATGTTTCAAATCATTATCAACAGTATTTAGCATATAAATTAACACAGACATAAAGCATTGACAAACATTTATTTTAAACTGTTGGGAACACAGTAAATTAAGTATTTTTCTTTTTACACACAGGAAAAATGCAAGAATATAGAGCACAAGGAGCATTGCTCAGCATCTTTCTAAAAGTAATACATTTAATACACATCAAACGTGCTGGGAGAAAGGGCTTACTCTTGCAGAAAAGTATCTTTCAAAAAAACAACCAAATAAAAAATATGGCAAGACTAAACATTCTTTAGTTGTGTCTGTTGATATTTTAATGATACCAATCATCTAATGATCAAGCTTTTGAAAGATGTAACAAGATAAAACTAAGTTATTCTTTGAAGAAAAGTATATAAGGCTTCTTTCACAAACTTCAAGATTAGCCACTCCAGCTCTCTGCACTTTTGTTTTAGATGCTTAAAAGCAGGCAGCATTATTTTCCCCCTTCCCAAATCAAAACTTTCCAAATGAGGCATGACAAAACAAGACGAAGTCTTGAGTTAACTTTCACAGCAAGCTACAGGCACGCAGGGGAATCTGTTGTGCCAGTGCAGTTCTCAACAACATTGTTATCAGAGAAAGCGCTGACATCCAACATTTAATCTACCATCAAAACTGAACTCTACGGTCTCTCTCACCAGCACCTCCAAAACTCATCTGCAGTACAGACTGATCCATGCTTTAACAAGACATATTAGAAAGTAATTAAATTTATTTTCTGGTTGATTTTTGGACTCAAATAAAACATGTCCCTAGGCTATAACCAGCAAGAGATTTTTCACTTGGAATTAAATTACTGGTTACTTTTCTGCACTCCTTGTTGGGGTTTGGAAAAAAAAAAAAAAGAAGTGCCTGAGGTTCCACAAGGCCTTTCTCCTGCCATAAAACAATCAAAGCTCCATGGCCATTTTCCCACCCAAACAATAAAAGCAATAAACACTATTCAGACATTCCCAAAACTCATGGATTAACAAAAGAGGATGAAGGGCGTGGGGGGTAAAATAAGGTCTGACAACAACAAACCCTGGGGAACGCACAGGACTGGGGAGATCCCACAAACCCAATTACAGCCACCTGACCCACGCACAGGGTGAAACTTCTCTCAAACCTACAAAATCGGAGGGGACTTTACACATGGGGACAGAGCACAGCCTGCCTCTCCGTTTTCATCACATATTGGTGAAAAGGCAGAACAAGACAGAGCCTGCGCAGGTGCTGACTCTAACCAGGTAGATGCGGGAGGTGGAAGCAAAGGCAAGGGGGGAGAGGAAAAGCTCTCCTGTCGCACTGACAAGAGGCATCAGCTGCTACAAGAGGGCTGTACTCACTCCTAACTTCCCCCAAAACTGAATTATTCTGGCTGCTGGAGGGGGAGCAACTCCGGCAGGTATGCTTCTAAAAACAGCAGCAGCATTTCTGACGGGATTGCTCCACACTGGGATCCGAGTGCAGCATCTTTGCAGTCTCTCTCCACTTCCAGGGCAGATCAAGACGCAGATGCTGGTTTTGGAGCTTCCATCACTGAAACAGTGAAATCACAGTGTATACCCACCGGCAGGCTCCAGTGGGAGTTGAATGGGACTCAATTCCTCAGTTAGGCTGTTTGGGTTATTTTCCCCAGCTACCTTCAGAAAAAGCCACAATAATCAAAAGCTCTATGCCTTCCAGGTTTAATAAAAACAAAACAAACAAAGAAAAAAAAAACAAAAAATAAACAGGAAAGAAGGAATGGAAAGGCCCAATAAAACTCCTGTTGAAGTCAACTGGAAGATTAGTTTTAAGGTGCCTGCTTAAATAAATAAATCCAGTGTAAATCAGCAATCTAGGAGTTACGACTATAGATTAAATAAGCCCCTTTTGGTTGGCCTGCTCTAAACCAACCAATTTAAAAATCAATCAGATATACAAATGGCATAAAAGCCTGGGTATAAATAGCCATGTCAAACGCATTGTCTATCTTCAAGTAAATTATATTAATGAACTAAAATTGTTTGGTTCCTTTTCACACGAGACAATGTTTACACTTGGCAAAATCCCCTGGCCTAGATTTTCAAACAGGACTACCGGTTTCAGGCACCTTACATTTGAGCTGTCACCCTGCCCATCAGAGATCTGTGGACCAGAACACTTCTCAATATAAAATAAAAATCAATCAATCAGGATATCTCACTGAAAAACCCAAACTTTACCACTTTCTTTTTTAATTACCATATGCAGAAAGAGCTGAGCCTCTCCTCCAGGAAATGTTCATAACACACATGAATCATAAAAAACAAGAATCCAAATGTTACATTACAGTATGACACCACTGCTTCATATATAAAAAAAACCCCACTGATGACACCAGCAGTAGGAAAGGAGGTAAGAAATCAGCGGCAAGGCTGCGGCACATTTCTGTCAATGATATAAAGCTGATATACACAAAAATCTTTCCTATAGATTGAAAGATGCCTTTTATTTTATCAATATTGTCCTGGGATGGAGCAAGACGCAACACAATGCATTCACAGAGACATAACTTTGCATGGGTTTAGAAGCCCAGGTTTGCGAACTGGTTTTGGCAGACTGCCCAGAGCATAAGAACATGACAGGAGCAAGAGATGCTTCTGTAATGAAGGTTCCCTTGATGAGGACAGACCTCTACAAACTCATCTCCATCTACGCTTTACCTGAAGCTGCTGATAAGCACGCCATCCTGACTCAAGCTGCCAGTTTGTCCATCCAAGGCACAGCCCAAAACAGCAGCAATCAGGGATGTACAAAAAGGCTTGTGCAAAATAATATTAAACACTCTTTCTCTGTCATTTTAGTCAGGCAGTAGCCCACAGATGCAACCTTTCTGAAGATTGCTTGTGCTCTTCGTGTTTTATCAATATCTGCACAGGCCTTTCACACCAGTGAACTGGAGATCAGCATTTCATTTGTTTTGACAGGAAGCAACAAGTTTGTCAGTGTTCAGTTATTCCACACTACAGAATGCAAAGGTTTTGAACCATTACTCTACTCTGGAGGCTTTCTACAGCTCCAATTCAAAAAACACAGTGCTGAAGACAAATCTAACAGGCCTCTGTAATGTGCTACAAAGCAGGCCATCTGGCCCAGATATTTTTCTCTCCAATTACTATTTTCTTGCCTAGTCCCATAAAATAGGTAATGAGAAAACAGACTAAAACATGTCAACAGAGCCCTTCCAAAGGAAATGCGTATAGAACAGACCTTCAGGAATACTTTCCTCACTTGGACACAGGACAGCTACAGATATCAAGAGTCATTCAAGTACAGATAATGATTTATCTAGGAGACACTTTAAGAAGCAATTCCCTCATATTATTAAGGCAGCTTGGCTCAGGAAGCACTGAGGCAAAGTCAAACAAACAAGTCTGCAATCACTGTCTGACTTGTATCCATTGCTTGTGTTCAGAATAGAATGGCTTGCTAAACCAGAGTGCCTGGGCCCTGTTTAACTGGTTCATCACTTGCCTCTGGGTGTCCTATTAGCTCTCGCATCTGCAGCAGCAAAAACACTGCTTTTATTATTTCTGCTAATCTTATTTTCCACATGTTATATAAAACAGTCTAACTGTTCATTACTGCAATATATAGGTAGGTTAAGCCACACCTGCTCCACAAGAACGGAAAAATTACTAGCACAACAAAGCACTTATGAAAGTAACAAAAATAGTTCAATACCTGCTTCCCCTAATTTTACTCAAGAACACATTACTATAATCACATCTGTAAACTCTTCCTGTATTGGTTACTGCAATCACTACACTTCTTCAATTATCATAACCTAGAAAGCTATTGTTTGCAGACTGTCTTTCCAAAAGTACGACAACATCTACCTTCTGTATCCACTCCTCTCGGTTCAAGGTCTCTCTAGATACTTGAAATGCTTCATGACAACAGCCCAACCTACCCGAGAGATTACCTCTCATTGCTCTCTGACTGCAACCTCCCACAGCAGCTGCATTTTTACTAGACAGTCACTGGGAACCACAAAAAAAAAAAAAAAAAAAAAAAAAAAAACAACTTAAAAGCATAAAAAGCAGAACTTTCATGTAAACTGACTCCTGAAAGTAAAATGACCAAAGCCCTCACGCTTCCAAACTGACACAGAAACATCTTCCTTTGACTCTAGCTCTCCTGCAATTACTTTTTCATCCACGAGACACACCCACTCACCCACACAAACCAAAACAAGCCCAACATAAACCCTATAAATTTAATCAAGGAAGGAAGAGCAAGCATGAGATGTTTATTTCTATTTTTAAATACTTGGGAGGCGCCCCAATGCTCCTTGCCTGGGTAGATAACCAAGTAGGTGCTCCAGAACAGTGAGATCCAGTGCACGATCTGGCACAGGCAGGCAGATCCAAACAGCAAAACATCAGAGCAGCTAAAAAGGCTATTAAGAAAACTATTAAGAAAGGCTTTTGAAATAATTGCTTCCTCTAAGCCAGGACAGACAGTAACTTGGGGTGTTGTTGCAGAAAAGTGTGTGTGTATGTATACAAATACACACACATATATATATCTGTACGTATTCAAGCACACCAAAATGCTCTAAGCAGCACTATGGTTTATGAAGAATAAGACAGTCTCCTCCTTGTTCCCACAGTTCGTTTCTGCCTCAAGCAAAGTTGGTTGCCACTCTGGTTGCTCTCTCCCTCACCCAAATGGTTTGCATAGCAGATTTGCTGAAACATCAAGTTTTAACCAGGCCCTAATCCTGCTGACTTTTCTCGCAAAACTGCTGGAAAGGAATTCCTCCTGGCAGCTGCAGAGCCTCTGCTCATTAGTTTACCAAGCAGCAGCAGAATGAAACAGACAGGCACATCATTTCTGTACTGCTGCAAAGAACAGCAATAAGGACCAGGCAGGCAAAGGGAAGGCTCCCAGTTTCTCAAATATGTATGGTAAGGGGAGGACAGAAAAGGCACAGGTCTTTAAGGAAGACAGGAGCAGGGCTTGCAAGAACCCAGCCAAGTTACCGCCGCACTTGCCACTGTTGCTGGGAATACAAGCTAGGAAGAAACTCTCCTTTCCCTTGAAGCATTTACTAGTAAGATTTGGGGGTGGGGGATGTTATCACTGTAGGTTGGTGGTGGTTGGTTTTTTTTGTTTTTTTTTTTCCTAACTCCTGCTTTAAGGCTTCGTGTTTAACCAGGCATGGCACAGAGTTAGACGCACCAATTCCAATGTCTCCTGGTTACTTGAAGAATGAGTAGGATAACATTGCAGAATAGCTGTCCACTTGCTCAAGACATTCTTTGTCCAGACAGCACACTCACGTACAGGTCGGATCATGCAGCCCACTCAGCAGATACAGAAAAGGAAATGTGTTTACTTCTTGCTATGTAATTTCATTGAAGTAACCTTATTACAGATAGTGTTTATTAAGCTTGCTGAACGTAAACAAAGTACATCTCTTGAGAGGATCTGCGCAGAGCTTTGCACCATTTATGGTGACTGGTAAGCCCTGTGTTGTTCAATAACACTTCCTCCTCCTCCCTCATCCCAGGCTGGCTACGATTTTAATAAATATTTAATAAGTAGACAAGAAAAACAAGAAAGCTTCACAGCTTGAAGTTTTCAGATACTACATGCATGATGTTGAATTTACCTAACTGGGAAGCATATGGACACTGTATCCAGAGCCCTAACAGCACACCACAGCTACAGCACACTGATTTGAGTGCAAGTAGAACAGTGCCATGCTACAGCCACTGGTTCACAGAGCAGAATGTTCCTTTTAGACCAGGCAGCCCAGTTCTCAAGTCACAAGAAGATAGAGCCTGGGACCCACGATCACCACAGATTTCAGTGCCTGCCACTTTCTCTAGGCACTGCCCTACTGAAAGATTTCTGCTGCATTCCCCACTCCACAAATGTGCATGTGCACACACACACCCCCCCCACACTCTCTCTTACATGTATTTCACTTCTCTCCTAAAAAGATCATCTGCCACGTGCAGACAATTCTAATCATGTGAAAAAGTTTCCTAAGGGTAGAAAAGAATAAAACCTTTGCCCAGGAAGAATATGAATTTTTCAATCTGTAAGATATATGAAATTACTTATATTCTCCTGTAAACCAATTGATCCTAAACCAGCCCTTGAATTTAAAAAACTCTACAGCTGGTTTGCTGGAAGGGGTATTTTTTTTCCCTGCCACCACTCTCTTCCTTTTCTGGAGCAAGGTATTACTGATTATTTTACTTTCTGTTCTACAGAAGAGAAATGGATGCACACGAACAACTGCAGAGAGTAGAAGAGGAAGAACGCTTGATCTCTGAATTAAGGATTTGCATACTGGGTTTTATCTTTAACACCCACTGCAGTATTTTATCCCAGACTCTCTGATCACAAAAGACAGAGCAGACAGTGACTCACTGCAATTTCAGTTCTGCATGTAGTGTTTCACGTGGACCAGTCAATTCTGATTCTGCCAAGCAGACTTCATTAAGCACTTAAAAGTAAACCATCTTCTCTAAGAGAGAATTCCTATTCATCTGCTGCCTTCATGAGAAAAGCTCCAGAGATGGAAGGGAATTTACTCAATGTTTCCCCTTTGTGTTGTAATGATTTAAGATTCAATTAATACTACATGGGGAGGCGCTAATTCTGAAACACCTGCCTTCGTGATAACCGGATTAAGACCTCCAAACTTGCTCCACTCCGAACAGCAACAGCCTGCCAAATGACAGCAGTTGTCAATATCAACCAACTGGAGGCTGGGTTTTCTGTTACATCCTAGACCACTTTTTAAAGAGGATTCCCTGCAAAACAGGAGGAGGAAAAAAAGAATTTCGTTAAAAAAAAAAAAATAAAGAAAAACACACTTGACAGCTCTGAATTTGTTTAGGCAGAAGTCACAGCTCCTCCTCTGCACACTTTGAAGGCTGGAGACTGGCAAAGCTCCTATCAGATCCTTTCAAACCCCTCAAAGGGAAGAGATAAAGCCAAATAAAGGGTAACGCCACCCACAGACACAGACCCGCTCTCCTGCGCACTGGAGGGAACAGCCTGAAGACAGGTTTTGGGGCAGAAGGCTGGGCAGAGTGGGAGCTGCGGGGCTGAGCAGCTGGTTTCATTGTGAGAAAAACCAGGAGGCTGGGGTTTGGTGCACTGTTCTTCCTTCTCCACCCCCTCCCCTACAACACAGGGGTTTCTCTGGATGAGTTAGGGCAGCATGAAGCTTACCGCACGAACGCAAAGTGCCTCAAAATTAAGACCATGCTTGTCTGAAATGTAGAGAGAAATCTCTAGACCGCTGTGCCAGCCCAGCAATTAACACAGCAAAACACTTTCCCACCTTTTTAATGCCACAGAAGCTATTTCAACCACAGAACAAGGAGCAGTTTTTTGGGTTTGTGTTTTTGGTTTTGGTTTGGTTTTTTTTTTTTTTTAACCTTTACACCCCTTCACCACACTTGCATATTGTGACCTATTTGAACCACACTTAAAAGCTGGATCCAAGTGCTCAGTGATACATAACTTCCATTTTAGTGAAACAATCCATCTGCTCCATGTGACTCAGAGCCTGCTTTAAGAATGCAATACTGTTTAGGCCAACGGTTGCACCGCACAAAGTGTTTTGTTCACATGCATTCCTTTGGGATGACAGAGCCTATCCACGGCCTGTAACGGTTGGGGCCTGTGGTTTTTTTCCCCCTCATCCGCTGAATGCTGCAGTGACTAAGCTGACAAAAATTCCTAGCCAATTATAAACCCACTTAAAGAGACAGGCAGTCCCCCTGCAACCTTCTCTTGCCATCCTATACGGGAAGTTTCTATACATAGAAAAACATCTCCTCCTCCCAAGGCCTGCATTGATATAAAAGACTTCTCTCTGCGCGCTCAACACTTCAAACATGCTTCCTAAATGGCATCATTTCCCAAAACTATAACCTTCAATCATCCATATATATCCCTCACATATCAACCGGGAAAAAAAAAACAAAATAGGAGAAACAGACCCTAGTAAAAACTTAAAGAGAAGCCATTAATGGAGGGACGATGAGTGTGCTGGGAAGAGATGAGTCTCGGCAGCTACAGAGCCCTGTTTATTAAGAAGAGAACGGCTAAGCGCCTATAAACCCAATAATGTTGCAACAAGGAAAAAACACATCAGGAAGGTCACACTGGTGTACAAACTAGGAGTCTGATCCACCTAAGAGCATAAGCTGAACTTTAACTAGCAAAACAGGAACTTTTGAGTTGACTCTCAAATCCCGCTAAAGATGCAAATCAGCAACCAAATTCCAAAATACTCCAGCCTTCCCAAGAGGGATCCTCAAGTCATGTGCTCAATTCATCCTCGCCTGCACTGTCAAGGGCTATACAAATGCACTTAATAATTCACCAGGGCATCCAGAACTACACTTTGGGCAGGTAACTACAAGTTCACTTTGTCCAGCAAGAAACAGTAAACAAAAAACCCCAAAACACAGAGAATGGCATATGGTTTCCAGTTTTGAAAACTCACGTTATGGGCACTTCAGACCCTTACTATTTTATGGTGGGCAAACTACTTGCTACATCATTTTTAGCACTCGGCTGATAGCACGTGCACATTCCATCACAAATGCTGAAAACTTTGCTGGGGAGGGGGGGGGAAGAGTCAGTCAACAGCAGAACAGGCTGAGCTCACCTTAGAAGAAAGAGGCAATTGAACAACCTGTATTAACATACTATTATCCAAGCATCTTCTTTATTACAAGTTAATTCTCAGAGCCATAAACAGTCTTGAGAAGGAAATCACACTATTAGTGGGAAGGAAGGCTAAACAAAGGCTGTTTCATCACTGTTTAACACTGAAAAACTTGTTTGCCACATGAAAACAATTTATGAAAATGCTTAAGGACAATTCATTCCTGCATTCATGTGTGTTTGGGGAAGGAGAAACAGGAAAATGGTGCCTACAAATCAAAACTTTTAGAGGGCACGGTTTCTATCCAGAGTTGAACCTCAATGTTACCTTTACGCCTTATGAGAAGTAGGCTGGCAAATTCAGTAAGTTTGCTCACTTGCCTGTCCACCTCCAAGCCTCCTTCTGCCCATTTCAGCCAAATTCAATTGCAGGTAAGTCATCACAAAGGATGTATTTTCTACACATTCCATGGAAGTGGACAGCTGGGTGGAGGACAGCTCTCTTTAGGGCCCCAACAAGATAAAAAGACTACAGCTCAAGTTCACCCCTCGTTAGACATGCATACAAACATTAACTGTCAAAACAGAAATCTCCAGGAAAGCTAACTCCTTGCATGGATAAGAGCCACAGACCGAACTGCGGAAAATACTAAGCCACGCTGAGTTTGCCTTGTCCCTGCGACATTTGCAAGAACACAGCAAAAACACAGCTTTCTTCTGGTTTTACACTTGACATTTCCCTGACATTTTCCCTATAATGCTGCTAGCTATTCCCAGCTCTCAGTTGTTTTGCAAATTCATCATAAAAATAAAGTCTTACATTACACGTAATTAACTATCCAATACAACTGTCTATTCCATTAACAAACATTTGTCTAATTTGTATCAATGGGCCCTGGAAGTCCACATTAAGCAGGTTAATCAAAGATTCAGTTCACGTTCAGATGCATATTTAATTTCATAGATTTAAAATGGTACTGCTGCATAGGAAGGTAAAGCAAAAAATAGTAAAAAATAATTCTCTAAACTTATCCTCAGTCTCCTGTAGGATGAAAGCAAATTGCTAAGAACAGTAGATTTCAAGTAAAACCAAAAGCATTCTGGTTCCAATCCCACCTAGCACAAGATTATCAGACTTGAGAAACATCACTAAGTACCTTTAGAACGGTACTGAGGTTTTTAAGCTCTTTTTTGTTCGTTTGGAATAAACAAGTAACATCTTAGAAACCCTCACTGAATATGACTGTAGACATCACTTACCTATCCCCCTTTGCTCCACCGCCTCAGGCCCACTGAGCTAGGAAGCCCATTCCCTTTTCCCATGAGCCCACATATAATTAAAGGTTAGACCAGGACTTCTTTTCAAGCACTACACATTAAAAGACTGAACACTGTATGCGTGACAATCTAGTGATGCTTTTGTATCTTCTTCTAAGAAGGACTGGCATTGTTTTTCTTCCCCACCCTTTACCACAGAGCATCAGAGAAACTGAACTGAGAAATTAACATACATGCAACCCATAAAACCAAGGAATGACTGTTTCCTGTAAGTGATCTCCAATTATATTTTTATAGTTGTTTTTCTGACAGTGAAGCAGTTGCTTGGCATGAGATAATTCAAGCAAGTCCATATTGTAGTAGCAATAAAGATTACTCAGGATTTCAAAGTTTCATGAGGCAAAAATCTGAAGCCATGGAATGACAGGCACAGTATGGATCCAGAAGGTCTTTCTGTCCAGCCAGGTTTCAACCACAGCACACTCTTGTTCAATTAGAAGTATATGGTGCGTTTACATAAAGCACAAAAAATTGCCTCTGCTTCCTAGCTCAAGCAAGTTTGTTGTGGGATTAACTTTAGAACCACTGATCTTCGTTTTTCCTATATCAGTACGGTGTCTACGCAAAACAGATTTAATATTACTCAGAATAAATGGGCATATACATTTAACCACAGTGACTACCACTTACAAGGTACTGCATTCCACTGAAATCATGGCAACATTTACTGTATCATTCTGCAGCACATTGACTACCCCTCCACATTATCAGAAACAATACAAAAAGAAATAAATTTCTCCAACAGCATAGACAGTCACTACAGTATGTCTACACATCACCTGGTGAACATAAACACACCTCTGGACTGACAAAGCAAGTCAAAGGAAGTGTGAAATACAATGTAGAACACTAACTTCTTTTTATTCTTTATTCCAGAAAGTGGGGAAAAGGTCTAAGGTCTTTAAGGCTTTTTAAAAGTTGGGGTTTTTTTAACCTACAGCAAAGTGTCATTGATGGACCTAGTTAATTACATCAAGTCTTTCAATACTGGAAAACAAAATTCTGAAATGTGAAGTAATCTCAAAAACACTACACATCTTTGTGCCAAAAGGAACTCGGAAGCCAAGGTGAGTATTCAACATTAGCACCTAATTTTTGGTGACTAGGGCAGGCTGCAAGATTCAAGATATTCTTCCCAGGTTATGGCATTGTGCACCAGAACAAAGAAAAATGGCAAGTATATATTTGTTTAATTTTAGTCCTTTTCTCAGAATATAAACCACTGCTACAGTAATTAACTGCAGATTGGCCTCAACTGCTCTGCGGCCATTCCAGCTTACTAATTAAACATGCACTCACAGCCATAATAAAAATTCTGGGAAACCTCTGGGCTGAAGAGCAGGTTTTGCAGGAGGGGAGCAAAAGTCAGGCAAAAAACTTCATTCAGAACAAAAACACTAACAAATTTTTTTAACATGCTCCAGATTTTTCTAACTCAGTAACACCAGTCACTGTGTTAGTGCCTCTTACAAATATTTTTTTCTACCCTTCTCGTTTATTCCTTTCAGCAGATGTTTATTTGCTAGAGAGTTTGCTTACCAACCAAATGGACAAACAACCTGTCCATTTCAAAGTAAGTTCAGGTTTATATGGTACTTTTATTTTTTAACACAACAAGAGGTAGGATTGGCAATACACATACTAGCTTTGCTTAACATTATACCACATCAAATTCATTTGCTAGAAGAGTAAAACTTTTAAAGCATCCTGGCCCCTGCTGATACATAAAATTTCTACTATGTTTCAGAGTTTAAAAAAAAAAAAAAACAACAACCAACCAACACAGAAAACCTTAAATGAAGCAAACAGAAAAAAGCATGCTGATGTAAGTAAAAGCACAATAAGTGTTATCTGATTCAGTACCTCCGGCTCCCAACTTTTTCCTCTCTCTGCATGTCTACAGTTTGTGCATGACTGATATTTCTGAAGGACTGGAGAATATAGTGAATACTGCTCAGAGAGGGAAAAAACAAGGAGAGAAGGGGGGGGGAAATTCCAAAACATGGTTTTCACCGCTACTCTGCTGAAATCAACAGGGAGCAGATTCCCAGATGGCGTACACTGGTAAGTAATGCACAAGTCAATGAAGCTATGTCAAGTGACACCACTCAACTGCATTATCTTTTGAGCTCCGTGTAAACAAACAGGAGCAGATTCTGAATATTTGTGAGAATACATCATGTTACTGTCTCCATATGTTTAAACATTTTAGTAGAAGGTACATATGGACCACTCTTCCCACTCACTGTCATTCTCTCCCTCCCGTTCCTCATTCCCCACATAGACCATATCTTTTCAGGCCACTGTCAAACCAATTCAAAAAGGAATAAGGATACATTTTCATTAAAAACATTTTGTGCTTAGCTGCCATCTGCTTCTTTATCAGCCTCCAAATCCTCACATGCCTTTTCCATGGTCCTCGGTTTCACACATTCAGAAGCTGAAAGTTTTCTTCTGTTGTTATTGCAAAGCACAGTCTATGGGAGCTATTGTTTTTCACATCAAGTTTGCCTCTTTCAAAACAAGTTTTTAATGCTTATGACCCTAACCCATGTTCTCTCTACAATGCCAATTTAAACCCACATTCTTTTATGCCAGTGGCAAATCTCATCTTGGAGATCCCTCATGCACTTCAGATACTCACCTCCACTGTTTTTATGAGAAGCACGGTTATTTCACCCCCTTTGTGTGGCACTGTAACTTGCTCTGGACCGAGACTTCCAAACCGCACTCTTAGCTTCAACTGCAGCTTCTGTGCCAGAGGACGTTACCCCTTATAGTGAGTATTACTAACACTCTGCCCTCCTGGTAACCAGACCCCTAGTCTTGCTTTTATCCAAGTAGGAAAGGAAGGGTTTCTGCTAATACCTGACAGAGAGCATCTCTAATTTAACTGGGGGGTGGATGGAGAGCAGAAGAATAATTAGGATGAAGTTAAAAAGAAAGAAAAAAACCCCACCCATACACTACATATACATGGGTCACTGCTAGTTTTGCTATTATTCCCACATAAACACTTGGATTAGTTCATTTCTCAAGGCCCCAGCAAAGGCAAAAGTGTCTTATGAAGGGTTAGCTGGACTTGTCTGAAAAACAACACAAGGGTTAGGGTAGACAAGGGATCCTGCAGGCAGGCTTTCAAGGTTTTAATTTACATTTGATTTCTGCAGGCTTACAAAGGCCTAGTGACTAAGGCAGCAGACCTCAAAAATTAATTATCAGCAAAAGGAATATAGAAAACAATGAAAGTTTTCTTTACAGTAGATCAATGGACAGGCAAAGCAAGCATGTCAGAGACTAGCCTTTCAATAGGTACAGCAGGAACCGTTTTTCTGTGTGATGAACCATCACATCAATCACTGAGCAAGATGCAGGCAGCTTCTATAAACATTTCCAGCAGTCACAACTGCCAGGAGAAAAAAAAAAAAAGAAGGAAAAAAAAACCAAACAAAACACAACACAAAAGGCCATAATCTTATTTGTATGTCTGGACACTCAGGTTTTATCTTTGCCAACTCCACCTGTGCCCCAAAGCACAACCACTGATGCCAACAACTTCAGTACTCTCCTTGTATCTTGAAGGATTCTTCCAGGTGGCCCCGCAACCCCAGTGAAGTACAGCTGGCATTTGATATGCCAAAAGAAAAGTAGGTGCAAGTCAGAGAGATGATAGCACGCCAAACCCGACACAGGATGCCACAGCTCCAAAGTGTGCAAACTAGTAAGGCTGCTGCCTTGGGGCACTTCAAGGTAAAGGAATGAATACTACACAGAAACCAGGGCAAGAAACTGGCAGAAAAGCTGCTGACGCTTGATGCTGATCCTTAAAAAAATAAGTTACAGCTTCTTTGTAGCTTGTTCTACTGTAGAAATGTCAATGGATTATTCTGTCAAACACAGCATATCCTTCCCTCTCTCCTCCCTCCACCCTCAACATTGTTCCTGCACAAGTTATATTGAAGGAAGCACAGGGTTCTTCCTTTGTTTGTGAGCAAGAAAAAGAAGGAAAAAAACAACTTCCACTCAACAGCAAAACTAAACAGAAGCCAGACTACTTAAAGTACTAAGTGTTCCCACACAACATTTACCCACCAACTTCAGATCTTTCAGCGTAAAACCTAAACAAGGACAAAAGAGATTTAATATACACTCCTCCACACATCCAGAGCGAAGAAAAAGGCATAAAGGAACCCTGAGTGATAGACAGCATTTTCAGTTTAACATTACTGCGACACACAAGGAGAATGTCAGGGTTAAATTAAATAGTACACTAGAAAAATATTCCCTGGGAAATAACATAGGTGTCATATCTCTACTGGTATGAAAATGCTGACTGAAACACTCAATAACTTAACAGTCCTTGCTCCTATTCTTTTTCATGTCTTCTGTCATTTTGCACTGCAAGAGCCCTCTCCAGATCAGGAAGGAGTTCATTGCCAAAGCGTCCAAGAAATGTAGCAGGAGAGACAAAAAGCTTCCTTTTGAACAACCGCACATTTATACCTCCCTTGTGTTTCTTCAGAACAGGAGTACTTCTGGGTTTTGTGTTTGTTTTCTTTTTTTTAGATGAATGGCTGGCAAATTTAAAGTCTTCTTCCTTGAAGTCAATGGCTTATCACAGCAAACAGATTAAATAGGTCCAACTTGCTCACCCTTTTAATTGATTAGAACTTGATCATTTCTATACACACTCTGCATCCTGAAATACTCTAAACCTTCGCTGTTTTTCCACAGTGTAACGCTCTTAAACCTTTCAAGGCTCTTTTCCAATACCTTTCTTCTTCACAATCGCCCATGAAAGGAAGATGAAAGCATATAGGAAAAGAAAAACACTATCCACACCCTTGCCTTAAACATGCTGCCATCACAGTATAACTGATCTCATTTTACTTAAAAAAATCTCTTCTCATGTTCATTTGGGATCCAAATTATTTTAACACTCCCCTAGAAGTCAACAAGCTTTTCTGCACATTATTTTTGCCTACTCCAAATAGCCAAAGCACACAACAGAAAACAAGTAAGTTGTTACAGGTCATTAAATACACTCTAGTTACATCCATTCAAACTACTGAAGGCAATGAGGTTGCACAGGAATCACATAGGTCACCCTCTGTAGACAACGGAGTTACACTCTTTTAAATCACAAAGTCTCCCAGTAACAGGCTGAGGAGTCTTCTTTGTTTAAAAACAAACTTTATTTCCTATAAGAAGTATCTGCAAAAGCACAGCCCCACAAATGACTTTATTCAGAGGTATTTTTGGCATGTGTTGACTGAAACTGCTCGACAGGGTGCTTCAATTTCAGTTCTAATTGAACGTGAGGGCTTCACAAGCAACTGATGAGCCACTACAGGAAAAAACTGTGTCCCTAAATGAAGGTAACCTGAACATAGCCCTGGTCCTGTTTTCTCTCACACCGTGGTGTTTCCTACCATTATAGCAGTTTTGGTCAAGACTGCATGCAGAATTTAGGGACTGTTCCTCCCAGTGATGAGTGCTTGTAATTAAGCCCTACTGATACTGCAGGGCTCAGCTTTCGTAAAGTTACAGGATGAACTCAAAAAGCCTGCCATATAATCATGTTATTTGAGTAAACTATGTATTTGTTTATTTTTAAAAAGTGAGAAGAGATCAGGTTTTGCTTTTGCTAATACTTACTATCAGAAAGACATAAACCCTGTCATGCCAGGTAAGAACAAAACGGGCAAGGATAATTTCACTGAGTCAAGATATCCATTGACTCTCTGACACTACAGACTGTAACGTGAAAATTGATTTCAGTAAAAAAGTTCTTACATACAGAATTTACCATAACAGGAATTTCTGAAGGTGCATGCCAAGGGAAGGAAAGAAAAAAGTCAAAGTCTGGTTAACAGCTTCAGTACAGCAATGACTGGCACGCACATAATGTCACTTCAGCAAGGAGGAGACAGCATTCAACAGCCACCTCCTGCCAAAGTCCTCAAGGAAGGTAAAACTGGTTCCAGCTTTGCTATAATGGGTTTAGTTTTACACTTACTTTGCATCTTTTCCATAGGGAAGTAACCCAGAAAGTTTTGGGGGTTTTGTTTTGGTGGTGGGTTTGGTTGTTGTTGTGGTTTTTTGTGTTTTTTTTTTTAATGAAGTGAGATGATCCTATACTGGTTAAGAGGGAATCTATTTGTGGGGTAACTGGATACCTCATTACGTGGACTACATACAACTATAATAGAAGTTTAAGTTGCTAAAGAATTTAAAATAATCAGAAAATTAAACCTTTACTTCAGCAAGAGGTGACAAAAAACACACTATCTACTCAAATCTTACTTTTCTGGCAGTGGTTCGTGGTCCAGCAGCGGTAGTTGTACTCATTGTTAATAGATGTCTTCTCACACAATGGCTTCTCTTCCATCGTTCCTGGGCACAAGTCCCCACATTCCTTTGGAGGTTTATTCCCAACGATGTAGTTATTGGACACTGCATCTAGGATGAGAGACCAGTCCACTGTGGAGAGGTAACACAGGTCAGAGTTCTTCTCAATCCGTATGGCCCCGCGGGTTATGTTCCTCAAGTTGTGAAGCCCAATCTCTTTAAGATTTGTCATTTCAAAGATAACCAAGGCATAATTGTAGAAGAGGTTCCTCCCACGAATGACTGTGAGGTTGGGGAAGAGATCACTGAGGCTTTCCAAGCCTGCCACACGGAACAGCAGCAAATAGTCAGTTATGACAGTGAGCTTTGGGAAGCGGAAGTTGCGGTAATCCTCTGCTTTAGAGATGAGCAGAATTTGAAGGAAACCCTCAATTACCGTACAGTTCTCCAGGCGTTTCAGCTCATGGATATCATTGCGAATGTCAACATTTGGCCCGCAAACTGAAAAATGTAAAAGGAGAAAGAAAAGTTAGTAAATGAGGCCATTGTAAGCTTTTGAAATTGGAATGCAAGTAGGTTATTCTGATGGCCATTTTTTTTTTTTATCTTCTTAATTAGGATGCAATGTTAAAATAGGAATTGAGTACTTGATTTACACCTACATTGAATATTCATCTCATTTAACCTATCACTATAAACGCTACCAGGACCAGCGCAGAGATGTAAGCTATCTATATTCTGCAGCAGACGGAGAAATGTTTTATTGTTGCTGTTGAAAAGAGCTGCATTAGACTGAAGAACGTAAAGATAAAAGATAAACCTAATGCATTTGCTTCAAGTAACACCATGACATATATGACCACACCAGGGGTTCAGCCACATGACTTCAAACAAGTTCGGCAGCAGAGTGATCCACTGCTCATTACATTACTAATATCCCCCCACTCCCTCTAAGATACACGCACATAAAGGGGAACACTTTCCGGAAAATAACAACATATTTCTCAAATCAGTCTTTCTTCCCAAGGTCACAAGCCAAACTAGCCCTAATTCCTGAATGCTAGTCTCGCAATAGATTAGCAACAACACAAAATGCATCGAAAGCTGGTCAGCACTTCACACACTGTGACTGGGACGAAAAGGAAGTGCTTGGACTTGTAGCTAATGCACAAAATTCCAGTTTGCATGTTCCAGGGAACCAAGTTTTGCTGATTTTGACACCAAGACTAAAAAAAAACAACTTCTTGAGTTCTAAGAAACACAGGATACATTTATTTACAAGAACATACAGCATCATAGTGAGGAATTTCCCTTGTAAGCAGCAGACTGAACTCAATGCACTCAAGAAAAGAATGACCAAAAGGATGATTCCCTAATAAATCTGTGTATTAGGTTTTTCATACTAGACATATAGACAAAATAATTTTAAAGGAGCTGGAAGAAAAGTATACTAATAAAGTAATAATTAGACACATAAAATGCATTTTAATGTAAAACAAAGTACTACGGAGTGTAGAAAGCTGTTGTACTTGGAAAACCTCAGAACCGGTCTTCTGTGGAAAACATGGAAAAAAGATTCCCTGGAATAGACAGTAAGTTGCTTGTAAGCAAAAACAGTAAAATGCCCATTTAAGCAACCCAAAACTTAAATAAACCCCAAGCAATTCAATTTTGTGGAAAGGTTCTCTTTTTATGCATGCTAGGCTTAATTATTTTAACAACGTCTTTTCCTCAGACAAGGAAAAGGTCTAAACAAACACTGGAGCCAAAAAACTTAAATTCTAACCCAGACAAATTGTCCAGAGATTCAGAAATTGCACTGACACCACCAAGCAGCTCTTCCATCCCACAACACTTATCTAAGGCTAATAACTTAAGCTAACAAAGGATCCAGAACATGAGCATGCTAAAACCACAGCAACTCTAATACCCGACAAGGACTTAAAGACTTTTAAGTCTTTAAAAGACTAAAGGACTTTGTTGTTAGAGGGACAACGTAAAAAAACAACAGGCAAGATCTTTGTTAAGAAACAGATGTTTTCCACACAAACTATTACCTAATCTTCCTTCTGTGAAGTTCCAAGCTGAAAGCAGAGCCTAAATGTGACTTGCTGAACTAGCAGTAGCTATGTGCAAGAAAGTTCATTCCCTAAAGCTTTAAAAAAAAAAAAGTAAAATACACACCACCAAAACTAACATACCAACAGTAACGCATGGCCATCACGACAGGAAAATCCCCATTTTAGTATATACCGACTACAGAACAACTGTGTATTACTGCCTGGAGTATGTGTCAAGGCTAACTTCAGGAAAACATTAGAAAAGGTGAATGGGTTGGCATTACCCAGCTTTAAAAGCCAGATGGGAGAGAGGAAACGTTAAAAGAACTCCAAGGTAGCAGGATCTGGTAAGAGACACACCGGCTGCACGCAGCCGAAGTGCAGGCTTCTCTCCTGACTCTGCAGGAAAGAGAACCTCAACTCAGATTAAATTCCTTTAGTAAGCTGGCACCCATGTCTTCCTTTCAGCTTCTGAAATTTTCTTCTAGAGCAACCATCCCTCCATCCACCCTCAAGGGGCTGTGTCCTCTGCCCAAAGCACAGCCCAACAATAAAACGAGTATATTTACACTTCGACATTCAACTTTTAAAAAGACAAGTTACAACACACAGTGTTTTTCCAATTAAACTGTTTTGGTTTCTGTCTCTACCTGCTGGTAGGACAAGGTGAACAGTATGGTTCTTGTTATGGCAAAGCAAAAGTAGCAAAATTTATTTTACTGCCATAAAACTTTAGAAAGCCTAACTGCTCCAAGCCCTTTATTTTGTTAAAGAAATAAAATTTGCACTTGTGCTGACATTTTGTAGGCAAGGTTCCAGAGTGATGGGTTTAAAAACAGCTGAGTTACAATACCCTAAAGAACAATTTGTAAGAGAAATGGCAGCAACCGTTAACTAAAGCATTATATATCTGTTCATGCATCTACTCTGAGGCTGGGCTTTAAAAGTCATATTGCTTTTAGCTTCATGTTTGTTTCAGCTTGAAAGTTACTTAATTTTACATGTTTAATGCTTTTATAAATCAATGAGATTTCTAGAACTTTATGGCGAAAGTATGCACTCACTTGCCTCAATTATGAAACATCATCCCCTTAATATGGAAAGTCCAGTGGGCTCCAATATTAGAAACTGATTACAGATGAGCATGCTGTTGACATTTTTTATTTAAGAACTTATTAATTCATCTACTAAGTTATGCTTTGCAGAACTTCACGCATATAATGAGAACTGCAGAGACTCAAACATGAAATAGGGCAAGCACCTTGGTCCATACTAACATTTGGAAAAAACAGTTCCAATTAAAGTAGATGTTTTGTTTGGGTGGGTGGTTGGGGTTTTTTAAAATAATTTTCTTTAAAGTTCATATCGTTCACGGAAGTTAACTGCACCACAATGCATCATCTTTTTCTCACGTTTTTCTTGCTGCCCAGAAAAGGATTATATGAAAAACAAATTAATCAGAGCTCAAAGTCAACTACAGTTTCCATTTGGCTGTGCTATGTTTTCTTTGGATCCCGTTTTAGAGAAAGCATATATGGACTTACAATATAAACTGGTCTGTCAGACACAATAAAGTGCACATAAAATGCTCTTTGGAGCATTTATATTCCATTTAACAGTTTCTGATATTCAACCTTATAGGGCTTTTTTAATGTGACTAGTGCAACTCACCTCTGTTTCATGTTCAATTCAGAACTGGAAAATAACTAGTATGTATTTATTTTGGTAACAGAAAATAAAATGCAACATCTGTTTATTAACCTGTCCAGTACTTTTGGGTAGTTTATAAACACCCAGGATAATTATCAGTAGTCTGACTCATGCTGTGGTCATTCAGCTGCTTACAGATTTCCAAGCATTTCCTTCAACTGCCTATCATTTCTCAGATTTATTGTAAACTAAGCACCTTACTCTCAGTGAGAAATTAGTTCTTTAAAGAAATTCGTATTTATTTGTTTAACAGGTAACTCCCCAACACAGTAAAATACTGAAAAGCAGCAATGCGTTCTCTACCTAGATGAACACAAATGCCTCCCTGGAAGTAGCACTTCAGTCCAGAAGTCCTAAGCTTCACCTACTATCCAACAAGAAGCCCACCTGTGCTTTTTTTTTTTTTTTTTTTTTCTTCTGAGAGCATCCCATGGGCAAGCTGCAGGGCACATAAAATTCCAAAGATAACAGAAAAACACACTCCACGCTACAGTCTTCCTGAGGACCTACAGCACATTCCTAGTCAGAAGACGGATCCAAGCCTGATCATGTAACTGAGATGGGGTCAATGAACTACCAGGAAAAATGATTGCACGTAACAGGTTCATACGATGAGAGTAATTAATGCGACCTGCAGCCTATTCCTTGCTCTGGCAGAATCTCCTGGCAAGTCTCCTTCCAAGTGCTGCTCCAGGTTGTGGCACCAAGGAGCAGCACAGAGGCTGTGAACGAACACACACGCTGCACAGCACACAGACAGTGAGTTCACACTACTGAGTGCACACAGATGCGCAGACTAATGCAAAGCAGCGTGTGACACCAAGAACTCAGAGTACAGTGATCCAGTAGTTTCTCCTCACCCTTAAGTATGATTTGCTAATGCTCACTTTGACAATTACAAACATTTTGACCTGGAGAAGAACCTTGCCACCTTGAGAAACACCTGCCATTTAATCATCATCTATCATCAAATCATCATTTACTCCACGCAGCAAGTCTTTATTCTTTTTATATATCCACTAGTTATTTCAAGTCACTAGCTATTCCTAAAAGGACTTGCCTGTTGCCCTTCAGTGTTTCAAAGGAACCATTCTTTTTACAAAATGGCATGCTACAAAACACAAATCAGCAGAAAGTCTGCTGTTCAACATTCAGCCTCTAGTATAACTTATGCACAGCTGTAATTCATAGCAGTTAATTTGTTATCTGTACCAAGGTGTTAAAAAGGGTAGGACTGACAATTCACACATTCATTGTTTTTAATAACTGAAATAATTTCCTACAAGAAATCATTTAATCATGGTGTAGTTCTTGCTTCCAAATTTTGTATTCCTCCCAATGACTCCATTTAGAGGTTCTAAAGGAACACAACTGTTCTAGTTTTGCTTGAAAAAATACACACCTGCACATTTTAAGTCTTGCCTTTGACACTTTTGCAGGGGGGTGTGGGGTGTAGTGTTAAAGGGCTGTACTGCACTGGGTGGTCTCAGTATCCTCTCAACTAGCCAGAGCAACCATCACTATCTGGCTCTCTCAACACCAAAAAGTCTTGGACAAAAGCAACACTCTCTGAGTCATCAAGTCAACCCAGCACAACCCTTTTGCAAGTTTAAGGCCTTCTCAACCTGAGTCTGCTCCAGCTGGGTCAGGCTTTCCCCAGCAACAGAGACCTGTTCAGCCTGTGCAGTCATTTACATTTCTGAAATGAGAATCAGGATAGACTGCTTGCCACTAACATGCAAGTAGCAATCTTGAAATCGGCTCCCATTCACCTTTCTCCTGGTCTGTATACTCGCCGACTGCTACTGAAGTTACTATTTCCCTTAATTTCCCCTCTTCTCACTTCCCTCTGGTGAAAATTGCTTCCTTTACTTCAGAGTAGAGATGCAATGTTTATCTTAAATGAGGAGCCTGGACACCTTCCACTTTTCCATTTTTTTTTTTAAAAAAAGTTATCCCCATACACTGGTTGCTGAAAGTAGGTGCAGAAATTGTTCTAATTCCACGTCGTCTTCCTGGCCAGGGGTCGAAACACCCATTCTGAGGACAAAGTCTGTGATCCACAAGGTTCAAAAGGGTTCTTTTAAGGGAGGGCATGAGATTGCTCAACTTCTCATCTACCCTGAAATTCTGCACAGTGGTAACATGTACAGTATGTTACCACCAGCGCTGGATGATTTCCTACACAAAGAAGGAACTACAAGGCTTAATACAAAACACAATTGTGGCTAGTTCTACTTTTAGAGTAGCTTGCTCACACTACCACCACCACAAGAAAAACCTCACTTGGCCAATAATGGCTTTTTCTGAGCACACTCCAGTGAGAGGTCTGCTTTCCCAGACAGCTACTGCTAGCTACTCTCTGGTCAGCTAAGAGCTGCTGTTACTGAACACAGCAACGCTGCTCTCTCCCAAACTCCTCTAATGACAGAGGCTTGACAACATCACCCTACAGCAACGTCAGCTCAGAGCTGTGGGTCTTACTGGGAGACCAGCACATCTTCTAAACACCGTTGTTGATTATTCCCAACAAAGCCACTCACTTTTCATCATGTGTTTTTTAGTTTTTATCTGTGGCAGGTCCTTATACATAAAAAGGGTCCAAAGCAGCTCCTGAGTGGGGCTGAAGTCCAGCAGCTCTCATCCCAGACCCACAGCATGCAACACCCTTTGTGAGGCAAGCATCCCCAGAGTTACCATCCCTCTCTAATAATGATGAAGAGCAGGTTTATTGCATTGGGTGGATTTAGATCTGCATAACGTATAATGGCCTGCATATTGACATGGTTACTATATATACTCGGTCAACTCAATAGAAGGGCTGTCTGGCACACTGGAAAAAACCCAATGGCTCAAAAAACCCCAAATCCTTGCAGATGCTTGAAGGTTAAAGAACAACATTGGCTGATGACAGCATTCTAGTCTCCATGTTATCTGAAAAACTGGTTTGAATCGAATCAGGAAAAAGGAACTAAACATATGATAAAGCCCATCAGCAGACTTAAAAGGAACCTCTTCTCTACACAACTGCAGCTGCTCAGAAGAAAAGCAGAAGGACGCATCAGTGGCCAGAGAGAGAATAGTCTGAAAATGTTACTCCTATACAGATTATAAACAGCGAAAAGTAAAACTTGACCTTAACCTCTCTCTTCATTCTTACTGCTAAGTATTATGCTTGTTTGAAAAAAAACATCAGGACTGTCATACAGCCCTGAAGAAGAAAAATCTTTAAGCATTCTTATTCAGTCATCAGTGAACAGGGAGGTACTGCAGTCCATGGCCTGGTCTTAAGCCTAATTTGCTCCTGCAGTTTCACTCCAAGACTTGGAAGACAGAGGTAGAAAGACTGAGAAGGAACAGATTAGCAACCACAATTTCCCTTCAAGCCTGTGAAAAAATTTCAGAATAGTTGCACCATCTGCAGACACAGGGAAAAAAAATTACTACAGAAGTCTAAGGATTCTTTAATTGCATACTATGCAAAGAAGAAATTAAATGTGGAGTTCACAGAAATCAGTGGTTGGAGAGATTGCTTATGACACTTTACATTAACACAGGATTCCACCACCCACTGAGCTCTTGGTTTTGCCTTCGTAGTGACACTATGAATGAAATATATATTTTAGTGTCTTTAATGTACTTACACAACCTCCCACAAAATTTCTGTACTATCTAAGCTCACCTATCCTGCATGCGTCATATCAATCACTAGATCTCTTCCCAGGGAAGCCAGCTTCTGTATTACCTCTTGGGATGTCAGAACCAGTAACAAGGAGAGAACTAAATCTACACCCCACAAGCCAAGCTGTCTCCCTAACCACTGAACTACTACTCATCGTCAAACATACTACATAAACCTCATTACATTTACCAAGATTTCATGATGTTACACCTCTCTGCTGGGGGTATAAAAGATAACAGGCACCCCACAATCCAGAGAACACCAAAGATTTTCACTTTTGCTAAGCAAGCCGATTTTCAACTTCTGTGTTCCTAGCACAACGCTGCCATCTTTGGCTTGCAAAACATGGAAGGGAATACTCAAACCCAAACAAAAAAAAAACACCCTTCCATTTAAATGTAAGTCTTGAGAACATTCTTGTTTATACATCTAAGGCCCAGGAAGAGGGCTTGGGGTTTTTCTTCATTTAATTAGAAGTTAAACTTTGGAGGAGAAAGCCAGACCACTATGATCTTCTAAACACTCAAGGGACTGGAGATTATATTACAAAGTAGCTTGTCATTTCTGAGAAATACAGTCTATTATCATTAACGTACCTTGTGTCACTCATCAACCCAAACAACCTTTTACCAAATTATTCTCTCCAAGATTTGGAAAGAAAAAGTGGTGTCACAAGAGGCCAACCAAATCTCGTGCAAATACCTCAAAAAGCGACCAGATTCCCTTTCTCCACAGATGTTCTCGTTCTCTCCCATAGCCATTAGGAAAACACACACATCCTATTTTAACTTTCTCTTCTACCACTCACTAACTATATATTCCAGATCCAAGAGCCACTGTGTTACCAGGCTGACCAGAACAAAACATTCACAAAAATAACACACAGAAGGACTGCGACCCACATCACAAACTCAAAACTGTCTCTGCCTTTTTGCTCTTGCAATTTCAGCTGTCATTGGCTAAAGATATCTCTGGCATTGCTGCTTTCCATGAACTTCCTCTAACTTCCCCATAAGTTTACATTAAAAAAATTTCAGAATAAATCACATTTCTGTCCCTCGTCTCACTTGCTTTCTCTCTGCCAACATTTTACTTTGAATGTCAACAGGAACAGCAGCTTAGCAAAAATGGAGCCAACAAAATGAACTGCATCCCTTTAATAATATTGATGGATGCCTTCTCTGCACAGCTCACCAGAGCAAGTGGGTCTAGATTTAGCCTAGCTCACGTGAAAGCATCCTCATGACAAAGTCATCCCCAAATTAATCCTCTCTCACCAAGACTGCACCGACCCAGCTTCAAGGGTTCCTCTGAAGCCACATCTGTTACCTACTACTACTGAAATAGCATAACATGAGTGGCTCAGTTGGCATGAATTTGTTTGTCCTCGTGGGTACACAGGGCAAAAATGGAGGAATGTATTATAGAGCTAATAAAATCCATGTGGCTGAGCTTGCATGATCACTCCAGAAACCCTGGCTACCTAACCAAGTAAAAGCAGCACTAAATTTTTAACCCTGATCTGTATGGACAAAGCCTGCAAGATTCTCTGCCACTCAACCGAAGAACAAGGAAAAGAGACAAAAAGCTAACAGAAAGATCAAACCTACAGTAAATTCCTCACCCATTAACGCCCAGTATACATCAGACATTGAAAGCCACTGTTTGAACATTACGGTTGCAGCTGGATGCTCCAATCTCTGGCAAGATGCTCCTGTGTATTTACAAGGAAGGGAAAGCTGTTTGAAGCACCAGCTGAATGCAATGCCAAAGTAATTCCACCAACTACACTGCAACACTTCAGAGCCACAGTACGGTCAAGTTTGCCAGCCTGCAAGAAAATTACTGAAGTCAAATGAAAAAAACCTGCAGAAGCAAGCAAGTAATGTCTAAATCACTGAAGATGAGCCCCATCCTCAAAGGAGGGCAGATTTCAAACCTCTGCACTCTTTCTCATCCTGCATTATCACTTTTCTGATAGCGCCACAAATTAAGAGCATGCCGTTCTATACAAAATACGTAACATAGAAGTGAGTAGGTGGCGTGTTATGATCAATAACATTTGAGAGTAAAACATTTTTTTAACTGTGATAATAATGTTTAAACCCCTATGCCAGCAGCTTCAGTCTAATGCCTGCTAAAGCAAAAATGGAAGACTAAAATTACAAGCTGTTTATAACATGAATTTATGTTTCACAATCTGTGATGACAATAGAGCTTAACAGAAATTGTCTCTCCTGGGGACTGTTCTTCTCCACCTTTAAAAAAAAAAAAGTTGAGTGCATGATTTTATTTATTTATTTTTAAAACATTTGTCTACAAATCCCAAGTGACTCAGCAACTGGCTGACAGAAACCTATGGGATATACATTTAGGTAGCCGGGATAAGCAGCCAATTCTTTCAGAATGAAAATTCATCATGTGGCTGGGCTCAGCAACTCATATTTAAGGAGGCTTTACTATGCTTTTAGCTGCCTGCTGAGTTGCCATCCTGCAGTCATCTAGGAAACTTTTTTGGGGGGGGGCAGGGAGGGAGAAGACTTGCCAACCAGGCCAGATTATTTAAGCTTCATTAGACCAAACTGACAAAACAGTATCATAAGATATAATCACATCCATAATGGTCAGCGAAAGGATTTAATAGAGTCATCAAGAAATTCTACTTGGATATACAGAAAAATTAGAATTCTGATGCAATTACTCTTAACAATATGCAACACGTGTCCCTACTATCCTGTGCTAACCATCTATTATGTGACGAAACACAGAAATCCTACACAGCATTCTCTGGCTTTCCACAGTAATGTTTCTATTCTAACAAACTGAACTAAGACTTGCATTAATCCTGTATTTCCGCCTGAAGAGAGATTTAAGATAGTGGGGAAAAAAAAAAATCATCTCAATCCACAAAAAAAAAAAATAGTGCTATCAAACTTGATTTAACAGAACAGGGAGCTCTCCTACCCCCCCCTTCACACAGCAGCTACGCAGCTTAAGATCACATAAGTCGTGCTGTAACCTGCTTTCTCAAGGCAGTTGAAATACTACCAGCTTGCAATCCCCAAAAAGGGCTTTAAAAGTATTAAATTACATATATGCAGGTGCTGTGGGGTTTTCCAGTCATGAGCTAACTAGATTGAAAAAAGAACCTTCCTCTCCAAATACAAGGTAAAACACGTGGGTTGGCACCAGAGAGAAGGTGACTAGTAGTTCAGGTCTTATCCACCAAAAACAGTTCCTCCAGAACACAATTTAAGGCAAATACAAACCAAAGTAGCTACACCAGTAGGAATGGACTCACTCTTCTGCGAGTGGATGCATTTGACTCACTTTTAGCATCACAAACACAGCCCAACCAAGGAAAGTGTCCTTTACGCTAGAAGTAACATTCACACGGGGTGTTTATTATCTCAGAGGCATCACAACACAAAAACCAGGGAGTAGGGAGGAAAACCACCTCTGTGATACCAGTCAAGGTGAGTCTTGTCACAAAGCACCCTTAAAGCACACAAGGGAGAAGCACCCAGATAAACAGGGTTAAGCATGGACAACTAGAGCCCTCCCAGGCACAGTCAACCACCACAACTTCAAAGTTTTCTTTTCACTGAAGATAAAGAAAGGCTTCCAATCCTAAGTATAGGATTTTCAACCTATCTATGCAGATCTTCTGTTCAGCAATTATTTGACCTTCACTGTAAAATAGTGAAAATTAAAAAAAAAAACAACCTCACACACAAAAAACCCCCAACAAAACAACAACCACATGAAAACTGAATATATACGTCATTAAAAAAAAGTGCCACAATGGTTTACTCCAAGTCACTTGCTCACCCTTGGCTTTTAGGTTCAAGGTGACATTTCAGCCTATGATCTCCATTTTACATTTATATACTACCCAAGGCGTTGGATTTCCAACCCTATATACAATTTTTTAGACACTGCGTATAAGCACTGTGGGTGATGCACAGTGTTATAATTCTGGTTAACAAAACAGTTTAGGTATTTAATCAGCCTAGCTGTACTGACTGCTATTGCTTGGCAACTGCAATTGTCACCATATCCACTTCTGTTGTAAGAGGACTGGAATGGCAGAGCAAGCAGGAGGATTACTATTCATCCTCTGACAGGTACTTCTGGAGAACCTGGGGTGCAGAAGGCTACCCTAATGCATTTCTAATAAATCTACCCATGAGAAAGAGGTGGGTCTAACTGGGTGAGAGAAAATCAGCAGCTCATCACCAGGGTTTGGCTATTCTGCTCCTCTTCTAGCCAAAAATAGGGAGTGCTGGAAGAAAGGGATGCAAGAAGTTACAGATGGGACTTAGAGGCAAACCAAACAGCAATATCCAACCTGGATGCCTGAGACACTCCCAGCTTCAGGCACCTCCCTCCACTGGGATCTGCAGCTGCACACACTTACTCCAGAAGGCACACCAAGGCAAGGCAGGGATGGAGATCTCAGTCTTCATCATCATTTTTACCTTCTTACTTGCATATACAAACCACTCCTAGCTGAAGGTGCAGCTGGAGAACATATACCTAAGCTGAATTTTCCTAACTCCCTGGTATTATTTCACTATTTTTTCTGGTCATCAAGATGACAACGTAAGAAATCTGAAGATATTTGAGCCAGAAAGAAAAGACTGATAACTTCAAGGAGAGAAAAACAACCAAGTGAAAGAGCATAACAGTGGACTAGCTCTAACCAAAACAACTCAATAATTAAGTTACAGTTATTTAAATAAGTAAGCATAATCATTTGACACCAAAGTTAACTATTTTACTTTGCATTTATGGGGGGGGGGGGTGTGCGCACACTGGTTGGCAGTTTTTAAGTTTATTGGGATTTAGTAACTACTAAATGATGCCAATTTTTCACTAAAAATAGATTCTTTGTTCACTTGGTACTTCTGCTAAACCGAAATATTAGTAGTATACTTACTTAGTACTAACATATTTGTCCAATTCTACAGCTATACATTTATTGAGAACACCACAAAATTAGAAATCTGATCAGAAGAAGGGAATGCAGGACATTTTTTAAAGCAGGTTTCAGTTTCTTTTTACAGTGGATATTTACAAAGAGAAATATACAAAACAAGATCTTAGCTTGGAAAAACAACCTTAAGGTCACCTTTAAACTTAACTTGTTGCATTAACTAGGAAAAAGTGGATCTAAACATGCTTTACTAGGTTTAACCTGAACTGATTCTTGAAAAGCACAATTATTGCAAAGATCATGATCTTAAAAGATGTCCTCCTCACAAAAGCCAGTTTTCATCGGGAGGGGGGGGATGGGGATGTGGGGGGCAGAACAGACAGGACACAACACTGACAATCTCTCCAGACTCAATTTTTCATAACTGAAATAGAACTTATCAACCAACATGACCTGGCTGACCGAATTAAAAGAAAAATGTCCCTCCCGGAAACTTGTGAAGTGGGCTACTGCTGCCAAAGCTGGTGTAACACTAGAACACCTGGAACCACAGCCTGCTGAGCAAGTGTGTTTCTTCAGCAATGTGTCTTTGTTAACAAGTGTGTTCTACTTTCATTTAAATTATTACAGTATTTTTATAATTAACCTATGATAAGAAAGCCTTCCTTAGAGAACTTAAATAAAAACTAACTTTAAATAATCAACTTCATCCACTGCAACAAATAAGGAGCTAGACAAGAAAAGGGAAGGAAAAGAAACCACATGAACCCTGTAATACCCTCTTAAATATATAAACCTAAATGACATGTTCTTTTGTTTCACT
This sequence comes from Falco naumanni, assembly GCF_017639655.2. NCBI lineage: Eukaryota > Metazoa > Chordata > Aves > Falconiformes > Falconidae > Falco > Falco naumanni. The sequence goes on along the minus strand of NC_054060.1, from coordinate 7,590,389 downwards.
GATTTCTGAAACACTTTTATCATGAGTAATTATACAGCCACTTTGTACTGTGCAAGATAGACAATAAGTATTACCTGATGTTCAATAACTACCACCTCTCAAACGAAGGGACCATCAGCAGAGGTAATTCTGCAAATCCCTTCATAAGAAGGGAACTATCGTATGGGTAGAAGCTGCTCTCAAGACTTCAGAATTAGGCTACCGGATTGTGTCAAAGTAAATCTCTCTCTGGATCCAGACTACTTTATATTCAACGAAGCGTTGGCAAGACAGCTTCCTTTGGACACCAGGTTTCACCAAGCTCCAAAATCCCGGAACTAATTATAGCATCCCGCATCCTCCCCTGCCAATGTATAGTAAAATCAGCTGCCAATCCTGTAAGCTAAAAGAATCTAATCTTCACTGCAAAGGATGTGCCACTACAGCCACCACAATAAAAAAAATTAAAAAAAAAATTAAAAAAGAGAAACGGGGGGGAAAAAAAAAAAAAAAGTTGTTCTGTCCCAACAACATTAAGCCACACCAGCCAAACAGCTCCTGCCAACATAAACTGCACCTACGGGGTGGGTGTTCGATGGCATAACTACATTGGGTAACAGTGCCACATATGCGCTTACACACAGCTGTATTGCAAAGCTTTCAACTAAGTCTGATCCGAAAAAGAAAAACATAAATGAACAGAAGAAAAAAGAGCTTAGGTAAATATGAACTGAACAAGACGACACCAAAAACCCTTCTTTCCAACTGCTAGCTTGAAGGCAAAAAATCGTGGGGAGAGCAGGGCTGATGGACAGCCCCTGGCCTGTCCTCACGTGTCTGACAGCTCCACTAGCCTCTCGCTGTTGTTGTGAAAGAAAACCACGGTATTTGTCCAAGGCTAGTTGGTTCCATGTTAAGAAAACACATCTGAGCGGACTGTGCTTTGCTTTACCACATGCCAGCTTCCTTCAACTTCAGATTCAGAAACCAGGACTTAGTCTCCGTATTTCCTCCAGTTAACCAGCAATTCAGGACACAGAGAAAGTCCTGAACTGGCCCCAGGGCCATGAAAGGTCACACACCACCTTAAAGGGAAAATTTTCTATTCTGATTTGGAAAAGGCAGACACACAAAAAAGGGGGTCTCCCGGTGACAGGCAGGACTCTGTCGGGTGGCACCACAGCCACAGTCATCTCTGGTGAACTCTGTGAACAACAAATGCAGACTTGCCCCCACATCATCTCCCCTTCCCGTACTCAGACTGACAGAAGAGATCCACCTGCCCTTCCGTCTCACTCTCTTTTTCCTCTCTACTTGACCAAGACACCGGCTCACCCTGACAGAGCCAACAGCTGCCACACGTAAAAGTGATTTTGTGCACCCCTGCATCAGGGCTGACAGTCACACACACTAGTGTGCCAGCTGCCCCGGTTTCGCACAGCATCCTTGCAAAAGCCCATACCTATTAGCCACCTCAGTTGAGACAAAGCCGCAAATTACAAAGTCAGCATACCGATGTATTTCCAAGCTGTAGAGGACACAGGAAGACCGTATTCTGTAAACCACACTGAAGAGCCATGCTTTAATCTCAATTCAGATACCCAAAGTCGAGTTAAACCAAAAACGAAAAAAAAAGATAGCACAGATCAATCAGAACGGAACTTTTAAGTGCCAAAGTGGAGTCCCTTAAGTTATGCTTGCCAAGGTCTGAACGATCTAATTCCCAACCCAGGTCTTATTGTCATATTCCATACCAAATTAATAAAAAAAAAAAAAGAAAAAAAAACCACAACTAAGACTTGTGCAGGAAAAGGGAAAAGGGGAAAAAAGGGGGAAAAAAAAAAAGAGGTCATCTAAAGTAACACACCAGTCAGTGTTCCTCTTCAAAATGCAACACATGGAACAGACTCTACTGAAAGAAGTTTATAATGGAAAAGATAAAACAAGTAATTCAGTGAGAGACTGGGAAGTAATTTTTTGTGTGTGAGAATATGGAAACAACCATGCTGGGTGAGGTGAGAGACAAGGAATGGATCTTTGCGAAAGCTGTTAACTTACTACAATGTCAAAACAAAACTAGAGTAGTGAACTAACAGATCAAGTGAGCTCCAGTCACACTAACCAGTCCAAAGGATGACATTTTGACTGAAAGAAAAGGCCAGTCAAAAGGAAGTAATGAACAAGATATCCATCAAAGAACAAAAAGTAGGTCTGAGCATAGAGCCAGCAGCAAGACCGCACCAAAACTTGCAAATGAAATGTAAAACATCAGACTTTGTAATCCTGCTGCCAAGGAATTACGCACCACATGACGATCAATATTACAATACACACAGAGATATGTATTTTTATCTCAACCTCTATTTGACCCAGTGGGAGCTACAGACACTTTCTCACACTAATTCACATTCTTCAAGGAGAGTCAAGATGGGGAAAAAACGTTGGAAGTGTATCAGGTTCTGTCTCCTTCCAGCCGATTTTCACTGAACTGTACCAAAACTCTCTTAACAGGTTCAGAACCTATCTGTCCTACTTGAGCACCTGGTCAGTAAAACAAAACACTTCAGGATCACAGCAAGACGTTTTGTTCATGCAATAAGCCAAGCCCTGGCTTCGCTGTCAGTCCTTTCAAGTCGTTGCCCTTCCCTCATTCCATCAAAGGCAAAGCATCTTTAAAAAATTCCTCTGAAAGGCCTGAACAAGTGCCTGAACTTCCAAGATCTGTTCTCTATAGCCTTGAGCAAGAGCGACAGGAAATAAACTTCTCTCTTCAATGGCTGCTTTTAAGGTTTTTAAAAAACAAAACAAAAAAAAAAACCCAAAAAAACCCCCACCGCAATCAGCACTAGACTACTACAAAACTGGGAACTGCAGATCAGGAAACAGAGAAGGAAGGGAAAGCAACAGAGAGAGGAAGAAGAGGGTTTGATTTTTAGACAACCTGAAAAATCCTTACTTCAGTGAACTGGTAAATAAGCAATTTCAGTTATTTTACACATCTTGCATTACTTTCTGAAACATAACCAAGCTCAAGTGAAAAGGGTTAATTATATCCCTTACGCTCCAGAGTATTTCAGCAGGCTACGCATTATGTTCTTCTGAAGGGCAACTTGTTCTTTTGTTTATTGTTTAAAACAACAACAAAAACACAAAGTGTCCAACACTAAGGTGGTGATTACCAGTTTTACTAAAAGAAATACAAGACTGCGGGCTTTCTGCTGCTATAAAGCATTTAAACCTATTCTGTTTCTCTGACATTTTTTTTTCCCCTTGCTCTTCTCTGATAGAGATCACAAAAACAACTAAGACATCTGACATACAGGAGTACATCCTGCTGATTAAGAAAAAACAAGAGCACATTACTCTTGAGAGGATACAAAGCACCACTTCCTAATGCATTCTACTTCGTCAGCACAACAGGCTTCTTGTCATTTCAAAGAGAAACTGGCCGTATTGATTTTTCCAAAACACAAGTATTATAAAAATATTACGCATTTAATTGGTTTAACAAAGCACTTTTGTACTGGGACGTATCAACACAGACCCTGTAAGACAAGGTATAAGGTACCAAGGTGTGGCTTTAAGTATTTGAAGATTCTCTACAAGAAACAGCTTTGAGAACTGCCATGATCACTCCCGACAAAGCTCTCCGGCCGCTACTATAACCCCAAGACAGACATGTCTTTTAAGTGCAGCAACTCTCACTTCTGAATTCACAACGCCCTGAAGAAACATCATACTTCTCTGAAAACTGGTGTCTTTCCACACTTCACCAAATTTCAACCACTCAACTCAGTGCTCCATGTTTGCCCAACTTTTTCCTAGAGGAAAGTTCTTTACACCCTCTCAGAGCGATTTACTTCTTTAGTTGTTACCTTGCAAACGCCAAACCAACGTGAATGTGTTTTTCTGAATGTGAAAACCACACACCTGGCTTGTCAAGAAGTCTGGAAATTTTTTTTCCTGTTTTGTTTATAAATTTGAAAACCAAACTGCTCCCAGACAGCAAGATTAACTATCTCTTCCCCCCCCCTTCTCAGTTTTCTACAATCCTAGATATGGCAACATTGGAAAAACCTTCTATACACTTTCCAAGGGAAAAGTATATTTCTCCTTCTCCTAGTTCTTCATTTCTGTTTTCATCCAGTGTATCAGACTGTACATCCATGGCAAGTTCCAACGGTTCAAAGACCTTCCGAATAGTCGTAAGACAGAACACAGACTGTTATTTTGCCTCCCAAAACACCACTTCAGAAAAATTCTTGAAATATCAAAATTTTGTGAGGGATGCAATAAACAGAGGAGAAGGGACAGTCTTACCTCCCACCTCCTCTTATTCCTCCAAGGAACTAAACTCAGTTTTCTCATCCTGAAGTGGTACTTCAAGACTTCTTTGTAGCTTGCTTTCAAATGTAACTCAGAACAGTATATATCCTCCCTTTTACTTCTTCCAACAAATACTCTTTCAGCAGAATTTATTCTCACATATGCAGTGTGGGCAGAGTCTAGTAATGTGAGTTAACAGTCCCTAACAACAAAAAAAGAATAATTTTTTTTTTTTTGCTAACAGTAAGTTCTAGGAAGGAGGAAATAAAAAAAATAAGATTTTAAATCTCACTTGCACATTACCAGTTTGCAATTAGTATCTGGGAAAGAGCATTAACCCCATACAACCCATAACAAGAACAAAGCTGCAGAATGACAAGATCAAGGATTCATCAAAAGATAATTATAAATAATAACGGAGAAATGCAAGGTTTTCTCGCTCCCGCAACACTGATGTCCCTACATCCCATTCTCTGTCACTGTGCAGTCTGACACGCATTCTGCAGTCACGCTGCAAAGCGCAGGAGACTTTCACAAGTACCTGGGAGCAAAGGGATTTCAGAATAGAATCTTCTGAACCAAGTCACAGAAACACAGGTCAACCAGAAGAGATCTCCAGTACTGAGGAGACTAATGAAAAGTTTAAGATTACGCTTCTATCAGTAGCCACTTAAGAAGCCTCTTCCCCCCCTTACCTTGCTGAAAAGCATATTTTAGTGCCCAGACTATCATTACTCCTAGGCAAATGAGCTAGCCAGACCATCACACTTCAAAGCCTCCCATCTCAGACACACACCTGTTCTCACTATAGACATTTTTGTACTAACACCCAGGGCAGCATTGAATTACTTCAGATAGTCACTTCCACATTCCACCCTCAAACTCCCCTCCAAGAAGTCATCAGTCACTCTCGGCTTTCACACTTCAGTAATTTTGGAATCAACAGGAAATGGAGATCAATTGTGATTTTACTAACTCAATAATGACTCATCATTCAACTCCCCTTAGCCTTCAAAATCATCTGCGAAGAGACATGATAGCGAGGCCAAATTAAAAATAGCTAATCTGGCTTGCACGCAATTAACACTCACTTGTCCATCAGATATGCCACGGATTGTAACATTCAGGCATCTTGAGATATCGCCACATTATGACCATCTTTCTTATCTCCTTGTCAGATTCCAAATGCAGTTACAATTTGGCTTTCTTAGCTTAACCAGGAAGAATAATCAATTAATAAAATTTATTATATAAACTCATTGTACCACATTCTGTAACATCCATCACTCAGTTTGAACATGTCTAAGTAAGTTAACTCTGCCTACCAGTGTCCCTAGCTAATGACAATTAATCTCCTGTTCTTTATCATTAATATCTTTCTGCTTACATAACCTCCAAGCAAAAAAAGAAATTGCATGAAATTAAAAGTCAATAAAAAACAATTATTTCATTTATAAAAATAGAAAATAATTTTATATAAACCATTTAATGCATTCTTCTAAAAATAAACTTAATTACAAATCTAACATGAAATTATAACAGCATATATTAGGGCAAATGCCTACCGTAATTTAAATAAAATAAAAATAGTAAGCATGTAATTTACACAAAGAACGTTTGGACTGGTGAATTTACTGTTCAGTGCTCTCTTGGAGCCACCCTTTGTTGAAATGCTAAGATAGCTTTTACATTCAACAGCTACTTCTGCAAGTGCCTCATTTCAGTTTACTGAAATGGTTCAGTTCAACAAGCACTTAATCCCAAATTAAAAACGACTCCTGCATAGAAACTTGAGAAACACTCTGAGCAAGATCTATTAGCTCTGAACTTCTGAGAAACAACAACAAACTATTTTTTTCTGCTGATGTTTGGGGTTTTTTTTAGATCATGCCTGTCCATCCATCATATTTTAAATTTTAAATTGTCTCAAAATACAGATGATCTGCATTTCAATTAAAACTCCATTTTTCATCCAAACAAAAAAGTAACCCAAATGAGAAGTAATCTACCAGAAAATAAATGTGAAAAATTAAGGATCCAAGTAAATGCATCCAAGACATCTAATTATTTACATGAATGTGTAGAAAAGGGCAAACACTACTCATCAGCAAAAAAGCTTTTATTTTCCAAAAAGGTTGTATTTGTGAATCAAGGTGTTCTAACAGCTGTCAGCCAATTAAAAAAAAAAATCCAAAATCTCATTTTGCATATTTTTAGCTAGACTAAAAACTGTGTACTTAAAGCAAGCTCTCCCAGCTTGCTGTTTTAAGTCACTATCAAAATCACTCAATCTCAATAAAAGAAAAAATTGTAACATGCTAGTAGTGCTCTAAGGCCTTCACACTAAGGAGAAAACAAGCTCTGAAGGATAAATTGGACCAAAATTCACATTTCCACCAGTGTTACAAAGCTACACAGAGTTGCAGCGCCCAGTGGAAGCATCAGAATTGTTTTTAGTTATGTAAAACTATTAGATTCATCAAGCACTCAAGTCTACATCTCTCACCAAAGCATACCTTTGCTAAACCAACTCCCCATATTCCAATAAAAATGATTCAGCTGCTTCAAGACGACGGCCGGACGGTGACACACTGATCCTCACATTTAGATTCACAGCCATTTCAATAATCGGCCCCTGCCCCTGCCAGCAGCTGCCCCTGGGCAGCGAGGGTGGACTGCAAGGCTGCACTGCAGAGACTTTCACCCGTGTCCCAAACACTCCCTAACTCAGAGGAAGCATTTCCCCTTCCAGTCCCAGAGCCCACGATGAAGGGCTAAGCCACCAAAACCCAGCTCTCATGCTACAGAAACACAGAGTACTGCTTGCAGGAGAACTGCACTAAGCCATTTGTCTCGTTTCTGCTTTAACCCGTTCTCAACCACATGATGCCATCCCCTCAGGCTCCTATCGAACCCTTCCACCAGAGCCGGTCGTAACTGGCATCAGCTGAGAGGAAAATGCACTCTCCAACCATCTCAGCAGTTGTGATCACACGCAGCATCCCACCAGCCCACAGCCTAAAACTACATTCGTCACTTCCTAGGCACCAGGCTCGACACCAAAACCAGCCCTGCAGTCATGGTCGTCTTCAACTAAATCATCAAGGAACCACAAAGCGAGCATGTGATACCATCAAAAGGTTGAGCATTGATGAAGAGGGAGAACAGAGGGGGACACACCCAACGAAGGTATGTAGATGTCTTAAACGGAACACTCCTCCCTCCCCTGCAAAAATCAGTGGACATGACAATTATGTCCTCAGCCCCTCTGCTCTTCACTTGTTCCTCACCCACTTCCCCCTGTTAAACATGATCCACATCATCTCATCACATCTGAGAGAAGCTGCGAGGGTGTTGAAGACTAACTCGAGGCATGAGACACTATGGACAGTGACAGTCGCCCTGAGGACAGAACAGTATTTTGATACTGCAGTAAACAAGGCCCACGGCCACCCATGCAACAAGCAAGACACTGAGTAGCTGCATACTTCTGTGGCCAGTTGCTCCTGAAGAATGAAGAGCAGTCCTACAGAACAAACAGAGAACATCCCAGCACGTACGTCCTTGTAGGGTGGCCAAACCACGCTCAACCAACACCAAGTTTTGTTCTTTTCTAGCTACATGTGACACCAGGTATTCTTCAACAGTCACCTGTGAAGATCCAGGGTTTATTTTTAGTGTAATATACTATCTCCTTATCAGCCAGCTGATTCCAACACCTCCACCCCTATACTTCTGCTAAGAGTACAGTCTTCCAACACCTGACAATGCACAACCTCCCAGTGAAAGTGCCTTCACCTGGATGACAAAGTCACACGAGCATCTGAAGTCACATCAGAGTTCTAGAAAACCAAAACCAACCCTCAAGGATAGCATTTCTCTGTATTTTACCGGTGGGGAGGAGCATACAAACACCCGGAGGAGGAATACAATTTCTTCCCAACCCTTGTATACTGTCAGCTTCTGCAACAAGAGACGTGATCACTCCCTATTTTAGCATGCATGACTACTAATGCTGTTGCTCACAAAAATTATCCGGTCTTTTTTAAAATCCAGTTGTAATATTTAACTTCAGGCTTTTCTACCCAGCTAGTGGATGGATACAGGTGAATACAATGATAGCAGCATCTTGCTCTGCTTTATTTGCTGTTCATTAAAAAAAAATAAAAATGGGGGTGACCTTTGATCTCAATTTATACTTGTCAAATCAGTATTCAAACAAAACCCAATCTGGAAAGAAAAACAAATGCAAACACAACTGTGTGGCATTATGATACAACATCTGATTCCCACATTCCAATTCTCTTGCTCTCTAACACTGCAACGTATTGTGGACAAATGTAAAAATAAAGTCACTGATCTCAACTACAAAAACACCAAGAAAATCCTCAGACAATGCTGGCTTAGCTAGTGGAATGTGTAATTCCTGTCTTCACACTATCACTTTCTTTCATGAAAAATACTGGAAATATCTTTTTGCCAGGTTAACCAACTCTGACTTCAATCTCACTGACAAGAAAAGTATAGCTGAATAATTCCATTCATATGCAAATTGTACAGTAAGCCGCCAGTAGCAGCACTTGCAGAGACTCCCTCACAGAGATGAGCATTTATTCTGCCCAAATCTAATCTGTACTGACGTATCTGAAATGAAACAAGGCCGAAAACATACAGCCCCAACAATTTACAGGAGGTGTATTTTCAGCCTTGATGTTGTTTTTTTCTTTTACTTTGTGGGGTATTTTTAAATATTAAAGAGATGAAAGAATAGAGAACTGAGATTGCATCTGTTGCCATCACAATTTAACCACAGTCCATGTATTTATACAGTGGAATCTCCAAAATAACACTGCATCTGTTAAGATGACAGTGTTTTTCCATGGGCTGTGCTGTGTTATAGTGGAGTTACTCCAAAGCTATTGCTTTTGAAGTGCTGATTGCGATCCACCCCAAATTCTTTTTGTAATCTTCCTCAAATGTATTGAATTGTAAAGCTGTTGTTTCTCAGTATGGCTTGGGAACAACAAAACCCTAACACATCTCATCAGCAGGCATTTGGCACTGAAGCCTTACTGCTAATGCAACATGTTTATTTAAACAATGAACTACCAAAAGAGATACACAAAACACAAACCATGTAAAAACAGATGTCCATTTCACATGTGTTTCTGCTGAAGTCCAGAACCACCACCACATACACACACACTCAAATGCATTTTTCCCTCTCTGTGCCTGATTTCTGTAGGGTAACAACAAAACCAACTTGAAACGACCCTGGTTCATTCACTGGTAACGCTAGCCACATTTCAGAACTACAGCCCATCAAAGCATATACAAGCTCAAATTTTAAGAAGGACTCTCATAATCTGATTTAAGTATTAAATACATATTGCATGCCTATTGTTGAGACACAGTATCAATGAAAATATTTGCCCACATAATCACCTTACTCGAACGTGACAGAAATACTAACATTTTAAAGCACACACACAAGAAATCGAACAATCAAAACCTTCAGTCACTCCTAGACAGCATCCAGGCAGGCTCAAATCACAGTCTCAAACCAAGCCAAGTCTCAAGTTTGCAAGAACAAATGTGCTTTCCTTACATCCCCTTTTTGCGCTTTTGTACAGTGACAACTGCATAGACTCAGTCCCCATCATGGGTGTAGCCACTGGAAGAACTGCACGGGAATATCCATGTAACTTAATAAAACAAATTCAAGGTGCAGGAGCAACAGGACTAACAGACCCTTCCGGCATCCTCCTCCACAAAAATGGTCAGACATCCTTATTGGTTTGCAACTTTCCTTCCCCCAGTCTCAGTACTTCTCAGGTCTGAGAAAGAGGAGCAAAGTACACACAGTAACAGCATCTTTACACAGCTGGGTGTTCACTCTCTCCAGCCTTTCCAGGAGGCATGGCATTGGCAATGGGCCAATAAAACGTACATCCATCTGAAAAAAACCCAACAACAACAACAACAAAACATCCAAAAAAACACACTTCAGCCACAACAAACTGGAAAAATGTTAACTGCAATCAATACAGAACCACAAGCTGCTTCCACCTGCTGGGGACACAGAACCACCAGAGAGAAGAAGCAGCAGCTAAAAATCCCACTGTGGGACCAGAAACCATCGCAATTCCGGTAGGCTCCCCACTCCACCCCAATGGGTCTGTGAACTCTTAACACAGTTTTCGACATCATCATGTTAAGGTGTATCTCTTAACCCTGGTTCTCAGCTAAAAGAAAGGTAAAGCCACCTGAAAACAAGAACCTTCCACATTATTTAACCCCATCAGTATCTTGGAGAACAAACCACATCCCCAGTGGGATACATGAAATTTGACTAGAGAAGGCAACAGTAACAATGTAACTAAACATCAAAGGCCCCAGGAGAAAGCAACAAAAACATGGCAATAAAACTAATTTCTGCACCTGGGAAGAGCACAGGGGACAGGACAAACAAGGTACTTCCACTGCAACTTCAACAAGAACACCACAGCCAGATGTTACTTCAGATCAGCTGAGCAGTGCAAACACATGCTTGTTCCTACAACGCAGTGTCACTCCGCACACAAGAGGTCTGCAACGTGCTTTTAAGACCTTCAAGGTTCCTACTACTACAGATGGACCCAAAGGAATGTGACAGGAGCGGCAGGGAAGCAACACGTACCATGTGTAGAAGGACAAAATGTGAAGGCAACTCTAAACTGAAGCCAACGTAAATAATGAGGAAACCACCCCAGTGAGATCGATCCAGGGGTAAAGCCCTTCCACAGCACAAGCCAATTCCCTTTTAAAAGTTTGGTTACAGACGGTTTCCAGGAGCAGCTGTCACCAGACCTTTCTCCAAAATGCTGTATCCACTTGGTTAAGACTCAAGATTTGAACTATCCATCTTCATAAGATGACCTTCCACTTTCCGAAAAACTTCTGATGATTTTTGAGGGCTGCTCTACCACACACCATTTTAGGGTCTTTTCTACATTATAAACCACTTCGGGAGCTTGCTTCTCAAATATAACAAGCTGCCTGTCTACAAGATCAGGAAAACCAGCACCATGTCAATTTATGTTTGGGGAAGCTGCTTTTGCATCCAGGAGATCTGGAATTCTCGTTCCCCACCAATAACCTTTTCCAAACACAACACTTTAGCTCTTGCGAAGTTTCCCTCTGCATATATATCAGGAAGACTTCTCAAGCAGAGTACCATGATCCATAAGCAAACCAGATATAGTGTCCCAGTAAATATATATATCCTCCTACCACCTTGCTGAAACACTTCTTACAAACCCACAGCACCCTAACAAAAAAAAAAAAAAAAAAAAAGTAACTATGTGATGCCATCCTAACCTTGCTAACACACAGTTACTAGCAGACCCTTTCAACTGCTGCGCTTAGGGAAGTTTCATCCCATCAATACTCTCCAGGTTTCAGCAGAAATGTGTATGTAACTAAATACAGAGTGAACACCTCAGTCCGCCCTGCTACTTCATCTCATCCATCTTATCTAAGAACTGCCACTATAACACAGTTTGAAGATAATGATGTACTCCATACTTGAGAATCACACATTCAGCTGCAGCTACCTACTGTATTCCAGTAGTAACAAATGGAAGAGGTACTTCAAAGAGCACATTATCCCAGCTCTAATTTATGCATGCTCCCTCTTACCATCAAGCCATTTATTTTAAACCTGTCAGATATACTTGTAATGTAGCATCATGAATAATTTAAAAAGTAATCTGTATAAACCAAGTTTATAAACTTAACAGCAGGTACAGTACCTTTCATTCAAGCAGACTGCTCTCTGATAAAGTACAAGGGATCTTTGACTACTTCAGCATGTATTCATTTCATGCATTCTGAAATTCAAAAAATTCTTCTTTCCTGCCTCCAATCAAATCCTCTGCTATTTGAACTGTATTGTATAAGTAGCTGACTTAAATGAGTAGTGTACTAATTTGTGAACTGTTCATATTGAAGGAAAAAAACTAGAAAGTTTCTGGAAACCATCAGTAAAAGTGACCCGCCAACCCATTCAACAGCAGGAAAAAAACTCCACACACATGTGAAGTTTGCCTCCATCATTAAGAAATCCAATACTCTCTGCACGTCCCTGATGTTGTCACATTTAGACACCGCTCCCCTCCACAGAGAGAAAGGATATGCAGCAAAAAACTCCAAAACAGCCCACCTGTTAAGAGAAAGTGTTTTGATCAGAGGTGATGCTCACACTTCCAGGTAAACAGAACTATCTTTACAGCATGTAATGGCACCAATAAGAGGTTTGCAGATAACATTCGTTCGGACTGGTCACAGAGCTATTTCAGTAGCATGTGCCTCACTGGCAACACACAGCAAACAAACTCATTAGGTCACTGGACTTGCCAAACACACATCTTCACAAACGAAGTAGTCACAAAAGCAGGACACACATGTATTTTAAACTATTACAATAAAGCACATACACGTGCCGTTCACCTATTTCCTGCTTAAAAAGTTTCTTATTTGTATAGCGCACACACTTCTTTTTAAGTCAACTGCATAGCATGAAGTTCTCGAAGCACAACTTGGTTAGCACTTCTCTTCAGTGTCAATCTTCATCTGAATTACTGCTCCCAGTTATTATTAAAATGACTTTGCGTTGCTACAAACGCATACATGTGCTGTTTTACCGAAGTATTTACTAGTGGATTTGTTCCTCTAGAGAAACAATCTTTGCACTTCAGTGGGGTGTGAGGTTCCTTCTCCCCAGGTAGGTCAAAGATGACAAGCGTCCTTGAAGAACTATCTGGGGAGGCACTCAAACATACAAAGTGCTTATTTCTGCTCATACCACCAAGCTTACCACAAAAGGAACATTGTGGTAGGAAATGCACACATCTGGATATTCCAAAATTAATAAACAAAATTTTATTACATTAAAGCTTACAAGTCATATGCAAATCAATCTGTAAATAAATAACAATTTTGTTTTTCAGCACATTTTAAATAATCTTGTGCCACAACAGCAACTTCTTGAGGATATCAACACTGAACAAGTTAATTGGTGTCTTGAAAGATATCCCTAAGGGAACTGTTCATATTTAGCATTTGCAAAGGTTAAAAAGAAAAATTTTCAGTAATAAATGCAAGCTAAACCTTCAGAATACACCACCATGCTAACACTGGTTTTGCCAGAATGCATCTCCTTAATTAATGAATATGCCACACTATTATCAAACTTATTTAGCAAAAACAAGTAGTCCTGCCTAAAAGAACTAGAGCTTATTTCTGAGTCTGAGGACTTGGTCCAGCTCTGTTTGCAAGCACAGAACTATACGAATGAACACTGTGTGCTGCTCATCATTTGCTGGTCCTCGAAGTTTGTCTCAGACTGTTCAGGACACCAAAAAAAAGACAAATATATTACAACAGAAATCAGTCCAGACTGTACCTGTCATGGCTTGGCTAAGAGGGAAAACAAAAACAACGCAAAGAAACCACACACAAGACAGGCTGGCTAACAACCACAAACATGTCTTCATCAACTACTGTTTGTTGAGTTCTGCTTTTGTACAATAAAAAAATTTTTGAAACTATTCTTTTTAAAGTGGCTTTCATAAATCATAAAAACTAATCCAACTAACCTACACAAAGAAGCTGTCTATACAATTTACAGTGATAGAAAAATTATACATGTCAAATATATCAAAATACTAAAACAGTATTTCTACCTTTCAAACACATAATTGCATTCCCAAACACAAAACTCTTAAAAGCAGCATGTTCCATTACCACCTAAGCCCAGGAACCTTAAATGCTCAACTTTGTCAAAAAGATCTGAAATAAACTGAAACTACAAATCTGCAACAACTTTAATTATGAGACTCTCGAGACAATTACTCAAACTGCAGCTTTTTTAAAAATTTAGCATACACAATAGTTTAATAATAAACTGCAGATTACCCATTCCTATGTGCACACTCACACATATAAATAAAATACAGCTGCTACTTGATAACATCACAAAGCCAAATGTGAAAGCTTTAGACTAAAATCCAAATAAGAATGTATTTCATTCCAGAAATCAACATTCAGAAAGTCGCCATTGCTTGTCAGTCATCACCTTTTCAAGAAAATAAAATAATGCTCACCAACTGTAATAATTTAACTACAGGTAATCTAGATAAATACTCCTTTTTAAAATTATTAATTTAATTCAGTACATTTTGTAAGTTCTGATCTTCAGGGCCATTACTTACAGATGATGAGCTAGATAAGTTGTTTTCTGTGTGGGATCACAAAGTTAACTTCCAGTGTGAGAAAAACAGGTTTCCTGCATACATTATTTCCTCTCTCTCAAAGTTCAGGACCATAAACAAACTTCTCTACAATGAAGTCTGTGGTAGCTCACAATTCACACAGATTGAATGTACACATAATATAATTAATCATTTAACAAAACTGCCTCTTCTGGTCTCACCGACTTAATAGTTCCAGTGATCACTGGTAAAATCTACCACAAAGTAAAAAGGAAAAAAAAAAATATTTGAGAAGAGAAAAAAAAGCTTCAGTTTAAAGGACAATTTCAATTCATGTTTAAGCTAATAGTTTCAGCTCTAAAATGTATTTTAATTCTAAATGTTAGATGCTTAAAAAAAAAATAAATTCTCCTCACTGAAGAAATTTTCTTCCAGTATCTTCTTAATAAATGTCAGTTTAGCAGAAAATTAAACAGCGTTTGAAACAACTTTTCCCAAGGTAACATATATTGATATAAATTAATTATTCACCAACGAAGACAGATTCAAAAATCACCGTATGGTAACTGCTCAACACTAGATTTTGAACATGTATTTCAAGATGACAACTACTTCAGCATTACAGCAGTTGCGCTTTAACTATACTCTAGAATCAGGCTGAAGGAACAACTGGTCAGGGAAAAACTGACATAAAAATTAACAAAATAGTTTATCAGATCTGAGCGATTTCCTTATTGAATCAAATAAATCATGCCTTCTGTTGTACTGAATTTAAACTAATTTATCTGTCTTCTCGCTCTCTGCAGCCCCTTCCTCACCCCACTTCTCACAACCTACTTAAGAACCAAGGTAAATGTCCTTCACTTTACACACAGAATATTTCTCTCTCTCAAATGTTGGTTCAGCACTGAAGCTTCTAACACACATCATCCTTCCACACCCATTCCTCTGCTTTCTCATGTTCTCAACACATTTTGCCTGTTATTAGCTAAGTCACTACCATTTCCTAACCCTTTCAGTTTCTGAGTCATGCAAGCCTTTGCTCCAATTCTGGTATGGGAACACTTTGAAAGTACAATCTAACACAATCAAAAAAGTCAAAGTACTGCCTGGCTCACCGCTCCTTCCCATGGACCCCAATCCCCATCGCTCCCCTGAACACTTTCCTCCTCTCCTCCTTCTGGTGAGCCAGACTGACACCAATTCCTTAAACGCTCTGGCATTTTCTATTCACAGCCTCAATTAGAGAAGGAATTATCCAACTCTCATTTAACAACATTCACTAACCACTAGGCGTATATGAAAATGCTGATGTTAAAGCTAGGTGTGCTTAACACTGGCACTCAGGAGGTCATAAGGGTTTTTACTAAGCAACCTGGGAGAGAGATTAAACATACAGCACGAGCTACTGTTTATTAACATCAGAAACATAAAATATAGCCTGGATAGACAAACAAAAGCTTGGAGCTAACATGAACAGATCCATCAAGATATCTATCAGTCTCAAGTATTATCAGACATAAAAACATAATTTTTATACTGAATGTTTAACCCACTCCCTTTCTAAATGTACATGAGGGTGAAAATCGGAACCCCACCAGGCTCAAAGTAGAAAAGGAAGAAAACATCACGTTTATGCTTCATCTTTAACCCACCCCTATGATGAAATAGCCTCCAACAGCTGTAGTTCTACACATCAAATGCACTGTTACACCAGCATACACTTTATCTTAACGAAGGGTCTTTTTTTATTTTTGTGGTGTTATAACAAAATCTCAGGGAAATCTCAGAAATTTAAAAGGCTTTTTTTTTTTTTTTTTCTTTTAAATCAGAAGCTTTCCACGGAGGCTACCTGTATTTTAAAGAGGTTTCTGTCACAGAGCACGAACAGATTTTATATGATTTAGCATTAAAGGGATGGGTCTCTCCCCTCCAGTTGTAACTCCTTTGTATTCCTATTTAGGAATGCCTTGCTTGTTTGACCGAAAATGGAAGTGCCTTTTAGCTATGACACAGTATATATGAAAAACAAATAAAAATTAAGATTAATCTTCCTTCCACTATTGTGGGGAGAGAGAAGAATATGAAGAGATGCAAAACATCTGCTCTGGAGATCATTTTTCCCCCTAACAGCAAAATTCTTTCAGCAATAACTCGTGAAAACAAAGGCTATTAAACTGTAAACTACAAAGACGATCGATTAGAGGCAGTATTCAGCTAAGACAAGTTTTTCAGCCTATCTTCCCACATTTAAATGCCTAGATCATCTTCTTCAGAAGATATTTCATTTGGGAGGTTTTTAATCGGGTCATTTTAGCTAATTGGCAACTGCAAACACTTCAGAGGACTGGAACCTAAAATCCTAAGATACTGTTCCTGCATTGTTTTATTGACAGAGCTGGGCAAGCATTTTTATTTGAAGGTGTTCTGTACCAGGTAAGACAAGAAAAAGAAAAAATTCTAAGTGTGTATCCTAGTAGTTTAAGGATACACCAGATCTCCTCCCTCCTCCTCCCCTGTTTCTCCACACTACTCCATCCTTTGTAAGCCCTTCCCCGAAGAAGGGTACTGGGGTTTTGTTTTTAAACTTAAGAAATTAATCTTCCCTCTTGACAACAGCTCTAGCCAAAAAGTTCAACTTGTGGAAGTAAGTCTGCAGCTCTCCAGCTCTAGCTGGCCCTGCCACTACAACGCAACAGCCAGAGCTGGGCCTTAATTTGCAAGGAGTTAATTGGCATTCGCTGGCTAATGAAACACAATATTACTCAACATGCATTACAGACTCCATCTATGCCTTCTTGCTCGCCTTTTTTTTTGTTTGTTTGTTTGTAGTTAGCCTCACTGTCAGTGCACCCAAAGAACTTGCCTTTCTTTTCAACCTGAAACTACTACTTTTATAAAGAGAAGCCTCTCCAGGCTCCTGAATTCCTTCCCTTTACATTTAAAATGGAGAAAATTGATCTCTCCGTTCCTTCCCTCCAACAACGGCATATCTTTTTGAAAGCGAGAGGCACACAACAACGGCTCAAACACACAGCGGAAGAAACTGAAGCATCAAGATGCAGTAAAGGAACATCCCCGTTTCTGCAGACACCGAAGAAGAAGGAGCAGTTTTTAAAATGGTTGGGCTCCAAGACACATTCACCATCTCCCTGTCTACAGAGATACTCCAGAAAACAAGGGAAGGCTAATTTCATGCAAGAGAACCTCAATCCAGCGTGAGCCCGACATACCAGAAGAAAACCCATCAGCACCGGGATTAATATGGTGATGATTGCAGTCTAATCAATTGCAGCGCCAGCCATCCATCCCTGCCCCCTTTATTTCCCCTGCGCCCGAAGGGGGCGGGCACTGCAATATAATCACAGGTTTGAAACGCACAAAAACAAAGCCGGGGCTTTTGCAACTCCCAAGCAAGACAGACAGACAGGGCGATCCGCAGACGATAAACGAGGGAGGGATCCAGACATCTCCGTGCGCTGGGGACCCGGCTGCTGGCAGCGCGGTCACGCACAATGAACCACGTTTTTCTCGGTGCAGCACTCGCACACACGGAGGAAGCAGCTCGCACGCTGCCAAGTCAACTGCACAAACCTTAATGCTAAATGCAACACAGCTGCTTGGAAGAAAAAAAAAACCGTAAGAAAATCACCTTTAAGAATACAGCCCATCCGGCCGTCAGGCGTTTATGCGCAAACGTGAAGTATCAACCTAGTCGCTAATTTAAATAATAAAATAAAAAAATAACCAAACACCAAACCAAGAGCAGACTGTGACCTTTAGATTGCGGGATGCCACCTTAATTTTGCACCCCGAGCACAGCGAGTGAAACCCTTCCTCGGGAGTAAAGCGGCAATAAAAGGCAAGGCGCTTATTTCCAGGAATTCTTCACTCGCTATGGCAGGTTATTGCATACAGCCTCTAAACGCTGCCAAAGATCAAGCTCTTTCCATGCGGGGAAAGCAAGCACGGCTCTTCCCTGCCTGCAAGTGTTTACTACGCAGCTCGCAGCCCTGGCTGCAGAGGTCTAAACACTGCACCGGGCTCCGGAGGGGGTCAGGAGTAGTAACGCGGGTCAGGTGGGGGGAAACACAAAGGAGGGGTCGGATGGGCATCACGACCCCCTCCTCCGGCTCGGGGGCTGCGGCTCCGCCGACCCCGCGTGTAAAACCAGCCGGGCACCCCCGGGGGAAGGAAGGGATGGGAGGGAGGAAGGAGACGTGCAGCCCCGGGTTGTTCAACGTGCCGGAGGAGCAGACGCGTAACAGGAGGAAAACACGCACATCCCCGCGGGCAGGGGCGAACCCGCTCACCGCGGCGGGAAACGGCCCCTCACGGCCCCCCCGCACACCCCGCCGCAGCCCCCCGCCGCCCCTCACGCACAACGCCAGGAGCCCCTCACACACACACACCCCTACGGCAGCCCCTCCTCACACCTATTCAGGCAGGGACCCCCCCTCACACACGCACGCACAGAGGCAGCCGCCGCCCTCACAGGCAGCCCCTCACACCGGGCACCCCCGGGGGCCCCTCGCCGCCCCCCCCCGCCGACACGCACCGTACTCACTTTCCCCATTTGTTGGCCACAGACAAAGTGCGGCGAAGACGAGCAGGAACCCCCAGAAGACGGCGAGGGACCCTCCTCCAGCGCCAGACTTCATTCCTCTTTTTTTAATTGGACAAAATCCCCTTTTCCGAAAACAACAAGGAAAAAAAAAAAAAAGTCCGAAATTGTTCGCTTTCTTTTCTCTCCCCGTCCTCTAAAAATAACGAAGGAGGCAAAAGGCGGACGAGAAGCGGGGCAGGATAAATAAATCCACGTTGCCTGAAGAAATGAAAAAAACAAGACCCTTCGGACTGGTAAACCGGAGGGTTTTTGAGGTCCCTGGGTGTTGATCTTCCGGAGCAACCACACCAAAAATACACAGATACTCAAGATGTATTAACGGCAACAACAACAAGGCATGAAAGCCCCGGGGCGACGCTGTCTCCGGGGCGGCGGGGCGGGCTCCGGGGCGGGGGGCGCCGCCGTCTCCCCTCAGCGCTGGCTGCAGTGGTACATCGTGTACAGGAGTCGCAAACATGAGGCACATCGGGGCTGGCAGTCTGCATCTTCAACCTCCATTTTCAAACACCGCACACAGAGGCAGCGAGCACACACAGACACAAAAACTGGGAGGGCTGCGGGGGAAAAAGGGCGGGGGGGGGGGGGGGGGGGGGCGACCCAGACAATCTTATTACAAAACAACAACAGCTTCTTCGTCCCCCCCGCGCGGGGACGGGGCTGCCCTGGCGGGATCCCCGCGGCTCCTCTCCCCGCTCGGCGAGGAGGGGAGAGGGGGGGGAACACCCCACGCAAAACCACCACCCACAACAACAACAACGCCACAAGTCCGGCTGGCTGCAGAGGCTCGAAATGCAGAATTTGGAACGAAAATGAATTAAAAAAGCTCCCCCCCTACTCCTCCTCTTCCTCTCCTCGGCGCCGCTGCCACAGGCTCCTTCTCAAAAAAAAAAAAAAAAAAAAAAAAATCCAGGACACACACACAAAGCAGCAGCAGGGCGAGCGGAGCAGCTCAGCACCCCGCCTCCTCCCCCCGCAGCTCTCCTCCTCGCATCCCTCCGAGCCGCCTTGCCATCGCGGCGGGGGCGGGGGGGGGGACGACGACGACAACAACAACAACAACAACAACAAAAACCACCCAGCGAATTTGTAAATCCTTTTCCTTTTTTTTTTTTTTTCCCTCCTCCTCTGGGTGTGCGCGCGCTGCAAACCTTCCCCTCGCGCTGCCCAGCCCAAGGCAGGGGGAGGGGGAGCGGGGAAGAGGTGTGGGGGGGTGGGTGTGTGCGCGTGTGTAAGCCGGGGGGGCGGCGGGGGGACGAGGAAGGCGATCCGGTTTGCTGAAGGTCAAAGCCCAGGAGCTTGTTGCGAAGGGTCTGTAATTCCTCCGGGGAGGGAAGGGGAGGGGGGGAAGGGTCTGCTGCTCCTCCCAATTAATTCGCCGCTCGCTCGCAGCAGGGTTCGCGGCGCTCTGCCGCCGCGTCTCCCCCGTCTCCTCCTCCGCGCTGGCTCCCTTCGCACGACGGAGAGTGAGCGCTGGTAAACAAGAGCCCCGGCGTCGCTCCGCCGCGCCTGCCGCCGCCGCTGCTTCTCCTCTCTGCGGCCGCACGGGGACGGGGCTCGCGCCCGCCCTCCCTCTCCCGCGCGCGCGCGCACGCGCCCTCTCTCTCACAGAGGCGCGCGCTCACGTCCCCCCCCCGCGGGCTCCCCTCGCCCAGGCGGCGGCGGCGGCGGCGGCGGCAGCGGCGCGCGCGGAGGCGGCGGCGGCGGCGGCGGGGCGCGAGCGGGCGCGAGGCAAAAGCCGGAGCGGGCGCGCGCGGAGCGGAGCGGGGCGGCTGCAGCCCGGGCGGCGGCGGGCAGGGGCGGCCGCCGCGCAGGGCCCCGCCGCTCGGTCCCGCTCCTGCCTCTGCGCCGGCGTCCCCCTAACGGGGACGGGGGAGCAGGCGGCGGCGGCGCCCTGGCGGCCGCTCCGAGCATCTTGCGGGCGCAGGGGGGAGGTTCGGCGGGGGAGGCGGCGGCGGCCCCGGCTAGTGGGAGCGCCTCCGTGTTCTTTGGAAAGGAGAAAAAAAAATATGCGTGCACGTGTCTGTGGAAAGGGACCGCGTTCGGGGGAGTGAAACGCGCAGCGCTGATCCGCACATGGTGCGTTTATTTATCTGCCGCATGTAACCGCAGGCGCTGCTCGGGCCGGACACCGGCGGGCGCAGGCGGAGGGCCGCGCCGAGGCGCGCTGCTCCCGGGGTGCAGCGTGCGCGGCTGGGCTCACCTGCGGGGCCACGCACCCGCACCCGCAGCCTGCGGCCGCTGCTCCTATGCTGCCTGTGCCACGGCGCTTCCCCGCCGTGCGCTGGGCAGGGGCAGGGGCACCGTCACCCAGGCCCCAGGTGGGGGGGACAGGCCCAGCTGAAGCAGCGGAGGTTCGGGCTTTTCAGAATCGGGAACCGTGGGCCGTGTTCCCACTGTTGCGCCGAAGCTCATAGTAGCCATGCTGCACGGCATATGGATGTCCTGAGTAATCACAGATTTGTTGCAATACTTTGGCAGGGGGAGATACCAAAATGATGCTGAAGTATAAGAAAGCAGACATCTGTGAGCATTAGCTACACTGGTGTTGCGGGGTTTTTTAAAAGCTACATTAAGAACTCGGCTAATGTCACATTATTAATGGAAATGTCAAAATTAAGTTTTTGCATTTAAATTCTTGAACATTTTGTATTGCAATACCCTTCGCTTACATTACTGCATCATTTTCCACAACCTTATACAAGCTTCTCTTCTGGTAGTTTCTCCATCCATTTTCATACCATTTGCCCCATCAGAACGGTCCGGTATTCCTGTCTTAGTTACACATTAGCTCTCATACCCCTTAGGAAAGATGGAAAGGCTTTACTCTGCGTCACAGCACTTAGGGGGAAAATCATCACTGAATACAACAGGGGCAGAACTGCCACACAGGCACGTGTACCCAGGGCTGTGTCAGCATCCCAACAGTAAGTCAAAGCACAGGCACACGTCCTTCTGGGTGTAGCACAACCCTCTCGAGGTTCAGGGCAGGAGAATCAGGCATTTACATATGAAACTCTCCTGGACTGCCATGTGTGTGTCTGCCATAGACTTTATCAACTGCACGCAGGCTTTCAAGGCTTCACTTAAATGGGACCAGAAAGACCTTCATGTCCAGTAAATTTTTCCTATTGCTGTGTACAGCTGTGCGTATTACTAGTCCTGGATACTGAGCAGAACAAGTGTCCTTTCTGTGCGTATTATGGCGTTGATGCAGTATAAATTGTAATGTGTTATTTACAAATTAATGGATTGTTGTCTAAAGACAGAGCTGAAGTGAGAACTGGGTGTCTATCATTTATCATGCTGCTGTCATAAAGAACTTTTATTATTGTAAAATAGCCTTTCTTTCATTACTTTGAAGAATAGGGTAAGTCGTGGACAAGCGCGTTGTACTGGATGCTGTACAAACAGAGAACAAAAAATGTGCTGTGCCCCCAAAGAGCTCACAGTCTCACACAGACACAGTCCTACAGGTGTTGTAGCGAAGTTTGTTTCTAGAATCCATCAGGTTCCTTTAAAAGGGAAAGAAAAAAAAAAGATTATGACAACAGCACAGTGTTGAATTGGAGGCATTCGCAGTGCTTTCCATCCTCCCGAGGTACCAATGTGAAATTCAGAATTTGAAATTACCTGGCTGGATTCTGCTGGGATGTCTTTGCCTTTTGTGCTATGGAATACACAGGAAGAAGTGCTTTTTCTGTAAATGCTGAGGCACCCATAGCTCTGTACTCTTAAGAGGTTAAGAGGAGAGCTGTGCGCAGTGTTCGCCTTTCCTCACCTTTGACATGTTCAGCAGCAGCATTCAGAGCCAGCCGTGCGCATTCACGTGCTCAGCTGCAGTGCATACTTAATCAGATTCAGCTCCTGTATGTTCGCATCTTTCTCTGGGAGTGGTCCAGTTATTTTCAGTGGAAACATTTAAGTCCGGATCTTTCAACATGTACAACCACAGCGTGGCGACGATGAAAACCTCAAGCAAACTGTACTATGTGCACCATGTGTGAAATCGAAGAGTTATAATTCGGACAAATTTAAGTTAATTTTCATGATAATGTGCAGAGGTGCTTCATAATAAAATCTGTTTCCTTGTCAACAACGTCTGCCTCTGCTTTTATCTATAGACCTGGGCAAAAGTGGTTGATGTGAATGGTGAGAAGTTTTTGTTTACTGGGAACCCAGATATGGCATCCTATGGCTGAACACCACCCAGATCCTAAAAGCAGCCTGAATAGCTTAAGCCTTTCTTTGAATCAAGGAGTGATTAAAAATGTTTTGTTGGAACTTCGCCACAGGAAGTATGAGTGCATATAAAAATACCCAACCCTAAAGGGAAAAACTTCAGCCAGTGGATTAAATGAGGTGGTCAAAATGCAAAATTCCTGTAGATCATAGCCTCCCCAAGTCCATCTGAATACATCAAGGATGTGTTAGAAGGCTTCCGGAGTTGTGGCCGTTTGCACTCTTTGCTGAGATTTGGGGAAACCATCACTCCATTTTTTTCTAACTTATTTTCTTGGGTCATTCTCCCACTGACTTACACTTCATTTCCCCATTTTCTGCCCACTTCATCTTGCCCAACTGCGGCAGTCACTGTTCCTCTGTTACTACCTAGCAATTCACTGGGGTCCCAGTCCTTGACAATGTCTCCTGTACAAGGCCACCAGTAATAAATAAAACTTTTTTTTTTAAATAAGGTGTGCAATGTTTGATGTATATTGTGTGTCTAGATTCATGCAAAGTTTTCCCCTCCTTTCTTTTTGCATGTTAAGTCTTAAACTGTAATTTTCATTAGTGTAAAAAATCGTTTTGTCATGACTTAATCTTCCCTGATGATAGAAAATTACTTTCTTCTCTGTCCTGTTGGTTCTACAGTCGTTGCTCCTCTCTGTTTGCACTGGGCTTCATGCCTCCTCCCCTTTGTCCACTGCTGGTTTATGGTCCTTGAGATAGACAGATGGACAGAAAGAAACACATGAATAGGTACACACACACATCTTACCCTCTAGAGTGTGATGCCGAATGCCACCAGCATACCTGCGTCCTGTTTAAAATGCCGCTTAAGTGGAAAATTCAGGAAGTGTGGCAGTAGGGATGAAACAACGCGGTTAAAACAGCCACTGACCCCAGTCTCTCCAAACATATATCTGCCCAAGGCAAATATCCTAATACTCAGCCATATTTTAATTTTAACAGCAGCCTTTACCGCTGCTTTCTGGGGCCACCACTGGGGAGAAAGAGGCCTCACTATTTTCCCTGCCTCAGTGCTCGTACTCCGCATAGGCTTGACTAGACTTTATTTTGGCTTCTGCAATGCTTTCAGGGCAGACTGACCTCTTTAGCAGACGCTAGCTTGTCATAACCTTTCAGGATCTGAACATTTTGTATTACCGGCGTAAGGAAGTAGTTGAACTTTATTCTCCTGCCTTCTCCAGCCATGTCAGCTCCCCCGGACGAAGGTCAGCCGTCACAGAGCGTTGCTTGTAGCTGCTGAGGTGCTGCTGTTTCGGAGGTCTCTGCAGCTCCTTGCATGGCCTTTGCCAGGCTCGCCGCAGCAGAGAGCACCCTCCATAGCCACCTCCTCTTCTCCAGGGGCTCCTGACACTGCCAGCTCACCTTGTGCAGGCTGTGGTTCAGGCTGAACATTTTTGTTGCAGGTAGTGTGGGTAGGTAAGTGTGCTGGGTAGGGACCATGTTTGGGCGACTGATACATCTTTTACACAACTTGGTTGAGAGTGATTTGTACACCTGAAGGGCACATACAAATCCTTTCCCCCAAAAATCTCCACTTACAAACTGCGTTTTGTCGGCTCATAACAAGCCCTTCAGCATTAGACAAGATGTGGGTTGCCCATTTGTACCGTGTCTTCCACGTTTTGCCACTTTTTGCTCTGCTGTGAACCGCATCACATACCAATGACCTTCATGGGCTCCCGAACGCAGGAAAATGCTCAGTCTCCTCTTGGCAAGGGGACAGGAGCACAGCACACACTGGGGTGGACGCTGGGTGGGCAGGTCGCCGTTAACTCCTCTGCAGTGGTCAAGGTGTCTGTAGAGCCTCCCCATCCACCGGCTGTCTTTTCTTTCCCAGGTCTGCAGCGCTGGACAGGATCTGGGTAGAAGTCACCACCTTGCCGTAACGGCGAGAGGGCTGAGCAGAATCCCTGCAGCTGCAGGAGACCAACCTATTCAGACAAGTGGAGGCAGAAAAAAAAAAAAGAAAAAAAAAAAAAGATTGGACATGTTTGAGATGTGCAAGACTTAAATACCAGAGTAATAACCAGATAGACCCAAATGAAGTACATGTCTTTGGCTCTGAGTGATTGCTAATTCTCCTGGCCCTAATATTACTGGAAACCCTGGCTCAAGATTGGTCCCTTCTGGAGCAAATAAAAAGCAGAAGGGAAGAAAGGGTATTGTTTATGACTTTTTTCCCATACACGTCCCTCCTTCAAACAAAGAAGTATGCAGTTACATGGACGATTTAGGGGCAGCAGCTGAGCAGGAATAACTATAAAATTCATGTTTTAATAACAACAACAATAATAAGCACACAACAGCATTTATAACCCTAGTTACAGGCCTGAGATATCATATCCATAGCAACTGCAGCAAGTGGTGAATGCCATATATTTAGAGTTCCCGTGCACCTGCCTAAAATAGCCACCGATAAATTATGCTGATGTTTGTGCCTTTTTGACAGCATTTTAAAAGGCTGTCAGTGCACTCTGCAATCGCGCCGAGCCGCCGTGGCGCGGCACAGCAACGGCAGTTTCACTTCCCTACCAAACCTCCGCGTTCTCGTGTTTGTCTTCCCTTTCGTGTTTCTGAATGTGACAAATTGGTCGAGAAAGACACCTCGAAGGTGAGTGCAGCGGCGCGAGTGAGCGATAGGTGCAGGGGAACAGCTGCCGCCTGCTTCCAGCAGTCTGTTGGCTTCCCCGCTCCAGCACCGCGGCTGTCAAAACGTGCCTACCGTTAATGTATTGAATTAATAAACTGTTGCAAGTAATTAGGGCTCTATCCTGCTCCTGTTGCAGACGGTGGCAACGTGATCACGCTGTATATTAATGGCGTGTGCGTAAATAGTTTGCAAAGAGTTAATGAATGACTGAGAGGTGTTTGAATACATGGCTAGTCAGTTGTGGAGATTGTTACAGAGTCCAACAGGTCAATTGCGTGCTTGTAACCATGGCTTATAAGCATCTACCAGACCATCTGTTGATGTGCGTATTACATTTTATAACACACAAACTCCTGATGTCTGCAGCATGCTTATAACAGTTATTAATCTTGCATTATTAACTCTTTCAAAACAAAATCTCTTTCAACTAGTATTTACCAGCAAGAATTCCACCAATCTAACTGGGAGAGGGATCAGACTTTTACCCCATGTAGTGGGCAGAAAGGATCTGTCCCTGCTATATCATATGATGTTTGCGTTGAGCACTTTGGATTTTCACCTCTTAAGCTTTGCATGTGCACGAATCCCACTGAGCGTAAGCTGGGCCCACCCGGGTGCCCCCTGGGGTGATGCGATGCTGACCCACGGCAGCGAGGGGCACGTGCTGGAATCATACCAACACGTGGGAGAAACTTGCTGTGTTTTCCAATCGAATAGTAACATCCATCCCCAGATCTTAAAATGTGTTTATAGGCAATTAAATCTCACAGTTCGTTCGTAAGGAGGATAATTATTGCCACTGGGAAGAAAGAAACACAGGTGCAGATTGACTCTAGTGACTTTGAGCTCACCCCTTTTACCTGCAGGAGAATTAAAAGGACCAGGAATGCTTCTAGGCTTTTAGGGGGTTGTGTTTTGGAGTTTTTTTAAACCTCAGGTATCCAATCATTAAAACAGATCTCAACATAAACTTCTTGTTTCTTTCTGTATTTGCAATTGGCTCCAGATGAGATGGACATATGAAAATTAAGATTATTTGCTCTAGTTTGACAGAACATATAAATGGAACCTAAAATAAAGTCAGTAGTGGGTTAAATTATGGACTGTAGTTATCCATTTATACCAAATCTTTGATAGCATTCTATACAGAATAAAAAGACCTAAACATTAGATGTGCACGATACAATATGTATGTTTTCACTTATTCATGTTTCCGTCAGCACAATGACATGCTAGCATCAAAACTCCTTGAAACATAATGAAATCCAAACTATCTTGCATTTGCAAGGAGGAAAAAAAAAGTTTATTCAAGAAGATTATGGAAAAGCACAGCCTTAAAACTAATAATTTGGACCTCCAGCATTAAAAGCAAAAAAATGTTTCTGAAAATTGTTGAAATAAAACCCCTGACTCCTTCTTGGTTGAAATAGGATTTTTGACTTCCTATAAAAAACAGGATTGGGCCAGATGTTTTTTCAAAGAGATCAAATTGTCGTTAGATTTTAGGGTAAATTAACGTACAACTGTGAATGGCTGCATATATATTTAAATGATACTGAAAATGTTTTAAAGCAGTTGGAACATATTTCCAGGTGGTTTGGGAATGTGTAAATATTAGCACATTCTGAAGGTTGGTTTTAAAAGGCCCTTCATACTCGATAGGTCTTGACATCAATTTTCCCCTAATTTACTCTGGCTCTGTGTGTGCGCGCGCGCACGTTAGCATACTGTACGACCACCACATATTTCAAAATGGGTGACTCATATAGGTTCAGTGGCAGCAGAAGGAATATTGGTCTAGTGGTGAGGGACGTGGAAAGAAGGTTGTTAATCATAAGCAGCTTGGAAAAGAAATTTCTGAAGTGTCTTTTCCAAATACAAGAAATTACAATATTCCTTTGAAAGATGGCTTTCCGTCAGCACCTGGGTGCTCGCTGCCTTCACTCCGTTTCCCTACCTTTATTCTTTATACTACATATGAGCATTCCGAGCGGGCACAATGCCCATGCTATGGGCTGAATATGTCCTTCTCAATATGTTGCTTAGAAAACTACTGCATCTAAACAAGTAAGTTGAAGGTATAGAAAGCCCTTGTTTTCAGTGTTAACGAAATGCGCTTGAACCAGAAATACCAACTTCATTCAAATCTTTTCAAACTTCAGGCCAAATGAGAATATAGGATCTAATGTTGGTTTTGTTTAGAATGTCAAAAGAATTAAAACTGTCTTTGCTTTCTTTTTTTTTTTTTTTTTTTTTTTAATGTCGGGGCTCCAAGATTCTTTCTTGCATTGTAGTCTTAGTTTTCTCTTGCTGTACTACCACTACCTACAAACAACTTGCCAAGAATGCATGTGCTGTGTGAGGAGACTGGTTCCATAACAGAGAAAGTACTTAAAAAATGGACTTTTCATCTCGGTTGTTTAAATCCCAGTTACCAGCCAATTACAACCCCAACAGAGACAAACTGTCTCCTTTACATAATGCTTTTGTTAACTCCTCTGTATTCAACGCCACGTGGATATGTTCAAGCTACTGTTTTTTTCTGGATGGACTCCTCTAGCCCTGTCTGCACTTTTATTCTGCCCCTGGAGACAGTCACAGCTAAAATTCGGTCCAAATTGGGAAGACGTAGCGTAGCAGCTCTTGAGACTAGCCATCAAATAGCTTGTATATATATAGTATACCTTCCTTAGTGACTTAGGACCACTATTGCTGCAAGATAAATAATATCTGGGATAATTAAAATATTTACCCCAATAATTTGGACAAACCAATCAAAGCATTTTCCTTAGCATCTCTCCCAGCCTCACACTCCACATTTTCTTCTCTCAAAGCATTTCTGAAGCTGGTATTCATGCAAATGAACTGGGGGAACACTGAGAATTTGTCCTTCAGCACCGTACGAGCTTCTGGATTTGTTTTGTGGGAGAGAGTTGTCATTTGCCTGGAAGTTCCCATAGTGAATTTATTGGTCTTCTGACGTTCCTGGCGCCAGGTCTGCATTCCCATAAAACAAGCCAGAAGAAACTTTGGAAACAGAACCTTTATAGTAATCCACATATTGGGCCATATTCAACTCCAAAGTCAGCAGGTGCAACTCCCATTGATTTCAGTGGGAATTCTGTCTGCTTACGCTGGAGCTGAACTTGGTCCATAGTATCTGGGCATGCTTCCCAAAAACTCTCTTCACTGAATGCAGGGAATGAACCAAAGCTTAATACACTTCTCTGCTGTCCCTAGGAAAAGAATCAGTCTGTCTTTTCAAGAGGTTGTAGGGAAAAAAAAATACCTGCTAGTCTCGCAAATCTGCTTTTGCCATTGTACCCCAGTGTGACTCCCTGAAATGTTCTCATGAACTCATGCCTCCCCTTGTTTGAAGATTGTCCTTCCAAGATCACCTTTTCTTTTGAGGCTTAAAAGGAAGAATTCATTTAGTCTCCTTTTCCTCCCCATGACGCAGTGTTTGTTATGCAATGATTTTTAAACGTCACCGGAAAAACCTTCTAACGCAAATAATTTAAGAAAGAACCTCTCCTGAAAAGGAACCTGATTTTGTCTGAAGAAATGCTTTTTCTGCTAAGTCTTACAGAGAAAAATGCTCAGTTGCATTAGATAATATTTTACTTACATCCCTGAGAGGGGAAGAACTCTCAAGTACATTTGTAAGACCCTCGGTCTTTAGGATGTGTTGCTGAAACTGAACATATGCTTAAGTGCATTCTTAAATAAGACACTTTTGAATGAGGTCTTACATAACTGTATCTTCGTAGCAGAGGATTTGCATTTTGTAGTATTTGCTACAGTAAGTGTAGAAAAATTAAAATAGCATTATAATCTCCAGGCAAAATGATGTGTGGGTTAAGGCATGAGGTTCCAATTCGTCAGCAAAATCTGGTGAGAGCAGATTTTTCGGGCGGATGTCGATCATCGCAGGGGCAGTATCTTATCAGAGAGGGCTGCTCTCACAAGAGTTTGGCATAGATTAGTTTATGTAAATTCAAGATAAACTGCCGAGTGAGATAGGAGGATGTCTGGCTACTTTCTCCACCTTCTCAATCCAGATGGAAATAACTGAGCTGAGGCCACGCTGTTACCTGCTCAAGTTGAGTCATCACAAGGTTCCTCCGATCATTTAGCTGCACCATATTCACTGTCAAACATGCCTTTGAAAAATCCCCTTGTATGCTTCCCGTTGGCATAAATCTGCCCGTGTCTGTTTATGAAATGTCAATTTTCACTTTCCAACACACAAAACTGCTGGAATTTTCCCGAGGAGGCAGCAGGGGCAGCTCCATCCAGGAGAGCCGTCCTGGTGAGTAAGCAAGCTGCGCAGCAGGGCTGCTGGGGAGATTCGAGCCATTTTCTCCCTGCCCTTCTTTCTAGGTGGTGGCTTTTCCTTTGCTCCACTCCCAACACTCAGAGTAGCAGCTATTAGTCACAAATCAAACAAAACCATGCCATAATTGTGGGATCTTCTAAATTGCTCTTAATCCAGGTTATTGTCTTTTGTAGGTGTACTCCTGAGAGCAGCTTTCTGGTGTAACATACTAGCTCTGCAGTCTCAAGAATCAAGAACAAATGCGTAGAAGATGCACCCCTGTCTGGTGTGTTGAGGGGAAACCACAGCAGAGGACTGACTGCCTTGAGCAGGAGGGAGGATTTCTACAAAGTGCCTTCCTACAAGGAGCCAGACAGCAGCAGTGCCACTCAGTGCATCATGCACCTTAAATACACCATTTAACTGATAAAATATATTAAAAAAAAAAAAAAAACCAAACAAAAAAACCCACTAGTAACTTCTTAGACAAAGCCAGAAGAACCATGAGCAAAATGCCCAGGAAAAAAAGTTGTGAGTTTTCTGAGTCAAAAGATGGAGCAGGCAATGCTAGAAGACGTGGTCCATAAAGGAGCCTTTTTCTTTTCAACCTTTTTCTGCTGGTGGTCCTAAACACCACTCTGCATCAGTTCACGCCAAAGGTTTTTCTCACTAGAGATATTTGTGCAGAGCCTGGCATGAGGAAAAAAGTATTTTATAAATCACTGTGAGAGGCATCTTCTGATCTTACCAGGTCTGAAGTACCTCAAGAAGAAGCTTTGAAAAATATTAGCCTTCCAGAGGGTGTCATTGCTCCTGAAGAACAAGAGCGGACCTGTATAGTCACTTTTTTTTTCCTGATCCCGTGCATTAATCCTGGCATTTAAACACTGAAGCCTCCTTCCTGGCTTCCCCATGTGGCCGTGTCCCCACAGAGCACAGCGTGAGCCACTCTGGCTGTACTAATGATACAGTAGTTTTATCACATGTACTGTAATATTGTCCCTTGTAAAGCATAACACTCTTGAGTAGGCATAGTAAACTGAAGACAATCAAGATCTTAAAGGGTAATATGTTTTTATGTGTTTAGTAGCTTATGGTGCTATATAACTTCAGAGCCCAAATGCAGCAGCGGCCTCTCTAAATCACACTATTAAAATCATATAATGAGCAGTGCTGCTACTCTTGAATTCTGGCACACCAGAGGGTGATTTCCAGCACTTCTAGTCCCTAGTAAAAATGTTACCCTCTCTACTGTGGAGATGCTTAGTTTGTGCTGGGCAATGCTGCTCAGGATTGCAGTGGTGTCACTGTGACTGAAGGGGAGTTTTCTGCACTGATGCTGCTGTAACCAAAGATAGGAATTTGGCTTTTTTCTGCCTAGAGATTACCTAAATTGCAGTAGAAGAGACATTTTCAACTGCAGAATAAGTTTTCTTTGCTCATGGGACTTCTCCAGGATTTTTTCTTTTAAGAACTGGCTCTCCTCCCTGCTTTAACCCCGAGTCAGGACACAAAGCATCTCCAGCATTGCACACTGTGACCTGACACGTCCCCGCAGTCTGAGCAAGGCTTTGGGCATCCTACCCAACCTCCCAGATAGAATCAGCAGTTTTGAGAACTTCTTTCCCTTCTGCCCCGATGAGAGCACTCCTGGAGTGCTCCCGAGCGCTCACTCAGCTTGTCCATGTCCACGCAGGGCTATATTGCTGTGTAGTGATGTATTGAGCGCTGCAGTGTAGCCAACAGCCCTTTTCCCACCCAGCGTAGATGTCGATCATGCTCCTCTCAGCTCTGCCATTCGGCACTTGTGCAGCCTCTGGATTTTTGTGAGGGTCCAGAGAGCAGAACATGTCTCCATCTTCCCATCTGCTCTCTGAAAATAGCTGGAAATTAAGGTTAAAGACTGCCTTGCCTTTGGGGTTTACTTTGCTTCTCCGTAGGAGTCACAGGAGCATCGTGCCTGGTGCTACACAAGCCTTAGCAGCTGATCATGGGTTTGTGTGCCTGAAATCTTTTCTGAGATTCCACATGAAGATGTCTGTAGTACGCAAAAAAAAAAAAAAAAACAACCAACCCTAAAAAACACCCAAAACCAAATAACGCCAAAAAATCTGCTGGAGAAGATTTTCAAGATTGCTGTTGGAGGGCAGGACCAAGCTCTGCACAGGCAATGCAAGCTGTTTTATAGGGTGCTACTGTACTTATGAAAAGTCAGTTTTAAATGACTCTTCTTTCTTTCCCTTTTTTTTTTTTTTTTTTTTTTGGAAGGATGACTGAGCAAGAAGCAGCATTGTGCCTGCAATGCGTCCCTTATTTGCCATCAGTAAGAGGTATGTGAACAGCAGTGGAAAACCACAGTAGCAGTGTTTAATGCATTGCCACTTCAGAAAATTTGGTTTCTGGTAATAAACTATCACATATGCAAGGCTAACACAAATTAAGTCTGTGATACACCAAATGTCATCACATTTTCAAATTGAGAGCATCTTGTTCAGAAAATCTCTTTCATTTTGGGTTCCCAATGCCTTAAAACAACTCCTCTGCAGCAAACACGTCCCAGCACCTGGGCAATGAGTACAGGACAGAACAGAATAGTAGAGAACAGTTTTTTTCCCCATTAGTGGTATTTTGCTCCTTCCCACAGTAATTGGAATTCAGATAATGTTAATGTTCCCATTCTTATGTTAAAATTAATAGTAGACTGCTGGTATTTCAGCTAGACATTAATTGTATAATATTCATACGAAAAATGCTATTAGTTTTAGAAATCTTCCAGATAAACTTATATAAATTTGTCACCACAAACCCATAAAAAAAAAAAAACTTTTATGCATATTGATTAGGGCTTTTCTATAGTAATACCAGAATCCTGAATAGTCCAATGGTAGCTGCCTGCTTCTAAATAAAAAGGGGAATATCCAGCTGCATCACTCCATTCTTTCAGTCTTTTTTTTTTAATTGTAAGCCTGTCATTTCTCACCAGCATGTAACACTGGAGAAACTGCCTTCATACCAGGGCTTACTTCCACAAAACATGTTGTATAACAGGTTAATCTTTTACAGTTATTATCTAATTATTGTTTGAATTTGAGTGATTAGGAAAGGAGAAGAAAATACATATTACACATAAGTCTTCTGTAGAGATTTGGTGAGTGGCTGACATAGGCTTTCTAAAAAACGGGATCTGCAGCAGGAGTTTCCACGACATTTCCAGCCATGGGGAACTCCAGGAGCCCAGCTCACCCCAGTAACACCTTCCTGCTAGCAGCAGCTTGCCAGGGGCCAGACGCCAAGCTGAGCGATGGGCCCTCATGTGGGAAGGAAAACAAAATCATTGCAGACATGCGTCAGGGGGAAAGGTCCAGCCTTACGTGTCACACCAGCCATGTCCCAGCAGCCACTCTAGCCCATCCTTGTCAGCCCGGGTCTCCTCCAGGCGCTCAGCTGCTGCTCACATTCACAACAAACCAAGAATCACCACCTTGGACATCCTATGTGTTTCTCCTATTTTGGCCATGGAGAGAAATGCTAACCACCTACACCATACACACACAGGTATACTCTTATTGCCCCCTGCTCTTCACTCCAGCTGGGTTTTCTCCACATCACCCACACCTGCATGGTATCATCATAAAACCCCCTCCGAGTCACACATAAGAGAAGATCCACAGCTGGCATAAGCTATCAGAGATCCATTGAAGTCACCTGGCTGATGATCTTCCTGGATATTCTATTGTAAAAACTTAATAGCATGTTTTATTGTTGTGCTATTTGCATTAGAGTTACAGGCCAGCTGTTAAGATCGTTATTCTGTTGTTCCTTGACGATTGTACCAACTATTCTTTTCTTCCAGCTCACCGCTATTTCCTCAGCTCTTCCATGGCTTCCCCACACAAGCGTTTAAAGGGTCAACTTATTTTCAAGGCAAGCGTGCAGTTTTAATCCAACCTTCTTCTCCTATAAAAGGATGCACCAGCCTGGCTATGAAGTGCAAACTGGTTCAGTAGAAAACGCACTCAAGAAAGTTTTTTACAAAACTCCAAAAAAACCAAACCAAAACAAAACCCAGAAAGTTGAAACTACTTATTTTAGTAGCTGAAATGTGGCATATTAAGGCAAATAAGTACATAGCAGCGTACAAAATCCCAGAGACTCATAGACCTCATGACCGCTAGAAAATTACTTTCACAAATGCTCTGCAATGCTTTGTGTAACCTGAGTTTTCCCTTCATTGTATTCCTTTGTGCAATTCAGATTTGTAAATCATTCCAGGAAACTTTTTATTAACTCACAAGAGCCCTCCGAGACAATATCCTGTAATTTCCACTGGTCTGAGTCAGACCTAGTCATATCAGCTGAGAAATATCCATGACCTTTTTCAGTCATTTTTCTTCTGGTGATCACAAAAAACCAAAGTAACTTCTGGGGGAAGGTCTGCTTCACAATTTTGGAGGGGAAGGTCTTGCCCATTCGTGCAGCCCAGCTGAATTCACACTGAATAATTTCATTATGCCTCTGTAAATTCCTCTTACAGCTTAAAAGGCACCGAGTATTTTTCTTTCATTGATTACAGCTGAGTAGTCTAACGCAGCTGCATTTCAATGGAAGTGAAGTGATTCCTTTATATTACAGCTATTTTGCCAAGAGCATATGATGTGAGGTGGATAAAAAGGACAACGTTACAGACAGCCACAGCAGAACCTCAGCTGTCATACTCTGAACCTCCCATAGCACAGTTTTTGTGTCTCTCCATCACAAGCCGACTCCTCCTTGCCGGGATGCTCAGTGACAGCAGCACTCACAGTGTCCCCCAAGCAGCTCAGACATCAGATCCTCTGCTTCATTTCAAGCCCAGCTCAGCAGAACCCGTTCCCTTTCCAAGAGCAAGAAATGCCGGTACATTATGGCTGCAGGGGAAACATTAATGAGGGTGGCTGTGTTTTCCCATCCTCTCTTAGGCAATGTTACACAAGGTACCCCGGTGGGAAGCTGCTATTGATTTCGGGAGGGACTGGTGGCACAGGGATGTGAGGGCCTCTGCCCCACCAAAGCCACAGGCTCTCAGATCAATTTTCACTGTGAATATGCCCTGGGCAATGAACAACAGGCTTCAGGGCAGCCCTTCACACAGCGGGCTCATGTTTTATTTGTGGCAAACCCTGCTGGAGAACATTCACTGATGTACCCAAAACCTTCTCCTGACAAACAGGCTGCTTCCCAAGAAAGACAGAAACTCATCCTCTTTTGTTTTCATCCGTTTTCACAGTGTACTTCTGTTGAGCTGACTGACATTTGAATAAGCCCCAGGAGAATTATACCTAGGACGCTTCTACTAAATATTGCCGTTGCAGTAGGAGGGTGCAAACGCAAGGGAGGCATTTGGAACAGACTTGTAAACAGTTGCCTTGGTACTACCTAATTAGAGTGTTACATTGTCTGGTGGGATCCACTCCCAGGAATGTGCATAGCCCGGAATAACTTTTCCAGAGCCAGGGTGGTAGACTGTAAGCAGTCAAGATCAAGAAATCATTTGTAAAAGGAGTTGGGTCACTTTTGAATCTCTTTTCCTGGGGACTTTTTTAGTGGTGAGCAGAAAAGGAGACGTTTTGCCTGACACTGCAGCAGCTGTGCCTGCACGACTGAGGGGTCCAGGTGCTTTAATGAGAAAACCTGACATTTATCCTGTCGGTGGGGTTGCTCATATGGAAAGAAGCGTGGTCCAAGGAACCATCTCCAGAGGAGGATTTCAGAGTCCTGGCATTTTCTGTTAAGCTTGCTTTTGACCTGTTTGGCAACCTTGGCAAAGACACTTCTGCCCTTGCTCAGACTCTGTAAATTTTATTTTCCTGGTCCCGAGGCTCTCCAGGTGTCCTTATCTGCACAGGAGCCAGGGCATCTGAGGCGCTGCTGCAGCTCAAAGTAATACAGGCACATGGTGACATGTCTGAGGAGATGTCAGGACTGTAAAATCTGGGTACCATTTGAAGCATCCTTCTCTCAACACTGCCAGGAACTCTTCCACAGATCTTATCTATGGTCAAAATAAGCTTGTGCTTTTCAGCTCTTTTTTATGTTCTTTTATTCACTTAGTCTATCGCACTTGCTTATGTCAGCACCCATTATTCCTCCAGATTTTCCTACATACGTCTATGAAAGAACCATGAGGTGAGTATGTTCTGAGCTGCTTCCCTCTCCGATTTTAGTCAATGGCTTGGTACTTGAAGGCAGAAATCACATGGCCACCAGCTATACTGTCAGGGAATATGGTAGTGCTTCATCCCTGAGAACTCTAAGGAAAAAAGGATCCTGATTTTCTCCCCAGTCAGAATTCCCCAGAACTTTCTGGAAGTCTTCCCTAGGCAGAGGACTGCTGAGAACACGAGTGCAGGTACTTGAGGCTGGATAGAAGGCGTTGTGCGTGTAGGAGATGTCCTGGAAAAGGAAAAGAAGTGTTCTTATCCCTCAGGAGAGAATCAACAACACTAGGTGATCTTCCCTGTGCGAAAGATCAGACCCGAGATAGGATATATGAGAGATTTCGTTAACACAGTCTAGCCATTTATTGCACATACTAATCACTTACTTAATGGTATTGCCATTTTTTTAATGGCTGTAGCATCCCTTTTGATCATTCTTTTGCACATGCTTAAGTGTAACAATTTCTAATCAATTACATGGCTTTGGATTTCATATTACTATTTTAAATTTTAAAAAGGGAGGTTAAAGATAGCCATTTCAATAAATTCTGGGATTCCTGAGATTTTTTTAAGTCTGTTTGCTCAGTTAGAGAGGAGAAGTATTTCCAGGTTCTGAATTCTGAACGTACAGAGAGAAAAGTGCTGGAACCAGCTCAGCCCACAGAACCGAGAGCAATATTTCTACAGGGCTTCTGATAACCATTTTTGTGAAAAATTCTAGATGTGATTTCAGCAGCTTTCCCTGCCATGAATTTTTCTTCTGTAATGGCAGCTGAATTTGTTACTCACTGTATTTAAGGTGATTTAAAAATGTAAAAACTACCCCCAAAAATAAAATGCAAACTAAATGTCACGCAAACTTGACACCACAGATCTGACTGCGAGCTCATCTAGCAGAACATCCACTGGAAATTTAATCAATTCCACAATAAATTCTTCTTTTATTAATGAGTAGCTGATTGGATTTGGTTTCTGTGAATTGACATGCATGAGTCCACCTGCCAGTTTTTGTGACTTTAACCAACATATTTTCGAAGGTTTTCCCTTCTCACTCTCTTTACATCATTACGAACCACCCCACCCCCCCCCACCCCCCCACCACCGAAGAACAAAAGGAAACTACCTAAGTGACTGCACGGTGGAAACACTGAAACCAAACACCCTGTCCGCAAAGTGATACCACACAGACCAAGCAAACAACCTCGAAAGAAAGAGATAAACCCATTCTTCTCATCTCTTTCCATTTTAGTCATCTTAGATGTTCTTTTCGACCACAGCAAAAATCAGACAGAAAGGTAATTTTAAGAAGCTTTTAGAAAAAAATGCGGCAGGGCTGCAGTGGAGCTGCTGGCAGTTCAGCCCAGCGAGAGCCAAGCCAGGCTGGGCCGGGTCAGGATGTGTCCCTCGTCCCCAGGAGCCCCGGGTGGCGGCGAACTCAGGCTGTTCCTTGCTCGGTCTGAAACGGTTCCTTTATATTGGCGTTGAGTGAGTCACTAGCCAGGAACTGCATATCATGCGGACCATATGCAGGGAGCTGCAAAGATCTGACTCAGAGATGTAAATCTGTGTCGTGGTGAGGCACCGGGGGGTTTAGCGACACTTTATTCTTTCCGCCTTTTTTGCTGTTGTGGGGGTGGCAAGAAAAACCTTTTGTCATTTCAGGGACGTTTACTTTGGGAGAAATCAATTTCTTCTTTGTGGTTACGATCAGAGGCACGTGGAGAACGCGCCGGAGCTGGGATGCTCCCGGGGTCAATCGCCTACAGAAAAATCCCTGGAGGTCTCCAGCGCCGCGCTGAGCGGCAGCGAGATGATACATGAATCCGATCGCTCGCATTCCTCTCGCTGAGACCACCCACATCCGATGGGAGCCGTGGAGGCATGGAAATCATTTTGCTTGCGGGTGTGCGTGTGTGTGAGCATGCAACCCCAGAGCTACCAGAGCCAGGCTCAGTTTTGGGGCACCAAAGCCAAGGCCAAGCCACCGACCCGCGGCTGGTCCTCAGCCGGCCGGGGATGGCTCAGGGGCTGCCGGGAGGTGCCCGGTGCTGCCCACATCCCATGGGAGTTGGTGGTGGTGGGGACCACCCGGGTGGCTTTCCCCAGCTGCTCGCCCTAGGGCTGCCCGTGGTGCCCAGCACCCATGGGTCTCCCTCCAGGTCCCGATCCCACCCGAGCAAGACTCCACTCCGGTTTTTAGGTCGCCGCATATTTTGCTCATGACATATGGACTGGCTGGGGGTTCACGCCAAGAGGTGGGGTGGACTTTGCTTCAGGAAACCTGGATCCTCATTGAAAAACCCTCATTCATCCGGAGCAAAGGGAGGAAAAAGAAAACCCAACCCAACCCAGCTGCAATGCCTGCAGGCAGGCTCTGCTCCGCTATAAATAGATGCTGTTTATTTTACACCAATTTACCGCACCGCACCACCGGATCGCGAAGCAGATTTCTCCGGGTGCGGGCTATCTCTGCCTTGGCTACCTGTGCGGGTGCCAGCGGGCTTTGC
This sequence comes from Falco naumanni, assembly GCF_017639655.2. Taxonomy (NCBI): domain Eukaryota; kingdom Metazoa; phylum Chordata; class Aves; order Falconiformes; family Falconidae; genus Falco; species Falco naumanni. Next base: position 7,551,281 of record NC_054060.1, on the reverse strand, counting down.
CTTGGTTCCTTTGTTTTGCTTTGATATGTGGAATTATTGGCTGATAAAATCTTCCAGGCTGGGATGCTGAGGAAGGAGGAAATGAAAGGTGTGGGGTGTTAAGGGGGATCACTCCGAAAGAGTGGCTTCTTCATGTTATTTGGAGTCCTTGCGACCAGACCGCAGGTGGGCATCCTGTTGACAAAGTCTTCCTTAGCACGAGCAAAATGTAATGCAGTGCCTTTCCCATACGAAATTGCCCTTGTGATCAGATAGAGAAGCTGCCGCAGGCTTCAGCTGGACAGAGGAAACCTAAACCAAAGAATCGGTTGGCCTTTTAAATCTCAACTATTAAAATCAGACCTAGGGAGGAAAGAAATTCTAAAAGAAACCGGCATTTCTATTGCCTTTTGTCTCATCTCTGAGGGCTGACAGGGCTGCTCAGGGCCCCCTGACGTGGCGTAAGGTTGGGTCCTTGGTATTGCAACTACCACAAAAACCTGTGCAAGAGCTGCTCTAGGCTGGACCATTGCATCACGCCCGTGAACTGCAGATGGATTTTGCATAACTCTCCAGTTTTCCTTCTGTTGTTAGGCACGCTCTGGATGTCTGCAGTGGCTCCTCAGAGGAGTGCATGTTCAGAAGCTTTCCAGAGGCTGGAGCAGACAGATCTTAATCTCGGTGGTGCTGGAACTGCAGGGCTTGTGCCCTGGGGCTGTGCAGGAACTCGCTGGGGGCCTCCTGTAAACTCGGGGAATTTCAGGACTGTCCTAATCGTCTTTCTGCTTCTCCCTAACCCTCCAAGGCCGAGCAGACCCTGACAGAGTGAACGCAGGCTGCACATCTGGCTTTTCTGCCAGAGAAGCCCGTTAGCAGAGAATAGACTCAAATGGCCACGTCTTTCCAGAAATCCTGACAAGGAGGTATTGGTGCAAGACTGAAAATCAGATGACGGCTGCCGTGTCCAGAGGGATGCACAGGAGCGGGTGCAGCAGCCGCACCACGCGCAGGGCAAGAGGAGCTTGCGGAGCCCGTGTGCCTCCTTCCTCCCACCTCCTGCTGCTGGCCCTGCCAGGGAAAGTTGGATTTCACTTTGCCACTCTAGAGAAAAGCAACTGGAGGCTGAGGGTGCTTCCCGGCAGACAGGGCGCGGGACGGGTTGGGTAAGGCAGAAATGATGTGCAGTGGCAGACAGAAAGAGGATGGGGGGAAGAGCAGGAGCTACAGGTCTGGGCACAGTCGTGCCTTTGGTAGGAATTTTGCAAGTCCCTGTCTGCATAGTGTTGTTGTTGATTTTGCCATCTTTGATCCAGGTAAACAGGACTTGCGTGCACAATGAAAACAAACAAGCCAGGCTGGAAAATATCATGAGTCAATAAGGCTCTTTTGGTGCCTCCACCTTTCTTAACTCCGAGTCAGCAAATGTTTAAGTGCTTGGCAAATGAAGGGAAGAGCCCAGGACTCCAAGCTTGGGGCAGCCCAGCCTCCACGCTGGGCTCCAGCCACCTTCTCCTGGTTAATTAAAAGACCATCAATGAAATGTTTAAATACTGGGCAATCAGCATCGCAGTGTGAATAATCATACTGACACTGCTGGGAAGCAGGTTTCCTCTGCCGCTGAGCATTATGCTGCCGGTGGAGGATCCTCCCAGACTGGACCTGGGGACCAGCGATGCGCGATTTCTCACTCGGCGGCCAGGCGGGTACCAAGCCATTGACTAGCACAGAAGAAGCAAGCAGCTCACTCCCAGTATTCCTTCTCACCTCTTTCACATAGATACCATCAGCCAGAACTCACACTTGTGCTCTGTGCAGATCTTTTCTGTCATCTGGAACCATCTCTCAGGATGATGCAGAATTTGGTTGTTTCTGAAAGTTTTCTACATCAGGCTGCTGATGAAAAAAAAAGGAAGAAAAAAAAAAAGGGAAATCTGAAAACCATTCTCTCTTTTTTGTATTTTACTTTGGCTGGATCACTTCCTACATTATCTTTATGATGAAGCACTCACGCTTTTTGACATCAAGACAAATGCTGGCGACTTTCCAGGAGCCCAGGAAGCACCATGCATGTTAAAGCTGCTCTGGCTGTCTTCTGGTGTGAATGGAAATCAGTTGGGGTAGAAGAAGTCTTTCCTGAGCACCAGCTCTATGCCCTCTAACACGCTCCCTCAACTCTGCTCCTCAATACATCACTCAACTCTGCAGCCTGGGATGCTCAGAAAATTAAATGTATATTATTACCATGGCACAGGCCAGTTGCGCATTATGTGGGTGCTTAAAATTTAGTTCTAGCAATCTTTATTCCCTTCTCAAAATGTGCTCACCCTCTCCCTGGTATAAGCCAGAAGGGCCTGGCATCTCTGAGCAGCATTTAATTGCTCATAAACCTCTTTTTATTACTTTTTAAGTTGGTTTTTTTTTTAACTCTGAGGACAGTAAGAGTGAAACGCATACTTCTCACTATTAACCCTTTCCTGTTTTATCTGTAGGTAAAAACTGTGGCACCCTCCCCCACTCACCGGAGAGGCAACAGTGACTTCTTGGTCCTGCTGAACCTGTGTGGCACCGTAGGAGATGGGCCAGGGGATCCGTGATGGAAACTCCCCACATCCCCCGCACTGAACAGCTGCTCCCTCCTTAGTGCCCAGAGCATGAGGGACATGTCTTTGCCCAGCATCATCCTCCCCCAAGGGGATGCCATGTCCCAGCCTTTCAAAAAGCGAAGCCAAACCCTGCTGGGAGCAGTTTGTCCTTTCCGGCATGGGCTTCACGGCTCTTTCCGCCCTCCTGATTTGCACCTATTTTCTCTCCTTCCTTGTAAGCGCGGCTGCTTCACCCTTACAGACCACGGACCAGCAACATGCCCCATTCATGGCTTATCAGCCCTGCTCCTTAACCGGCTTTGTCTAATGCCCCGATAATTCTGTGACAGCCTCACGAGAGAGAGCACAAAACACGTGCCTCCCATGTGGCAATACGGGACTATCGCGATGAAGGTTCAAGATTCCAGGAGGAAAAAGACATTGGAGATTGCTCCGAGACACCAGGGGTGGGTGTCACCTCGACACGCTGCTCCCCTCCCCATCATTTCACTCGCAGGGAGATGCTGGTGTCGAAATGGCTCCATGGCAGAGCTTTTTTTGTTACTTCAAGTTAATCATGAGTATTGGATATTTGGGAACCTACAAAGAGAACTCAGGCTCTGCATGTATTTTAAATTCTGTGTTCAGTTAAATAACACAAGGCACTGAACGCTTTCTCATTTCTGGGTGGTTTTGAATAGACAATAAAAAACCCCAAGATACCAGATAACATTTTATTGCAGAATATAAATTAATCTCTGTTTAGCTAAGCAGAGAATATACCACTCAAAAATTAAATGCTGAACTCCTAAAAAGGAATAAAATTATTAAAGAACATAACTAATAATAAGGATATCCCACCGAATTATCTCTGTTTCCATCATATGTAGCTCTTAGATGCACTTTTGATTATTCATCTATTTTGTTTTCTTGTTGGGGAAAAAAAACCCAGAATTTTATTTAGTTATTTCCATATTAAAAAACCTTGCCCACAAATGAATTCAAACTTTTTTTTATTGCATTGGTGAAATTAAGTAACATTATTTCTACCCCAAAAGCATCATATGTAGAAGTATGAAAACTGTAGTAGGAAGAGAGCAGTAGAACTGGTCTTTTTGCAACATTTGATTTATTCTTTGGAACAGTTTTACCATTTTCAATAGAAATATGTGTCCGTCCATTTCATGAAGAGCCATTAATTGTAACTAGTTCCTCAGCAAGTATTTTAATATTTTCTTTTAAAAAATAAATTATTTTTAAGCATGTATTTAACGTAACGCTTACCTAGACCATCAATTGCTGTAGTTAAAGCATGACACACCCATCAATTGACTAGAGAACCATACAGGTAATTCTTTTTTTTCAGACTAACAGAATATGTTGGTGTTTTCTTTGTTTCCTCTAGAAAAAGAACAGGCTTTTGCAATTTAGGATTTTTAAGGGAATAGCCAGTAAGTGGAATTAAACATATTACGTTTTCCAAGAGACTTCTGCAGAGGCTTTGTGAAAAACAGTCCCATACCCAGGCTGTTCACAAAGTTTGTTTTCCATTGAGTGTAACAGGAATTTGTCTGAAAATAGGCATGAGGCTTTGCTTTGAGACAGAGCTGGTTTCTGCCTCAGTACTACAAGAGTAAATTGGGTGTAACTCTGCTGCACTCAGTGGAGTTGTACCTGTGTAAAATCACTGAGAGAAAAGCTAGAAGGTGAGTGCTTCAGAAACGCAGCTATTTTCTTAAACAGGAATCCAACTTGTAAAACTGATTTTCTCTGATAATCTTTAACTGCCTTGAACTTGTTCCCCTTTATTTCTAAAGCCCAGAGCTTCCTGCTATGTTCAGCCCCCGAATTCCCAGCCAGCGTCCAGCCCTGATGCGTTTTCACCCTCCGCAGCGGTGGTGGGGATGTTGCTGATGCTCATCCTGGTGCTGTGTGGGCTGGGTGCAGGCTGCGGGGTTAACGTGGTTTAAACCTCCCTTTTGGGAATGTGTTTGGATTTCAGTATGTGTAAAATACTTCCCTGGGGTTGAACTCCTAATTCCTATTCTACACTCTAGTTTTCATTTACAAGAAAAGATGCCCCAGTTACTTGCTTTTAAAGATACCCAGTGCCAGTCGACACGGTGGCAGCAAACAGTTTTTAAGGAGAACAGATTCTGGCCCTCTGTATCCACCACAGGGGTAACCAGTAACCAGGGCCATGATAAAAAAATCTGAGTAATTTTGAACATGTGTTACGAGGAGTCACCAAAATACCAGTTGTTAAAGAGCAGTCATGGCTTTCCTGGCGGCAGGGGTCTGCCCTGTCCCCGGAGCATCCAATCCTGGGGCCAAGCCTACGCCTCTTCCACTTAAAAAAATAAAGGCAGATGTGGCAGACTTAGTCTGTATAGTTTTATTAGCATGCTTTTTTTTTTTTTTTTTTAATTGCATAAATTGAGCCGTATGTATAAGTGAGGAGTTTTAAAAGCTTCCCTTCTGATACCTGCGTACAGTCCTTCCACGGCATGAACAGTCATCATTGGGATTATTAGAATAATGTCTGGAAAACCCAGCTATGAAACGTGATGCCAGTGTCCCAGAAGCTGCACAGACTCAGAGCCAAAAAGATAATCCTTGAATTCCCCAACCTAAATAAATCACAGTGGTTTTCAGGAACTGTTTGCAGGATCGGTAGGATTTGCTTTAAAATATTATTTGGATTTAAAATTTGTAATGGCAAAACTACTGGCTCAAATGAAATTAAAACAAAAGCACACCCTTCTGTAGAGCCACTCAAAATTTTCCCATCACAGTTTTGTTGTATATATTTTATATATATATTATATGTACTATGTTTAATATATTGTATTTATTATATATCATTTAATAAATATATTATTTAGGCTTGCATCAAAATGGTAAATATAAATACTAATGTTCTGCATTACAGAAACTTTTAATAATCTGAAAAATAAAAAAAAAAGTGTAAAACTAATAGGGTTTAATTAACTTTTTTTTTTCCAAGTAAATTAGTAACTTTTCAATGTGATATGCATTTTTCCCACTGTCTCCTGTGTTTCCTGATTGCAGCCTTGACCGAGGTCAGGAACAATAAAATTCAATGAGAAAGGACAATTCCCAGAGCTTTCTGAGCCGATGTTATCTGCCCCAGAGGTTGGGATCATTCAAATAAAGATCAGCATGATATCAGAACTCTCGGTTCTTTATCCAAACAGCTGAGCCTTTTCCAGCTGGCCCATCACAGCTCAATAATCATATAGAGTTATATCAGTGATGCTCATTCATATTTCACAGGCTATAATAAACACAGCAAAAATTAGATGAGGTTCCATTTGAGGTTAAATGTTTCCATGAGATAATAATTTCTGTTTATAACAAGGAAAAAAAAAAAAAAAAAGAAAAAAAGAAAAAAAAAAGACCACTGGTCTATTTTTAAAACCTAATTTAGACCCGGTATCCAAAATATCAGCTCACAACAGACCACGAATGAGACAGGACTATGCTCTCCTCTTCGTGGTTCTAGATGTAACTGAGGGCGCCCGCCGGGAGCCCCACTATGCAGGGGCTGAGCCAGAGGGAGCTGCGCGCCTGCATCTTCCCACTTTGCAGGTGGTTTCATTGTGTCATGCCCAACAGTTCTCACAGCAACAGATTTTCCTGCCCTGGCCAGGGCAGAGCCTTTACGCCCTCGTGCCACGTTCTGGTTTGTTCCTAAAACTTGAAATCGTCCCAAGGAAAAGGCACGGCATCCCTTCTTGCTACTGTGCAGCCACTTGGGGGTCTTGGGGTCCAGCCCTGGGGACCTCCCACCAGTGCCACGGGGAGGTGGGACGTCGGCGGCTGGGCCATCAGCATCACACACAAGCACAGAAAGAGAAACGGGGAAGAGACGACAGAAAGCTCATGCTGGGAAGGATGCAGCCTCCTCTGCCAGGGTGCTCACCCAGGGCCGGGGGACAAGGGCATGGACAACGTCTGCCGAGGAGCGAAGGCTCCAAACCCAGGGCTGCCCAGTGCAGTTTGCTGTTTGATGGTGGGAACCTTCACACAAGCACTTAGAAAGGTCCCCCCACCAATTACACCAAAACACGCTGCTGTTCGGAGCTGTAGGTGAGCAGGAACCTAGCAGGGAGAGCAATGCTCTGTCGAGCTGGAGGAAAGCGGGACCAAAGAGTTATCATTAATTGGACCTTAGCGGTGTGTTCAAGGCCCGGCTGAAGTTTGAGCTGCAATGCGCTGGGTGCTGAGCAAATGCACCAGCAGAACACGATCCCTTGCTGTGAAGAGCTTCCCAGCGAGATCAAAGGGTGAGAGGTAAATGCATTAGTCTTGTTTTGCAGTTTGGAAACAGCGGCGGCAGAATGTTTGCCAGTGATTTTCCCCAAGGTCCTACTAAAAATCCAAGATAAAGGCTGAGCAGACCTCTGAGGCTGTGCTCAGCGCCATAACCACCTGGCTCTTCTCCCTGCATTGAGCTTGCAGCGGAGTGTCCTGTCCTCTCCTTGACTTCGATAGATTTTTAGGGCACACAGAGAGTAAAACTTCCATAATTACAGGCCCTGATGTGTTAAAGAGCACTCCAAGTGCTTTTCTCCGGTTTTGCACTGGAGCAAGAAGGTATAGTTTCTTTTTTCTCTAATTCATGCGCCTATTTGGAGTTTAGGTATTTCTGCCTACAGAGCTGTATGTTCAGGTCTTATGCCATGTTGCTCGTGAGCCATAGGCTGCAGTCTCTTTTCAATGAGAAAACAATAAAATTACTTGCTTTTGTTTCTTTTCAGACACAGAACATTATACCAGCTAAAAAGCGCCTTTTAGAAACACAGCTTTGCTGTAGAAGAGGGCTATTAACTTGTTACCCTGTCCTCCAGCAACTATAATTCATTGTGCCATTAAGACGGTGGCACGGGCTGATAGCAAAAAAAACAGCCATGAGAAAACATTCAGTAAATTATTTTGCAACTTGAGTTTATTAAAAGTGTGTCCTTTAGCCTGTCTGCCTTAGAAAATTCCGATTTTCTAAGCAGTTGATCCTGCTTTTCCTGGGGCGGACGGAAAGACGTCCTGGGCAGCCCAGCAGGTCCCACCACGATGGTGCTGCCAACGCGCCCGCGGGACGGAGCCCGGCGCATGGCATGGCCTCCCTGGTCACGCTGAAGGTGGCTCAGGCACGAGGCTTAAATTCCTGCTCTACGGAGCAGGTGGAAACCACCTTGGCATGGCAGGAGCGAAGGAATCTCACCTAACTCCAGCAACCTGACCCCGCAAAAAACTCCAGTCAAGGGTCCCTGGGGGAAGGTGGGGAGGAGGCACCATCACCTGCCATCCTTGTCGGGCACAAGTGTTTTTAAAAGCCGATAGCTTTTTTCATTTTTTTCCAGCTGATTTTTTTCCCCAAAAAAATTTGGAAAAACGGAGAGCTGGTTATGGCGTGTTCACATGAAAATCTCCAGTTCCAGAAGTTTTGTTGTCATAGAGCCAGATCAGCTCAGAAACGTGAAGCCAAGGTTTCCAAATCAGACAGGCAGTAAGTGCTTTTTGAGAGCCTGCAATCTGGAAGCCCTGTCTCTAGAGACAAACGACGAAGCTTCTTTCCGCCGAGGAGGATCAGAAGCACCACGCTCCTGCTTAGCCGAGGGCACCAGCTGGGGGGTAGCTCGGGATTTTTCAGCCTCCAGGTAGCACTACCAAGAAAATTAATAAAATTAATATCCCCTGCAGTGTGTTTTCATGCCTCCTTCCAGTGAGACGTAGCTAAAAGAGACCATCTTATGTCATAATTTGAAAAAGAAAAATCGGGAATCGTGGGAGTTAAGGCTTCCTTCCAGAAAAATAAAGGCAGTTTGGCAGAGGAAGGTTTCCAGGCAGGACATAGCTGCCCATTCCGGCAGGCTGAGGGAGGCAGGGAGGGATCTGGGACACCTGAGCAGTGTTTGAATCTCATTAGACGTGGCTTTGTTTTAAAGCGAACAGGTAACCGGGAAGGTTAGACTCAGCCCAGTTTGGGACTGGAGATGCCCCACAAGCTTTGCGCAGCACCCTCACACTAACCATGCTCACCAGGGGCTCAGCCCCCCGATCTCTCTGCTCCAACCCCCCCCCATGCACCAGCCCCTTCCCGCAGCCAGCCCCGCTTGCCTCCCCAGCCCCCACAGTGTGGGCAGGGGGCCCGATCCTGGGCTCTGGGGGGTGGGGGGTTCCCACCAAGCCCAGCAGAAAACAAATCTCCCACGGGCAGATTTTACACTTCCAGGTGAAAAGGCTCAATGAGGTGGGAAACGAAAAAATCCTCAGCAATTTCGTTGGTTTAACAACTTCTAAATGGAATGGCATTGATTATTTTAGTGATGAAGTATATTTGGAAGATGGAGACAACACAAAAGCATGAATGAAGATTAACTCTTTTTTCCAACCCTAGAAAACGTTAAAAAGAGTTACCAGAGTATTTGAAAATATTTTTAATAGTTTGGAACAACTAAATTTAGCTAAGCTGCAGATAGGCCTCTCTTTATTACAGCTAGAGTTACTATGGCAACATGCTACAATTATTTATCGCCATGACGATCCACTGTAGATTTTTTAAATGCATTATCTATTTTTGTTTGCATTGTCATTCCTGCCAGGGGAGGGAAGACACCAATTTGGTGCGCTGTGAAATGGTCAACATTTCATCCAGGCGATCGCGGGGCGGAGGCTGGGGGAGATTTTAAAATGAGCAGCAGCAAAAGCCAGGGGACAGCCATGCTCAGGATTAATTTTTTCCCCCTCTTTTTTTAATCTAAAATAGGTTACTGCTTCTAACTGACAAGGGAATAGGAGCTGACTTTGCTGGTCTTCCTCCTGGCTACTCTTTGATAATCTGAGGTACCAGAAACAAACGTGAATGAATGAAGTTCCGCGAGACCCATGACCTGTTATTATCTCTGCCACGGGGAAAGGGAAACGCGAACGAGCTATATTAGGCAATTTCTTTAAGGTCACATCACCAGGCAGCGGTAAGGACGTGATTAGGACCTGCTTCCTTGGCCACGTTCTCTGGTTGGTGGCAACATCATGACTGCAGTGCCACCGTCACAAGTGCTCTGTGTCTTTGTTATATATATATATACACATATATATATATAAATAAATACACCAAGTCAGGGGAAACTGGAAAAGCCCGTTTATCCCTAGTTTTCAGGAGAAAAAGAAGGATACCTGCTACATACTGCAGCTTCAATTGTTAAGCTGTGACAGTACAGGCGCCCCACCAGCTCCCTAATGCTTGTGAGACTTTTTTGGGGGTGCAGAGAGGGTTTCCAATGGCCTTGCTCAGCCCACATCAGTGTTCCAGGGTGCTGGTAGCCATCTGCTCCAACCTGGAGATGTCTGGCCCTGGCAGAGGCACAGCAGACCTCCCTCCATCCTGGGACACAGTGCATGGGCAACCCTGTCTTGTGCAGGAGACAGACAGACCATCCACCTCCCTGTACCCTGCTGGGGAAGATGCTGGAGTGGAGCGGACATGCTTGAGGAAAGGCTGGTGGATATTGTTCTGACACATCCAAATAATGCCCTGCTGGTCTTGTCCGTAGTGGTGGTTAAGTAATCCTAAGGAGGACTTGGAAAGAGCTCCCTTTGTGGCTCTCTGACTAATGAAAAGCCCTTTATATAATCCTGCAATCAACAGCATGGGGCTGCTGGGACTGGTAATTGGGCTACAGACGGGCGTCATTTACGGGAGATTATGTAATGTACCGTTCTGCCATCGTCCGCTCCCAAAACTGTGAGTCTTTCTCCAACGCTTACATTCCCAGAGACACAAGTAATGATCAAGACCGGGCTCTTCGCATCTTAGATCACGAACAGAATCTTTACAGATGCAGCTAGTTTGGATTAAACCCGACTCCCTGGTGCACTAAGGAGCAGCCAGCGGCAGCTCCTGGTGGGAGATTCCAGGTTTTCGCTCTTGTACAGCACGCGTAGATGCAAAAGTGATGGGCACTCAAGAAATTATTAGACAGGCAAGCTAGACAGAGAAACAGGGGAGACAGTGCGGCTTGGACTGTATCCCAGCTTCTTTCTTATCAGTGGGTGTCCCCTGAGGGCTTTGTACCGCAGGTAAAATAAGAAAGGCATTTTAGGGGAAAGAAGTACCTCAGTAAATAAGGACACAGCATGCAGAGATAGAAAATGCTACATTACCATCCAAATATTGGGCTGGCAGAGAATTTGCAGAGCTGCTTGAATTAACAAAACATTAAAGAACATGTAAGTGTTACTTTTATTAGATGAAATGTTCAGGGTCTACAGACAAACCATGACTGCCCACTAACGAATGCCAATGACAACCAGTGAAACTGGTGAGGAAAGCTCACCTGCATTACACATTGGCAAAAATGCCCTGGAGAAGCAAGAATCATTTTGAAATACCTCTGTACCCCTCTGAACCTAAACCACATCATTTTAATGCTTGAGGATATGGGTTTTATTGGAAAAAAAACCAACACCAAAACACCCACTTATATAGCAGTTTTGAAATTATAATCCAGCAAAGACACCCTCCTGCTAGGGAGCTCTTGGGTCACACATCTCCTGTTCCTCAGTCTGATAAAGCAGACGGTGCTGGTGCTCCCCCAGTGTCTCCTGGTACTTTGTGCTGCAAAGCAACTGGAATTTGCTGCTTGTGAGGGTGTTGGAACCAGGTCTTTATCCGTTAGCAAAAAAGCAAGGCACTGTGCTTCCTCCTCCTCTGTTGCCAAACACGTACCCAGCAACATCAAAGCAGAGAAGAGTTTTTGCAACAGCCCCAGCAGTGACTCACCCGTTTGCTTCCTGGTCCTTATCGGGGCAGATCCACTTGGCAGAAGCAGCAGCGCTGCTCCGCATCCCTGGGCCCGCGCAGCTTCATCTTCACCACTGCCTCTATCTACAGGTTCCAGACTGCAGACAGGGCAGCATTCCCTGGAGCTGGCTCCCGTAATTTGCAAACTCAAGCCCGTGTGTGAAAGATGGAGGGAGAGAGCAAAGGGAGCGGGATGAAAGGGGGTCACGATAATCCCTGTGGGGTTTTGCATGGGTTTGGTAGGTGCCCAGCTTGCAGGGTGGCAACCTGCTGCTGTCAGGTGTACGGGGATTTATGTGAAATAACAAAAAAGCCTGACCTGACCGTCTCCAAGGCACAGTTTAGTGTTGGGCTGAGATGCTGGGACTAGCTCTAAGCAGGCTTGTGTGATGGGTAATTCATTCCACTTCTCAGAGAGGCCTTTCAGTCCAAGCCACACATCTCGTGAAAGCGGCTGTGGGACTTGCTGTGCCTGAGCGGAGCCAGACAGACATTCCCAGGGCGTCGCGCTCTATTTATGACACTATTTCCAATAGTCTTCAAGGGGGATTTTGCTGTATGTCAGCGCTGCAAGACCAATAACCAGACTGAAAAATATCAAAAACAAAAGTGAGAGAGGCTTGCTTTCCAGCCCTGTTTCTGGGGTGACGGTTCCCTACTTTTGGCACAGACACTCCCTCAGAGCAGTACGTGGTCCCGCCTGCCAAGCCCCCATCCTGTGGCAAATCCACCGAGATCCACGGTCAGAGTGAGCCCCAGCGCGCTCCTGCTGTCATGTCAATAATCCCTGGGCAAAATGAGTTTGGGAACTGCTGTTTTAGACCAGACGGGTTAACAGTCATCAGTTTAATATTTTTCCTGCACCTTCCAAAGCTGATCCATTGATGAGTAGATGCACTCTTTTGCTTTCTCCCCTGCCTATATGAACCACGGATCTGAGTACAAAACCCAGTGGTGATGCTAACAAAAGCCTGAGAAGCATTTGCAGAAAGCCTGAGCACACCCAGGCTCTGTGGCAGGAGGGTTTGGGGGGTAATGGTTGGGTTACACTGGAAACCAATCTCTTTTTCACCTGGCAATGGAAATACCACTTGAAGAAAAAGAAAGAAACAGCACCAGAACTGTTAAGACCTCCGAAGTTCATTGCTGCTGAGAGGGTCCATGAACGGGAGCATCTCTGTTGCCATGGTTGAGACCCTGAGGACTGAGCAGGATTTCCCTGATTTTGCAGGCTTGGTGCCAGGATGGGGGCAGGGTGAGTGCACCCCTGATGTCGATGCCCGGGGGGACATGAAGCCACTTCTGCAATGCACGCCATGAGATGACAGCCACAGCACAAGCCCGCGCAAATGGGAACTCTGCAAGTCACTTCATCCCGGGAGTTGCTCTGCTCCTGTATGGGAAGGTGTGGATGTAGGTGGATTATGAGTTTTGGAGGACAACAGAAAAGCTATGAGGAGCTGGGCTCTTGTACTAAGCACTGCAAATATCCAAAGGGAAGGAGAGTATCTCTTTGCAGCTACTTATGATCTGTACAAAGAAAGGTTGGGATTTCAACAGGAAACTGGAAACATGGGTATATTGAGTGATTTTTCACAGGTGACACTCAACAGAGTGTTTTCTTTGCTCAGACTATTTACTGATGTGAAAAACAAAATCCTGCTTGTTTAGAAAAGTGTTTTCTAAGAATTAAATCTGTTTCAAGTCCTGAGCCAGTGTTTGCAGAGATGATTGCATTGGATGCAGGAGGACAGATTTCGTTTTAGGCCAGGTCTGTGGGGTTACAAGGAGCCCTCTGATGTTTCTCAAGTGATGAATTATTTCAGGGAACAACCTGGGCTATAGCAACCCCTGTGTCATGGTGGCAGGGTGAGAAAGAAAGACTTTTAAATGTTAATTAGTAGGGAAGAGCTGTCTTGCACACTAACCGCAAAGATCTCCGGTGGTGGCAGGAGGCAAAGGAGAGCAATAGAGCATTTCATTTGTAATGCATGTTTTTATTTCACCTTGGAGATCTGCTCATTGATGGATTTGGCATGCAGATAATGAAACTGCATTGCTGTAGGGTCCCTGACTGCAAGGTGCTTAAGCACAAAAGGAAGCCCCTAGGAAACCTCCTGGCAGGGGGCTGGAAGCCTGGCATTTGGCAGGGATTATGGGAAGAGGTGGCAGGAAGGTTGTACCTGCAAGCAGGTGAGAAACAGCAGATGCTGATGCTGCACAGTCCCCAGCTGGGCCAGGGGAGGGTGAAATGGCAGAGGGAGGATGAAGAAACCCTACACAAGACGGAAAGGATGAGCTGGGTAATGGCGCCAATTCAAGCTCACACGCTCCTTTCTGTTGCTTCCTTTTTCATACTGAGGTCTCATAAGCAAATCCCAGTCATGCACCGTTGCCATCAAGCTGGGACCACTTTCCAGCCCTCTGGCTTTGCTTCCCACACACACATCTTTTGCATTAAGTGGACAGAGGTGCCACGGCTCCACAATGTGCAGTTTTTGAAACGTGGCCAAACTGGTGGCACGGTTCTCCTCCACCCTGCCCCGGCATCACATTTTGCTCCGGGGAGGAGCGGGTGGGGAACGCTGCTGTGTCGGAGCGGTTACGGCTCTGAGCGCCACGCGGTTTGGCTGGGGTGGTGATGTGCCAAGCGCCGTACTGGCGGCCATCTGCTCGCAGCAGGCTCCAGCTACTGCTCTGCTTTGGTTCCCTCCGCCGGGGTCAAACTTGTGCTGCCGTGAGGGTCGCCCCTGCCCCGGGCTGCCCCATGGCACACAGTGGGGTAACACCCCCCTGCACCCTGAGCCACGGAGCACCTCCCAGCCAGTGACAAAACCCACCTGCAGGCCCCTCCTAAACCGGTGTAAATCAGGAATGACTTCACTGACATTAGAAGGGCCAAACACAGCGTCAGACGAGAGTGAAGAAAAATATTCATGCCTGAATCCTTCCCTCTAATTAAAATTAAAAAAAAAAAAAAAAAAAAAAGAATGGGCCAAGGAACGAGCTGTTACCGTGCACAGGACTGGTCCAGCTGCCGGCAGCACCTCACCTCAGCAGCAGTTGACTTCAGCCGCTGCATTTTGTTCGGTTGCACAGTTTTAAAAGTGCTTTTTGATCCCAGGATGAGAAGTGCTGTATAAGTGTAACATTCCCTGGTACAGCTGTCTGTCAATCCCCAGAGCGCGGTCTGCAGCTCGCTTATTTTCTGCAGTTAAGGGGAACCGCAGTTACAGCACTCCTGCACGTTTAACACCATTTCAAAGTCCCTCTTGACTTCCCTTTTCATCCTTCTTCAGGGCTATGTTTAGACTCCGATTTCCAATCTCCTGGACTGAGATTGTTATTAAAATGCAGCACTGGTAATGCTCCATGCAGCCCAGCCATAACAAACCACTGCAGGCAAGCACAGCGCTGGGGAGCTGGGGGCTCTGAGTGATCGCATCGTGTTTAGGCTTTAAAACCAGCCAGGCTTGCTTTGTTTATAGGGATCTAAAGACTATTCCCATCTACTATATACAAATATGGCAACAGGGAAAGGTGGGGAGAAAGGAGGGGTAAGAGTGTAATCTGCAGAACCAAATGTAAGGGCTATAATTAATCAGGTAATTGCAGTATTTGCATGGAGTGTCTGTAAATATTACCTTTATTTCTAAGTATAGTACTTTGGACCACGTATCTTATCGGGAAACAAACCGTCAAATAGAAAACACATCCACTTGACTGGAATATAATTAATATTAGGTCAGCCAAAATGCAAACTGGCTAAATTAATTTGTAGTTGTGTACCAACTGATGTTGGTGCGATACTCTAATGAAACCCTTCAAATAAATATCTGCTGGAAGAGCAATGCAGGGGAGTGAACGGAGTGTGCAGGGAAGGATTATGAGGGTTTTGTGTGATTGCAGACGGATGTCCCAGAGAGCAAAGAGAAAAGAGGGGTGATCTTGCAGAGCAGGGGGAGGATGCAAGGGCTGAGCAGGGAACCCCAGCAGTGCTTTGCAGAGAGCCTTGGACCTCAGAGCTGCCCCTGAAGGACCTCAGCTGGGACACCCACGGCTGGACTCAGCCCTCCAGAGCAAACGTGACGCAGGCGGAGGCTCCATGGGTGGCCCTTGGCTCACGTGGGGTTCCGGCTGCCCCGACACCATGCCGTGCCGCTCTCCGGGAAAGCCGTTGGTTGGCATGACGGCAATTTGGAGCAGTTTGAGAAACGCTGTCTCAGTCCTGTGAGAAGTGCAAAGCAAAACACGCAGGTTTGAATCCTGCTTTAAATGCTTTCGTTCCTCAGGCAGATGATTTAGGGATAACTGGAAACCAAAATGCTCTCTCTTTCTGCCTTTTTCACATCCCTCTGTTTCCTTTGAGCAAGGTCAAAATAATCACTGAAACAGTCCATTTGCAGAGCTGCAGTATGTTGATCCCAATGGGAATCTGGGGGCAGAATGAGCTCTTTCTTGTTGAAGGGATCCGACGTCTGGCATGGGAGGGATGCTGCCCATCACTCCAGCACAGGCTGGATTGGGTGTTATTTTCACAGAAAAGCATAACTGAGAAATAGGGTGCACAGACAAGACCCTGAGCGGCGCAGCGGGGCGCAGGGCCACCCTCTCGCAGCAGCCCTTCAGCCCCCAGTGCAGGGCACAGGCCAGGCAGGGCTCCTGCTGGGAAAACCTCCCCAAGCACTCGTACTTGCTGGGGCTCACACCGTGCCAGTGACAGCGCGGGAGCTCTGCAGGCTGGAGTCCCTCAGCAGGGGGGACGAGCAGTGGGAAATGCGGGTCCTGATGGTGCCATTTCCCCCAAGCACCCCACTGGCAGGTGGGGACCCCAGCTGTCCCATGTGCTGCTGGGGTCCCAGCACAGCAACGCAGCACACCTACCCTGCAAAATCCAGACCCGTGGCCTGGGAACCCGTCTGCCTCTGAGTTGCCGTATCTTCCATCGCCAACCTGCTCCTGCGGTGCCACGGGCCAAGAGCAGCTACAAGGCACCAGCTGCCTGCTCGCAGCGGGGTCTGTTTCCTGCACTGCCCCCAGGGAATGCACTTTGCTCTATGTCCTGAAACTCAGTTTCAATTTGGATGGCACAGAGAAAGGAACGGGTGGCTTACAGCGAGAGAAATGGCTAAGGAATGACTTGTCCTATTCTAGTAGTTGGTGAGTGGAAAGTTCCCCCTAAGAGCTAAACACACGTCTTATCTCCAGCTCAGCATGAGCGTTTCACAGCGGTCAGAGCTGCTGCCCCATGGTCGCAGCAGCGAGGGGGGAATCCCTCTGACCCAAAAAATTCCAGTGCTGTGTTCCCAGGGGAGCACAGTAGCTAACTTAGTGATGTTGACATTGTAGAGATGCCCTTGAAGTGGGATTATAGGGCACATGCTGAATTTATTGGGGGGGGGGGTGGGTGTGTGTCTGTTAATTTGCCCACATGATGTGTCATACGACTATCTGCTAAGTTTACATCAGCTATTCACAGTAATATCAGGTGCACTTTATCAGATTCAGCATTAGTCACCTCGGAGTGAAACAGCAGAGGACCAACTGTTAAGGGCTAATAAAGTAACAGCTATAACGATAATGGGTAGCAGTAAATAACAGTCATGTTCGGGGGGTCCAATGTCAGCCCAAATCTGGGCAGAGTGGAGTCAGACAAACAAGTAATGGAAAGTCCAGGCAGGGTCATGCCAGCACAGACTGAGCTGGAGCTGCTGGGGGTCGCAGTCGGCCACACTGCTGACCCAGCACGTGTCCCACCAGGACAGCCTGAAGCAGAGGCCACGGAGGGCCTTGCTCCCACTGAGGAGGCTCCAAGCCACCTCTGCTCCTCTGGGATGCAGGGGATGATTGTGCAGATTGATGCTGGAGGGGCTGTGCAGGGTCCTTCCCGCAGCTCCAGGGCTTGTTGCTAAAGCAGCCAACGGGTAGGAGAGCAGCAGATGGCTGCAGGCAGAAGCAGGGAGCTGGGCTGAAGGCTGAGGAGCAGACAAGGTCATCCCAGGTACAGGGGCCCTGGTGGCCTGGGCTGCAGGAGGGGAGAGGGGCAGGGAGGAAGGCAAGCACACATTCAGGGACAGGCGTAGCTGCAAGACTGCACGAAATGCACCTTTGCCACAAACCAGAGGACCCAATATTAACTCTCAAACTTGTTATGATGAGAAATACCCTCCCATATCACCAAGGGGTGAGAGAAATAGGGTAAAAAAAAAAAAGATTAGGTGCATAAGGATAGCGAGAGAAGGAACTGAGGGGCTTTCTTAGCATGAAGGCACTTACCCCCGGCAATGAAGGTGTTACTGTCCCCACACAACCCAAGGCACCGCCATCCCCTGTTGCTGCACTTTGGCTGGTGGCTGTGGGTATCCTTGACAGCTCCAGCCTCTACATTTACCCCGTCTGGCAGGCGGGATTTGTTGGGTAAGCACTGTAGCTGCGTTCCCGAGGTGGCCCAGGGTGTGGGCCATGGGCTCTCCCTTCCCCCCGGCGATCCAGATGCTGCCCAGCGAGGTCCTGGGGAGGTTCTTTCTCGCCAGCCGGCTCTGCTGGCTCTGACATTAGCGTTGCCATAACTTGAAGAGCAGGAGGAGGAAGGAAGCTCTCCTCCTCACCTTGCTGCTCGGCTGTGGGGGCAGGGAGGGGAGGATGCTGTGGAAGGGCTTCTCCAAAAAGTGCCTCGGAGGCAGAGAGAACCACCTCTGTGCAGCAGCCTGCCTGTGCCAGTCCGGGCAGAGCCGCTCATGACATCAGCTCACAACCAGCTTCACAACAACACGCCGGAGGAGACCCTGCCGTGCGCTGCGGAGGGAACCTGCCCCCAGCCGCGGTGGGAGCATGCTGCAAACCAGAGACAGCCTGGCCCTGGGGAAGCTCAGGGAGATGCTCTGTTCTGTCCCCAAAGCCTCTGGGACTCTGCTCTGCCAGCCAGATCCCTGCCGGAGGCACAGGGGATGCTCCTGTGCGTACGGAGGTGGGCTTCATCTTAAGCAGTACTGGCCTAACGTCGGCTTGAAGCGCCCTGGGACAGGCCTTTCGATACCTGGGACTTTCCTATCAGTTTAACCGCTCCCTCAACCCCCCCAGTGAAACTGCCCTTTTTACTTGCACCTGATTTACACAGCAGCAACCAAGGCCAGACCTGGCCCCCAGCCAGTGAACCAGGATGGTACCAATCCTGTTGTACTGATACTGATCTGGGGGAGCCCCGGAGAGCCTCTGGAGTACGGCTGGGGCTTCACAGCTGTGACGTTCCCTGGCCTCATTCAGGCAGAAGCTATCCCAGGAAAGCTGTTTTCATGCTTTTGCTTCTCCAGGTCCTTCCAGCCTTGCATTTAAGCCGGTCATCAAGCTGACTATAAAATGGCATCAGCTTAACCTGGCTGTGAGCACCTGTTTGCAAACGTGACCACTCTGGCTCTGCTTTGGGGTTGTTTCCTAAATGCACCCAGGAGAACTGAGCCTCCCACCCCATAATCCTTGCCAGGCAGGAGGCTTTGCTGGGAGCGGTCAGCCCGCATGGGCCCCGGCTGCCTGCCAGGGAACGAGCCCTGCCTGACTGCGGGCAAGGGCCTACAAGCCCACAGGAGCCCGGGACAGGTGTTTTTGCTGCTCTCGCTTGTGAAGGCATTGCAAAGTGTGGGAGGGTGCTGGAGACTCTGTAATTATAGCCTGTGAATTTAAATCCCACAGTGTGCAGGAGTTCTGGGATATTTCATGCAGCGTAAGCTCAGCAACACCTTCATGACAACATGAAGACTCATAAGTTTTTGCCTCACTGTAGCAAGGTGCAAGTTTTCAGTCATTAACCCTCACACAACCAGTGACGACTCCTCACCTTCTGTAAACGATGGGAAAAAAGACAGAAAAGAAAGAGGAAAAGGTGAAGGAAAACACCCAGAGATGACTGTAGCAACTGCAGAGCTCAGGAGATGCCTTGCCTGTTCCTGGTTGCCTGCTTGCGTTTGTTTCTGCCTCTGAGCACAGAGCAGTAAACAAGGTGAGAGGTTTACTTATTCACTTTGAATTTTCTCCACCTGAATTAATCCTGGCTGTCTGTACAGAGACACAGTTCCTACCACTCCGCATTAAATCCCCCCTCATGCTCATCTTCTTTTTTTTCAAAGCATTCCCTTCAGTTTAGAGGGGCTCGTACTGGGCTCCCAAATTCAGGGACATCATTTGGAAATGGGATCCTTCACTCCCTTCATTTCAGTTTGCCTCCTGCCAGGGAGAGCAGCAGGACTCCACGGGTTGTTTGCTAATATGTGTAAAGCACTTGGAGAGGTTAATGATTTTCAAGCAACAAGCATTACTTATGCACATTGTTTCAGCATTGCCTATTATCTTAGCATTTTTATTTAATAAATATATCTGTACCCACTACTTCAGAGGCAACACTTTGCCTTGTTTGTCACCTGCAGCCTCAGCAAATGCTTTTGTTCACCCTCCTGCCATGGTGCTTCACTTGCTCTCTTTATTTATGCAGACTTTCTCCCGATAAATGCGCATGCCTTCACACCCCAGGTTTGCACACCAAATCGGGGATGAGGTGCATGGGGAGCAGCCGCAGGCAGCGCAGGCACCCTGGGCAGGTTTCCCACACCTCCTTGGCCTCCTGTGCTCAGCCAGGGGCTCCGGAGCCAAAGGCACCATCTCGCTGCCCCACCAAACTCCTCGGTGATGCTAATTACCACCAATGTTCCTGTGCTTTTTAGAATGTATTTAGCTTTGAAGAAAAATAGAAAAGCCATTTCCATCTGTGGCTTTATGCAGCACAAGGGAAGGAGGTTGTTGGCCACTTCTCTCGGAGGGCAGCTCACCCTGCAGCTATTGCCAAGCTCCTCAGCAGTCTCCAGCAGTCTCTCAGCTGTGCAGCCTTCTCCAGGAGCTATGGGAGATTTGCTGAAGGTAATTCCCACAGACTGGTGAGTACAGTAATGAATTATATCTTTATACCTGAGTTTTCCTTGCTGAAACTGAATATGCGGAGGCTCGGGCTGCCCCAAGTTTGAAAGTCCATCATTCACCCTCTTATCATTACTCATGGAGCCAACGGGCTGTTTCCTCCAGAATAATAAATATACCTTGAAATGGAGGTTAAAATAGGGCCAGAGAGCGCTGGGAGCACCAGGGCAGGCAGTGACACGTTCATGTTGCTCCTTCTCTCTCTCTATCAGCAGCTGCTCTTCCCACCTGAGTCCTGCCCCAGGCCTCGGATGGAGATGTGGGAACAGAGATCTTTGGTCCATCCTGGGCGAGGGGAGCATGAAGTGACAGCAAGGTAGGAGCTATGGTGTGCGAAGGTCTTCCCTGACCTGGTAAGGAAACCAAAGAGATGCATTGCAGCTAAGTAACATCACTGCACAAAGCTTTGCCTTAAGCATTTTGCTCTCTCTGTCCTGAACATGGATGGGGTGACCCACAGATGCAAAGATTAATGGAGGAGGGAATCTCCCCCATTCCCAAAACTGCTTGGAATTTGGGTTTTTACATTCCTAAGCACCGTTGGAAAATGTTTGTGAATAAGATACCTAAGTGACAGGTGATGATTCATATGTACTGGAACATCTCTGCTGCTCTGTCAAAAATGATAGTGAAGTTCAAAAACAACTGTGAGGGGAGAGGGGTGCTGGGAGACAGACATAGAAACTGTCCGTGTGCGACCAGAGAAAGAAGTAACAGCCTGCAAGAGGCAGGTGAAAACATTGGGTGAGCGATGATGAATTCTGCCTTTGTGTGTGCACATCCTTCTGCGCGGCTCTTCAATACACCCAGAGATGCAAAAAACAATATATGTGAGCTTGAACTTCCCCACAATCTAGGTGTGAGTGCTTCAGACTGGTTAGTCGTAAGAAATAGCAGGACAGCTGGGAGATGCTGGGAGGTTTTTTTAGTGTAGCATGATTCTACCCAGCACTTCAGCAAGGTCACGTCATAGATAAACGGCTATTTTTCCCCGTCATGGCTGGCGTTAGCTTGCACTGCATTTGTGAGAGCAGAGCGGCAGGTCTGAGCATCCATTGACACGAACTGTGAGACTTGCACGAGTGAGAGCAGAGTTCGACCTCTGGCTTTGAAGTATCCTTGTCCCAACAGATTTATCACTGGGGCCACACGAAGGCCTTGAAAGAAAGGAAGCAGTTTTGTTTTGCAGCCCTTTCTCCCCACAAGTTTGTTTGCAGTTGTCCTTTTATCATTATTTTAGCTCCAGTGATTACACACGTGGGGCCCTTCGTGCTTTGAGGTCCTTCTGCTTTTTCAGAATCTCAGGGCTATTAATGAAAAGATTATTTTAGAAGAGAAATTGCTTGTTAAGTGGGTATAGCTCGCTGTGGACCTGGTATCTGATTTTACTTGGCAAGTCATACTTAGCCATTGCATAAGGACTGGTGAGTGGGAGGCAAAGGGTTACAAGCAAATGCTGGAGAAAGGAAAGATACGTATCATTAAATAAAAATGTGACCACCCATGATTACAAGTGTTGTAGTCCTCCTTTTAACAAGCACAGACCGTACTTCCATTAACCCGGGCCTGCCTGAATAGCAGCCTGTCTGGCCGAGGGGGCAGCAATTTTGTAAAAGCTGTCCCTAATGACAAAAACAGGCCACCTACCCTGAACTTTTCTCTATGACTTTATTCTTCAGCAGTGCTCAAGTGTAAATAAACTTGTTTACTCCCATCAGGATGGTAATGATAATGAAGCCTTATTTGTTTCACCACAATGACAAAGTAATTTGTGCATAGCCCAAGCGGGGAATGGGGGGGTGGGTGGGGGGGTGTGCGGCATGAGCGCAGCTCTGCTTTATGGTCTCTCCATAAGCAAAGTTGCTGCAGTCAGTGTTTTCCTTTGCTCTTCATTGTGTGTGACGGGTCAGCGAGGGAGAACTTCGCATCCTGAAGCTTGTGAAAACAGAGAAATAATAAGGCAGGAGTGAAGTGAGGAGTCAGACAAGCCTATCTGGGAGGGAGAGAGTGACTAAGTGAGAGGGAAGGGGAGTTATCTGGTCAGGCTTGTGAGTCACTATAGAAAATGTACAGAGCAGCATAACCTGATGTTTGGTTAGGTTTTTTCCATTCAGACTGGTGTCTCCGAAGCATTAATGAATCACAGCAAGGGCAGTGAGAGGATGTACACAAGGGGGAAGGGGAACCTGAAAGAGGATAGGCAGAGGGTGCAGCCCAAGGCAAGCTGCAGAGGAGGGCCAAGGGCAGAGAGGCTGTAAGGGGACCGGGCATCTCTAAGGGAAGAGGAAAATGAAGTGAGGGTGTACTCATGGGTGGCTCAAGCTGACCTTTGTGACAGCTGTGACAGAAAGGGCCCCTCCTGGCTACACTCACCCTGATTGTGCCCTGTTGCCTCTCCCTTGCCCGGTGTTTGGGCAGCCTTGCAGGTGAGGACCTGACCAAGATGGGAAACAATCCTTTCATTTTTTGGTATGGTTGGTCTTCAGCTGATCATGCCAAACTGGAGAAAGCCTGTATGGAAAAAGATTTGTTTTAAATGTTAAACCAAACAGTTTTAAACTGGCTTTTGTAATTGTTGCTGGAACTAAGAGCAGAGATGGGGCTCACCATGCCCATAACAAGGCAGGCAGTGCTGATTTAGCGTGTGTTTATTATTTGTAACTTCCTGAAAATAACATGATTAGTTGAAAAGAAAAACATAATTTATAAAGAACACCACCACCCTGAAAAAAAGCCTGGAATTGCAGGAGGGAAGGAAAAAGCCAGCCCCAATGAAATACCCATTGGCAGGCTCCTCAGGAAACCTAGTCAGCGGCTGCAGAGTCCTCTTCCAGACTTGGGGAGGCCGATGGGTCTAAAAGCTGGAGAGGATTTTGCAGGGGACCCATTCTGTGGGGTCTCCCACACAGGGGAGCAGATAGAGGAGCGAGGGATGGGGAACTGGAGGCCAGCTCATAGATGCAGAAGTACCCAGAGCTCTGCAGGTATTCCCAAGGACAAATGGGTTTAGCAGGAGTTTAGGTGGGGCTGGAGAGCAGCAGATACCTGAAAGGTGCTGAGACACCTGAAATGCAAAATCCCTTAGGCCACAGCATGTTACATTCCTGAATTACAGACAAGTATGTGGTATTACTCCACCACAGTGTCAGGGTGCAATCTGCTCCAAGCTATACCAGAGAGCTCTGCATTCACACTACCTGAGTCAGGACCCTCCTAACTGTAACTGGCTTAAGTGGCTATACACCCCTGAAGTAGCTGGAGATTTTAATAGCAGTCTTCTAACAGCACTTTTGGGGGTGACCCTTACATCCAAGGCAGCAGTGGACCCCCAGTCCCCCCGCTGTGCAAAGTGCTGTGAGCTCTCACCCAGCCTGCGCTGCTGGCTGCTGCCTAGGTCTGCACTAGGCACGTGAACAGTGCAGTGCCATTTCTTCTTAGGAATTCCCTCCATTTTGCCTGTGTAAATCAAGCTGTTGAACTTTCCAGAATGTATTCCCTGTCTGGCTGCAGTTGCAGAAGTTTTGCTCAGCCTTCCTCTTGGTGTCAAGGTGACTTTCTGCAGCGCGGGTGTGCTGGCAGAAGAACTCTCCGGGAGGCCATCGCTACAAGAGGACCTCACTCCCTTGTTCTGGCTTTCACTGAGTGCAGCGAACACTCACAGCCGTGACTCCTGGGCAAAACAGAAACAGTTAATCTGAGGTAATAACACTTTGCTCCTCTGTAGCACCTTCTTCAAGGACCTCAAAGTGCTTTTCAAACATTAATGCATTAAAGCTTTGCAGCCCTCCTGACGGAAGTGAAAAGGAAGGCGAAACACAGCACAGCAATGCTACACAAGCTCAAAAACTCTCCAAATTGTTTCCATGGGGACTGAAACGCAGTCCTCTTCGCTAACAGCAGTCCGGATCAGCCCACCCCTCCGAAATGCCAAGGGAGCAGGAGCATGGTGCTTGCCTGGTGGGAGATGGAAATCAGGGAGGGCGTGAGTAAGCCTGGCTGGGAAAAGACCTTTCTTCTGAGGAACATATTTGTGTAACTCTCTCTTTCTGGTCAAAGATGTCTAAAACCCAAATCACAGAATCCTCCTGCGCAAGCACCTGATTCAGCCCCTCTGAGAAATGGTGGTTTACATGAAGCTTCTTAATTTGTAAGAACAAGAAAGTCCGGGTGAGGCTGAGAAGCTATGTGTGCAGCGTAGCCTTAAAAGGTTCCTATGCTGCACAACACGCAGCTCTGCTCTAGCACCAGCCACCCAGCATCCCTAATGACCTTGTTTTCTCAGCTCACCTGAGACAGCACAATGCAACACCCTTCCCCACATCACCTCCGCTCTCGCTCAGAAAGAACAAGTGTCACCTACAAAACCTCTGGCACCACCTCTACACGCTTCTTTGACCTTCACCCCACACCTTTTTGTCTTGTTTTGACATTGCCAAGCAAGGAAGACCTGACAGGAACCCTAACACAGGGACATACAGGATCCAAATTCCCTGCACAAACCCCCTTTGCTGCATGACCAAGGATGCAGATGCCCTCAGACATCTACACCCCAAAATCACAATATCTTCACGCCTCTTGCCTTTCCAGCAATCTGTCCAGAGCCAAGTGCTTTACGTGCCCTCATGTCTGCTACTAGCAGGGCTGAGTGTCTGGGTTTCCAGTTCTGCACCCTTCGACTGCAACACTGCAGCCTTCACCTGCAGAGTTGAGGCTGGTGACCAGGGCCAGGTGACTTTGCTCTCTGTGCCAGATTTAATATGGGAGAAAATGGTTCCAGAGCAAAAACTAAAAATTGGACTGGGACTCTGAAACGTGAAAAAACAAAATAATTGCATGTATTAATCCCCCTGAACGACAAGAATTCATCACTCTGATGTGGCTAAGTGTTAGTTCCTAATTCAGATTTGTTTCATCCGGTGAACTGGAATAATAATTAAAATAGTAGATCCAGCCTGCTTCATAGGCTTCCCAGTACCAAACCTGAGCTAAATCTGACGAGCACCAGTAAGTAAATGAAAAGGCCAGACAGATTATTAGAAATGAGTGTAACAGACATAATAAACACTGTGATCAATAAAAATAGCACAGTACAATTTATTGGTGGGGGTCTATTATAAATTATAGAGTTATTTGTATTTTGGAATTGATTGCCACAATAACTGCCTTGCAGATGTTCTTGTTAAATCTCAAGGCCTTGAGTGGGACAAATGGCTCAGATTACCATTTATAAAAGTGACTCCTTTCAAGGCTTTTTAAGCTTGTGATTAAATATTGTCCTAAATGAGGATCCAAGGTTAACCGTCAGTATTGCTGGAATAACAAATTAAACTCGCCTCCCTTAGCTGACTGTCAAAATAGGTAAGGGCATGGGAGGAGAAGCATTAAGATTTGTCCTGCAGATCTAATTGCTTGAACTTTATACAAGCCTGAGATAAAACTGGAGTAGAGCTGAGATGGTCTGTCCCACTACTGCCTTTTAGAAAGCTGGCAATAATTGCATGGCTTGGAAAATGCCTTTCTTTGTGCATGAAGAAATTTAAGGCTTGCCTTCTATATGCATTCCCAGCCAGAACAATACAAAGGGCTGAATGGGGTGCCGAGAATTTTGGGGAGAAGAGGTCGTATCAGCACATGGGCTGAAAATATTAATTTTGAAAGTTTTAGCCAAGCTACCAAGGCCAAGCGGAGACTAGAGCCCAGCATGGCCCCTGCAAGCTACCCTTACCAGGTGAAGTGGGACCACCAATGTGGGTGGACCTCTGCTAGGAGCACGAGGGCTTTTAATCTTAAATATAAATCACAGCTGATGCTAAGCCATGGCCAGAAGATTGTAAAGACACAGGAAAGCAAGATGATAAGGCTAGTGACAGAGGTGATGCATCTGTGTGAGCAATCTACCACTTCTCCCCACGTTTGCCTGCACAGGCGCCTGGCTGACAGATGAGGATAAGAGAGCTGCTGCTGAGGCTTCTCTGAATATTTTGGGCCTGATTAAATTCTGAGTGCAAATGCTCTCAGCAGTTTCCTTGCAAACAACCTGCTGTTAAAAAATGTGATCAACAGCCTCTCAGGTGTGTTTTTCAGAATCTAAAATAGCCTAGCTGTGGTGTGCCCTTCGTCAGCCCCCAAACAGGGGCAGCCAAAACGTGGCAGGAGGATGTTAGAGGCCAAAAAAGTGTAGAAGGCTGAAAAGGAGTGAGTGGCTGAAAAAGGGCTGCAATTGGGGTGCTGGGCCAAAAACAGGGTTACAGGCAGAAAGAAAAGGTGGCAGACTGAAAAGATGTTTGCAGCCAAAAAGGATGGGAGGTTCGAAAAGGGGTGGGAGGCTGTAAGAGGGGCGGCTAGCCAAAAAAGGGGGTGGGAGATTAGGAGGGGTTGGGAAGCAGAAAATGGGTTGGAGGCTGGTGGTGGGTGGGAGGCTGAATAGTGGGGTGAGAGGCCAAAAAATAGCCAGAGGCCTGGAGGCAGTGGGAGCTGCAAAGGAGTTGGAGGCCAGGAAGGGTTGGGATCCCAAAGAGGGTATGGGGGAGTCTGGAAGGGAATGGGAGGCCAGCAGTGAGTGGGAGGTTGAAGACTAGGAGGCCAAGAAGTAGGAGGGGGACAGAGGTGTCCTCTGAGGAGGCTCAGAGTGTTGTTTTTTCCCAATGCCTCCCATGTTGTGGCAACAAATGTCTATCATCCATGCTAAAACTGGGGGATATAAATCAGAAAAAAGAAAAAAAACCAAACACAAATGATATAAGAATGAATCTTCACACCCACCTCCAGCATCTGAAACCGATGGAGGAGAACATTGCATTAAATCAGGACCCAGCAATAACCACGTGGTTGCTCAGCCCCCCTCATATCAAGCAAAAAAACAGGGTCTCGGCGGGAGAGGTACTTCTGATGGCATTTATGGGCCTCTCAGCAATCAGGAGGAAAAATCTCCTAGTAAAAAGCCAAATGAAACCCTCTAGCAACACACTGGGATAACCACATGAAAGCCTAATTCCTGTGCGGTGGCCTTTTGTCAGGAGTGTGAGATGTCGCATGCTGCAGCGAAGCAGCCCAGGTTGCACCCGTCGCTCCTCCCTAGGCTGCTCCTGGAGAAAACAGGGTATTTAAGCAGATGTAACAAAGCTATTTATATCCTAAAGTGTTCTTTTATGCTCGGGAACTGAGACTGTAGCCTCAGCATCAAAGATAACTTCATAATAGCCTTTTAGTGGAAATAACCCTTATTTACAAGAAAGTTCTATCACTAAGCTGAGATGTAAAATAAAAGCAGTAGATATTACTCATAATGCACTAGAAAAGTTGACTCCATACCAGGCCTTTTTTTAAACTTCTAAAAGCAGTAATTTCAGGTTAGAATTCGTGGAGAAAATCTTGAACCCACTGAAGTCAGCACAAGCAATTTCCTTACCTGTGTTATGAATAATATTTTAGCTTATGAAAGCCCAGCAGATTTTTTGATTTAATGTCTTCGTTACAATTTATTCTATTTGATTACTTTTTGTATGTTTCACTTGGATGTTACAAGCAGGTTGGTGTCTTTTCTGCTCCTAGTTAATTTCACTGTACCATTCCTATGCCCAAGAACAGTGAAGACAACTATATGTTCTTTCGATTTCTTTAAAAAAAATCAAACAACCCCTCCCAGAACAAAAAGCAGCAAACCCAAATGGCCCTTATCCCTAGTCCCAAACTAGTGATACCAATTCTCTATGTCCTCCTTGCTGCTTTTCTAAAGTGACCAAAACTGGGGGTTTAAATTATCTCATGTTGTTTCTTGAAGCAGGGGAATGCTGACAGTCAGAAAGAAACCGCTCCATTTCAAGCAAGTCACAAACTGTATCTTGGCTACTTGGTTAACCAGGGTATATCGCTCACACTCATCTGGTATGGAAGGGTATTAGAGAGTTAAAACAGAATAACACAATCTGTGACGCTTGCTCTTCTCAGACATACTTCTGTACACTTTTCCTCCAGACTATTAAAAAACAGGTAATAAAATAACATGTCCAATGATAGATTTTGATTCTTACAAGACAGAACAATTCTACAAGGTCTACAGTGCAGCCCAGCCTAGCCCTACACACGTCATGTGTAACTGCCTGGTTATTGCACACCCCACAGCAAAGTAAATCTTTACCTGCTGTCATCTTACCATCATGGTAAGAGTTGTGCCTGCTAAGACGCAAATTCAGACTTCAGGGAGTTGTGATTGTCCTCCATGACATAGTTCTGAGAGTCATCTTCTTTATAGTCCATCCTGAACTGTAGTGCTACGTATTTAGAGCAGCTGTGATGTGCTGAAAGGGGCCTGGGGTGTGAAGACCATGTTGGGATCACTTAATTTGCTTCGCAGAAAGTTTTAAAATCTTAATTAATATTTGGAAAGAGTTCTTTAGCTTTTGGGGCACCGTGCCCCACAGAAACCATCTTAAAACAGTCAGGAATCAGAGAGCAGCATCCTACAGCTCTCACAGAGATTCAGAATTTTAATGTTAGACACTCGCTAAAATAGTTCTTTCCCTCCAGAGCTTCATAACTCCAATCTATGCTGCCCAGAGAAAAGTAGTATCAGTACTGTGGACGGAGTTAGCTATTGCAACACCACCACCATTTTAGCCTTGTGGCGTTACCCGTCTTTGCTCCTTCCATTTTTCTTTACATTCAAGTACAAGAGCAGAGGCATTGTACTCAAAAAAAATATTCTGTTTTAATTTGGTTAGCACAGGAATGAACCCGGAAGACGTGCAATGCCAGTAGATACGTTAAATAGTAGATACCTTACACGTCCAACCAAATGTGCCATGTGATACACCTTTCTGAAGCATCTAAGTAACATATTTTTAACGTTTTTGCATTACACTGCAGCTAGATTGTCATGTTAAGAAAACAAGGAAATACTAAAATCTGTGTGGTTTGGTTGGAGAGTATTTGCAACCTCAGACAGACAAGCAAAAGTTATGTAAAGGCCCAGGCATAAAGTTCTTCTGAGTAAAACGCACCATCTAGAGGTGGACACCACTTCTGCAAGTGCTTTTCAAAAAAATTGCAGACAGGCGGTTAAACTGCGCACAGAAAATAAACCTCACCTTGATAGGGGCAACAAAAATACCTTAATCAGGACCTTTGCATTCTTTGAAATAAATATTTGAGGGAGTGTCTTAAAAAGACACTTTTGTACCAAGTGAAATGAGGCTCCTGTTTTCAAAGGCCTTTTGGAGAGAAAACCAGGTTACTGCTCAAGCTTCTAACACCCAAAGGTCACAGAAGGAAGGTGCTTACCCCCAGGGATGGTACAGCACAAACGCCTCTGCAGATAGGCTCGTGCTTTTAGGTTATATATCTGCAAAGATCTACCCAAAGAGGTGCAAATATGACAGGATGGCATATAGGGAATTGATCTTCCTAGGTACCTCATGCAGAAATCCTTAAACTGTGAAACTCCTGCTGAAGTCAGTGAGGGCAGTGGAGACACAGCAGGGACTGTGGGAGTGGCAAAGTACCCCCCCCTGGTCTGGAAGCAGAGAGATGACCCTCAGCTCCAGCCTGTGGAGAAACATTCCCTCCCCTGGTGGCGTTTTACCCAGTTTTTGAAGGTTTCCAAGCTCCATAAAGCCCAGTAAAGGGGATGCAGAGAGCTGAAGTCCAGCCTTCCCCAGTACTGAGGAAGGATCTGACATTAAAATAGTCAGTGGCTGGTGTTTGCTTTACTATGTCTATCATAAATGCAGGGTAGCCATGAAAGCCAAAAGGTGAGGGTATACTGCACTTCACATTCCTTCCTCACCCACCATGGGGGGAATATTCCTACACTGATCTAATTGCAGGAACTGTCTGTAAACAAACATGTGTTTTGAAACTCCCATGTAAATGGGAATCACAATATCTTGCACCATTTTAATAAACTATGTTGTCTTGGTGTCAATCTTTCTCAAGTATGTCAGAATCGGAACATTTCCCCAGTGACAGCTTCATCCTTTAAACTCCGCAGATGAGAGAGCATGCAGAACAATCTGTGCTGAAGTAGGATTGAGAGTTACCAGGGTGACACTTTGTAGTTTGTAGGATGCTGCCAATGAGCCTCTCAAAAGCACAAGACCTTCACTGGATCGGAAGAGACCACGGAGACCCAATTTGCCTCCACTATCACTGAAGTGGCAACAAAGATTGTAAATTCCCCTGTCCTCTCCCTCCGCAGATCTTTGCTACTACAGCCTGTGCATTACAATTGACTTCCTAAGGGCAGGATGTGGCCCCTGGCACCAGGGATTTGCTTCAGGAAGAGGGATGCTCCACACCATTGCTTGTTCTGGTTGTGCCAAGGGTCTGCTGCTTCGTGTTCTCTTCTGTCAGGCTCTCCTGCTGCCATCTTCAATGTCAGTGACAGCAAAAAGTTGTGGCTCCACCACACTTCTTCCCACAAAGAAAGAGAAATATCTGTGGCAGCAAAAGCCTCTGGGTGTTTTTCATCTGCCCATCATCTGTACAGTCCATGGGGTTTCTTTCTTTCTTTCCCTTTTTCTGCAGGTGCAAATTAATTCATTAAAGTATTCAGGGAAAAGGACTCCGATGATCTGTTTGCATTTCAGGTCTCCACATAAATGGATTCTCAACAGGCTACTGAGTGTTGAAACCCGGTTAACAGAACTTCAAGATGTTTCATAAATGGCTTGCCCAAACTTTGCCCATTTTCAGTCATTGCCTGTCCTAGACCACAGATTCCTTGCCTAGTTGCAGTATCAGGCCCAGGAATTACCTGCAGGCCATTTAGCAGACATCAGCATATACAGCTCTGATGGAGAAGTAGATGTCCCAGCCTGGAAAGCTATCCAATGTCTAGAAAGAAGTTTAAGTTGTTTTCTCAAGAAAAACAGAGCTTCAGTCTCTACTGTGTTTCCAACAATGAAATCATAAAAGTTTATGAACACAGTTGCAGCAAAAAATTAGTCAAATTGTCAGTAAGAAAAGACAGTGATTAGCTTGACATTCGCCAGGACATCTGCAGCGAAGCCCCAAAACCTTGCTTAAACCAGCTGCCCTGCTTCTGCCAATGCAGCAGTGTGGCTCTGTGCAGCATGCTGGCTGTCCGCGTGCTCTTTCCTTGGGGTTTGTAGGATAACAGTGACATCAGAGGTAGAAAAAGCCTCGTAAACCACAGGAACTTACCTCTTCCCAGAAGCATAGCGGTTTCCCTCATAAAAGAACAGCAGGTGTTAAAGTGTCACCAAGGGACTTGATTTTGACCACAAAGCCAAGAAAAAGCAAGTGTCTTTAGTAAATCTCAGCTTCTCAGTGACCTCTGACGGAGCAAATCTGCCAAGGCTAAATTGGCTGACTTTTAGGCCAAAGCCAATGATTTATCTATGTTGGTTGGGCTCAAATCCTGGAGGCTTTATTGAGATTAGAAAGAAACTCACTCAGCAGAGAGCAAAGCAGCAGCCAAAATTTGGCCTTTCTGACAGCATGGAGATGCGGTGCTGAGGTGGAACGTTTGAGAAGGGTGGGACAGAGCAGAGAAGGGGGTGCAATGCTCAGAGCAGATTGGTATGGTACAACTGCGCCCTGAGCCCAGCTTTGCAGGGCTCGTGCCAAATTCCCGTCCTTTCCAAATTCCTGCCCTTTCCCTGGGCAAGCTTTGGTTGGGAGCAGCCCTGAGAAGTAAATGCAGAGGTGGGAGCTGTGGTGCCTTATGCAAAGCAGCAAACCTCTGCAAAACTCTCAGTGCTGCAGCGCTGGGTGAAATATAAGTGTGTGTGCATGTCTGAGAAAGGGAAGGAGAGAAAGGATGCCTGGGGAGATGAAAAAGGTTGAAATGAGTCACCCCTCGTCTTTTTGTCTAATTTGGTAGATAATACAGGGTGTGATGCTTCACTGCCTCCTTGCTGAGCAGCTCCTGCAGAGCCAGTTCCAGTGCAGTCAGTGACAGGACCTCTCTGGATCCAACCCATATATGGTGCAAAATAAGGCAGAGGAGAACTGGGCACGGGGATGCCCCGGCTGCCGGCGCTTCTGCCGAACGTGCGCTGAGCCCGGGAGGTGGGATGCTTGTCTGTTGTGCAAAGATTTTGTGAGTTGTGACACCAGCTGAAAACTGGAGGCATTTCAGTGGCTTCCTCAACTTAAAAGTGGCGTTTTGAAAAGGCATTTGACACTTTATATTGACTTAAGCCCTGCCACGGTACAGTTACAGCAGCAGATGGATCACAAACCAAATAAATACCTCCCGGGAAAGAGTCTGTACAGCACTGTGATGGAAAAGCAGGTTGAGCCCTAGGCGGTACGGCCCCACATCGGGGCAGAGCAAGAGAGCCGAGGAAGGAGTTTCATGAGAGTGGGGCTCTGCTCCCTGAGTGGGGCTTTGCTCCCTAAGCCGTGCCCCGCTCCCTCAGCCCGGCTCTGCTCCCTCAGCCCGGCTCTGACCCCTCAGCCCGGCTCTGCTCCCTCAGCCCGGCTCTGACCCCTCAGCCGGGTTCTGCTCCCTCAGCCCGGCTCTGCTCCCTCAGCTCGGCTCTGCCCCCTCAGCCGAGTTCTGCTCCCTCAGCCGGGTTCTGCTCCCTCAGCCGGGTTCTGCTCCCTCAGCCGGGTTCTGCTCCCTCAGCCGGGTTCTGCTCCCTCAGCCCGGCTCTGACCCCTCAGCCCGGCTCTGACCCCTCAGCTCGGCTCTGACCCCTCAGCCGGGTTCTGCTCCCTCAGCCCGACTCTGCTCCCTCAGCCGGGCTCTGCTCCCTCAGCCCGGTTCTGCTCCCTCAGCCGGGTTCTGCTCCCTCAGCCCGGCTCTGACCCCTCAGCCCGGCTCTGCTCCCTCAGCTCGGCTCTGCACCCTCAGCCGGGCCCTGCTCGCCCTCTTCGAGCGGCTTGACGCAGACGAGCGGATCCCGGCAGGGGGCGCCACAGGGCAGCAGCGGGGACGCGGGGCGGGGCTGGGCGGGGGGGCTGGGCGCGGGGGCGGGGCGGGACGGGGCCGAGCGGGCGGCGGGACGGGCGCGCAGAGCCCGCGCGAGGCGGCAGCTGCGCGGAGCCGTCAGCGGAGGGGCCATCGCGGCCGCGACCCCCATCCCGGACACGATGTGGCGGCGCTGGGAAGCGGGATGGGACGAGAAGAGGGAACTGCAGGAGCTGAACTCCCGGCTGCGGGTCTTCGTGTCCCGCGTGCGGGAGCTGGAGGAGGAGAACCGCTTTCTGGCGCGGGAGCTGGCGGAGCTGCGGGAGCAGGAGCTGATCGGGCTCCGGGTGCCCGAGCAGGAGCTGGCCTGGCTGCGGATGCAGCTGGAGGAGCTGAGTCGGGCGAAGCTGGAAGCGGAGCTGGAGCGGGACGGGCTGCGGCGGGAGCTGGAGCAGCTGCAGCTGCTGGGCGCCGAGGTGCTGGCGATGCGGCGCCGCCTGCAGCCCGAGCTGGCCGGGCAGCGGGAGCTGCTGGAGCGGCTGCGGGGCGAGTGCGTCGCCCTGGAGGAGCTGCTGCTGCAGCTGCGGGCCGAGCACGGGCACCTGGCGGAACGGCAGCGGCGGGAGGCCGCGGAGATGCGGGAGCTGCGCATCAGCCTGGCCGCCTTGCCGCCGCCCTTGGCCGGGCTGAGCCTGGAGGAGCTGGAGGAGACCTATGAGATGCTGCTCAGCCAGAGCTGCCGGGAGACCCTGCTGCGCTACCAGGAGCAGATCCAGGTGCTGCAGGAGCAGGAGGCGCAGCGGAGCCGGGAGGACCTGGAGCTTCTGCGGGCCGAGAGCCGGCAGTGCCGCCAGCACCTGGAGGACCTCCACCGCCAGGGCCGGGAGCTGTGCGGGCTCCGGGAGCGGCTGGAGCAGGAGCTGCTCGCCTTGCAGGACCGCCACGGCGCCGAGGTGGAGGAGTACCAGGTGCGTGGCAGTGCCCCGCCGCGTCGGGCAGGTCCCCGGCCCCTGTCCCCGCGGTGCCGGGCCTCTCCGACCCCCGCCGCCAGCACTCTCTAGCCGTGCCGCTTCCTTTGGTGCTCGTATGAGACCTCCCCGCCCCCGCTGGCTTTTCCCCTTCAGTCCTGGCCCAGGGTGGGATGCGCGCCCACCTCCCCTGACCCTGGCGCTCCGCTCCCTCCCGCCCCCCTGCTGCGGCATGTGCCTAAAGCCCCTGCGGGCTCCCCCTTTGGTGCCCCGCAGTAGGACCCCCCCAGGCTGCGAGAGGAGGTGGCCCAGCAAGCACTTGCTGCTGCTGAGCCCTCTGGATGGAGCGGGGAGTCCCTCTGAGACCCACTGCTCTGTCTGGGGAGAACTGGGTGCGAAGGGTGGGGATGGAAATGGAGACAGTGACCCTGAGGACATCCTCCTGGTGACAGGTGCTCCATTCCCAACCTGCCCCTGGCAAGTACCCAAAAGCATGGAGCTGGCGCGTGGGCTTGCCAGGGCTCCTGCCTGGCTTGGCATGAGCACATGGGACATGGAGCAGTTCCTGGGAGCGGATGAACCGAGTCCCTGTGTGGTGGGATGCGAAGCTTCCCCTTTAGCTTGAGGCCCAAGGTTGACCTGTTGAGATCAGAGAAATGATCTAAATTTTCTTCCTGCTTTGCATATGCTCTCGTGTGCCTTGAACCTAGAGAAAAGCTTGTGGGCCCCAGCGCAAAGAAAACTTGTAGTTGTGTAAAGGCAGGAAGACTCATTACTGTGCTGCAGGCAGTGAACAAGTGGGAATCTTTTGAAATAAAACTTCATTGATGGAATCTGTTCAAGGTGGATGTTTGGTGGTGATAAACAGAGAGTTAGAGCTTCTGTAGCTGAGAACTTGTTTGCTGACAGGATAACGTTTGATACAACAATGTATAATCACCTTATGCAACTGCTGGAACAGCAAAATACTGTTAATCAGATTTAGAGTGGAGAGCTCATATTAGATCATCCAGACCATCGATCAGTTTCCTGAGGGCAACATCTCTTTTGTTCATTGTTAGACCTTTTATTAACACTCTGCTGCAGCTCGGTGTTTGCTTGAACCCCGTGTGCTAATGATAACATTGTGTCCAACAGCCACGGTAGATTATGGAGATGCTGGCAACTGGGAAAGGACTGGGACCTGTTGCTGTATGTGTGTCTGGTTTTCTTATGTTGCTAGATTGTTTGCAAGTTGCATAGTTTGCAGATGATGTGAACTGAGGCAGATTAGGTATGTAAGAAGTAATCAGGCTTTTAACTTTTAAATTTTTCTTTTCCACTTTTGGACAGGACAATTCATTCTTCCAGTCATGTATGTAAATGTTTCCAAAGCTTTACAAGAAGATGTTGTATGTAAAGCTCTCATTAATTAAATCTATCTGTCAGTCAAAGCCAGGTGAAAATGTAAAGAAGAAAAAGAACCTCTTTTTTTTTTTCTCTGCTTTTTAAGGTGTATGAGTTTATGTGAATGTACGTAAGCCTACCAATATTTAAAGTTACTTTGATTTCCAAACTACATCCTCCTTGCTGTCTGGATTTGTTAGGGATTTATAATGTCAATGATTTTTCCATCATCATTGCCCAAATTAAAAACCTTTTAAATATGGTGTTATTTTAATAAGAGCATTTTGTATAGCTCACTATCCATGCTACAAGTTTTTCTTCCAAAGCTGGTTAGAACTCTTTCAACTCAGCAATGCGTTTTCATACCACTGTGTTGTCTCCGCAACCGGTTGTATTATTAAAGAATTTTATTCAGAAGAGCAAGTAGAGGCAGAGCAACCCATTGTAGAAGTCAGATAATAAAAATCAATGCATGCCTTTGAATTGCCCTGATTCAATATTAAAAAATAATGTTATATTGATACCAACATAACAAACTTCTGGTTTACTCTCATGAGCCTTTGGCATGCTTTGCATTTCACAGCAACAAGAGCTTCAAATCTTGGTAATACAAGAAGGAAGAAGTGCTTTGATAGCCAACCTGAAAACATGTGAACTGTCTTATCTAGATAATATTTACATTCTGGTGAAAATTATATCATAAGGTTTATAACTTCTGAAAAATTTCATATTTAAAATGTTTGGTTTCTAATGAGAAAGGCCTTTTCCAGTAGCCAGCCTACTGCATATGAGAAATATCTTTTGCTCACATCCAGGAAGACAAATTACAGAATGTGTAGAAGCAGCTGTTCCAGGTTTTGTTCATGTGATAAACATCTTTTTTTCCTCCCTCTATTTCTTTTATTGGTTAAAGTATGTTCAGCATGGATTTTAAACTACTCCTTTTTAAAAGGTATCTATTCCATGCTAACTTATTGTGAAGTGTCACATAAAAATAATCTGTATGTCCAGATTTAAGTCAAGTGATTATTGTTTGTTGCAGCTGCAATGACAATGAGATTTATTCATATTTTCCATATATCATCCAGTCGCCTTATATGTCCATCTTTCCCTCCTGCACTGTCCTTACCCTCACTAAAGCTTTCAGCTATGTTAAATAGAAATATGTATTTGGAGTTACAGTTTAGCTGAACCAGGCAAGCTGTAAATCATACATTGTTTGGAAAATTTTTGCTGCGCCTGGGTGCTAAAGGGATGAACTCAGTAAGTCTCTTACTTGCATAATTTTAGCTATGCGCTGTGACAATACTTTAGCAAAAACTCTCAGTGATTTGAGAAAGCTCTGTATTTTTTGGGTGTAAAAATGGCCATGGCTCATCCTGCTGCTTTGAAATGAGGTAGATGTTTTTCACTAATGTGGTGGGTTTAGGATCGGTTCCTGTGTCAGTGTTGTCAGCTCCAGAGAAGAAGAAAACATCTTGTCAGTGAACATATAGTATCAATATGTCATGTGCATTTTTTGGTGTACCAGTTTCTAGCCAGCTAAGTGGGGAGTGTCAGTTCCTCCCCTGCTGAGCCACAGAATGTGCTTTGGGATCGGTAAATAGTACCAGATGGAAAGGACTGGAGCCTGGAATCCTCTCTTTATTCCCTGAGTAGGTGCTGCTTGGACAACCCAAGTAAATTCTTTTCCCCCTACTGTCCTTCTAAAATTTCCCTCTGCTGCCTGGAAAGGAACATCTGGAGGATGAGAAAATTACTTCTGTGCAGTTACTTAGTTCTAGCAGGACATCACTGGGATTTGGGGGGACATCGGACTGATGGGCTTGAGAAACAAACCTTTCCAAGAAAGTTGTGTGTGAAGCAAACACAGCTGTAACAGTACAGGTTACTTTTTGCAAAATGCAAGTTTGTCAGCTTGCAGTATCCTGAAATTTGCCGGAGTGGTTTAGGTACTTTTTGGCATGCCTGGAAGCAGGACTTAAGACCAATTGTCCTCCACATTATGTTTAAGCATCAGTGACTGGAGGGCTAGACAACTGGCTGTCTGCCATCGAGTCTATACAATATCTGCCCCTGTTGGAATGAATTCCTCTGTAACTGTGACACAGCTGGCTGAGTTATGTAGCCCCTTATGGCAATCATTAACTCAAAACTTTTGGATCCTGAGTGCTCTCCCAATCCAGTGGGTAGAATCTAGGTAGTTTTTCAAATCCAGACTACAGAACTTGAGGGTGAGGTATTGAAGCTTGTGTGTCTTTAGGTAGGTGTGAATATCACCAGTCTTTCAGAGCTCTGCAGGCTGTAGTCCCAAGTGTACAGATTCTTCTGGGACATAGTGCAAGGCCTGTGCACTGTGAAGCTCTTTTTAACATAAGCATGCACATGTGTAGTTTAGTCTTTTATGTTTAATCGAGGAGGCAAAAAGTACCTGAATCACTTCATGTTTTGTATTGGAGCTCTTACCACCTTCAGGGGTTGGTCCTGTAGAAATTCAGTCTTGTCTTTTGCTCCTTTTGCTGACTCCTCTGGTTCTGTCAACACCCTGCCCATCCTTGCTTGATAGCCTTTTCTTTTAAAAACAGAGCCTGGTGCTTTTCTTCCCTTCTCATCTTGGGATTTTGCTTTGTGGTAGTTCTTGAAGAGGATTGTTGCCTCAAAGC
Source organism: Falco naumanni (assembly GCF_017639655.2). Taxonomy (NCBI): domain Eukaryota; kingdom Metazoa; phylum Chordata; class Aves; order Falconiformes; family Falconidae; genus Falco; species Falco naumanni. The sequence goes on along the minus strand of NC_054060.1, from coordinate 7,513,035 downwards.
CACTAAAGGTCAGTGGTTCTGCTTGTCACTGTGCATGACCATACAGGATGTTACCTCTGCTGCAGTCTGGATGAGGCTGTTGGATGGCTTTTTCAGATATACAGATGTGATTTGTCTTCTGTCATAAAAAAGGAGTTTTAGGTACACCGAAGACTGTAGGCAAGGTTTTTAATGTCAAAGAAAACATCAATGTAAACATTTAACAACAGTTGCAAATGAAGAAATAGATTAATATGTGTTATATAGACAGATATACCCACATGTATATGAAGATACAGGCAGCTTCCTTAATAAAGTTTTCTTCTTACTTTTACCTAAAAAAAAAAAAGCCCCAACTATGAATGTTTGAAATGCCAGCATTTTGTGTTCTTAGCTCTTAAATCTTACTTCTGCCTAGGATATCATACTGGCATTATCCAATCTGGGGAGTCCCCTGCTGTATCTTCATTTTTATGCTCTTGCCCATACTGTCAACTTGAACACTTGCTGCATATAAATGATGTATTTTGACTTTTTTAGAAGTCCACTATTAGTGTCTTGATTTTCCAGTTTGTATTGCAAAGCGTTTGTTATAATGCAATCTAAAATATGCTGTCATGAATTCCTGTCCAGTGTTGTACGTGTGTATAAGATTTTGCTCTGTAAATGACAGTTCGGTGTCCTTTCAAAGTGCAGAGTGATGTGGACAAAATAGAATCAGGCGTTTGTTGAGATTTAATTTTTGTCTTGTAGTTACTTGTAGATACTTGTAGTTCTGAGCCTGTACTGAACAAGTTCCTCTCAGTTGTCAGGGGAGGGTTTATTTCCCAGAAGATGGAAGTTTGCCCCTCATGTGAGAGGTAACACCAGGGATTAAAGCGTTTGCTTTCTGCAATGTTCATTTCAAGAGTGTGAGACTGCTGTCTTGGTCTAAATCAGATCTTGATGTTCTGTTGGGAAGTTTTCATTGCTTTTTCTGTTGTGTACAGTTATTCAGCATCTAATCTTCCATTAAGCATTTTGGAGTATGTACAAATTTAGTTCATTTTGGACTTGAGTATTTTTCTGCTCATCAGTCCCTTTCTCCATTTCCAAAACTTGTTAAAGAAAGGTGGGCAGGCCTTCCTACAATCTTATCAGTGCTGCCGCTCTCAAGTTATCTGTGGGTGCCATATAAACTGCACTCTTCCCATACACACACAGAGCTATGGAGGAACAAAGTTATATTTAGTAATCAAGATGAAAATGAGCAATCTTCTGAGTAGCAGTTAGGACAATGCTGCATGGGCTACGAAGCAGATGTCCAAATATTGTAGAAAACTTGGCTTGAAGGAACTGCTGGAGGTTTATCCTTTGCCTTCTAGACACTATGAATATCTCCAGACGCTAGAATCCAAAAACTGATTTGGACCCCCATGTCTATAGAACTGAAAATACTGATGGAGAGAAATAGGCCAGGTTCTCATAGCAAAGCAATCGCTGAAATTCCTGATCTCAAGTATGATTTAAGCATGTGCATCTACGCTCTTAAAATGACAAAATGAATCATGTTTATAAAGGAGCTTATTTTACTTGTTATGTATACTTGATAACTTTTGTGTAGGGCACCTGAATGGATTTTACTGAAATATTTAACTAGCTTAGTAAGGCATAAAATGAAATCTTAGCCTAAAACTCTGCTTCAGTAGCAGTCTCTTTTAGATAGTATATGGGGGAGGTCATAGAGCTGATTTATTCTCGTTTTTGAAGTAATGGGACACACTGATTTATTGTTCTTCAGATGATTTTTTTAATTAAAAGTTTTAGATTATTAAGCATTCAAGTGTATAGAATCTAATGTTAGTTCTAAACTAAAAATCAGTATTTTTGTTTAGAGGATAATCGACACTCTTGAAGAAGAAAAGCAGTTCCTGACCAAGTCGATCACAGATTACCTGAAGGACTATCAAGAATTACTGCAGGTGAAAGCAGGCCTCATCCTTGAAATTGAAACCTACAGGTAAGAAATGCAATCACACTCAGTTGTCTAATCAGAGGAGAATTTAAATCCCTTTTTATAGATATGGGAGCCCGATTCATCCTCTTTCCAGCATATAAAATACAGACAGTTACTTGTAGAGTCTCAGATCAAGACTCCTTGTATGTATTCAATATCTTTATCAACTATCTGGATGAGAGGATCGAGTGTACGCTCAGTAAGTTGCAGACACCACCAAACTGGGTGGGAGTGTTGATCTGCTCAAGGGCAGGGAGGAAGGCTCTGCAGAGGGGTCTGGGCAGGCTGGATCAATCGGCTGAGGCTGGTTGTATGAGGTTCAACAAGGCTCAGTGCCTGGTCCTGCACTTGGGTCACAACAACCCCATGCAGTGCTACAGGCTTGGGGAGGAGCGGCTGGAAAGCTGCCTGCTGGAGAAGGACCTGAGGGTACTGATTGATGACTGGCTGAACACGAGCCAGCAGTGTGCCCAGGTGGCCAAGACGGCCAAAGGCATCCTGGCTTGTATCCAAAGTAGTGTGGCCAGCAAGACCAGGGCAGTGACTGTCCCCCTGTACTCGGCACTGGTGAGGCTGCACCTCGAATCCTGTGTTCAGTTTTGGGTCCCTCACTGCAAGAGGGACATTGAGGTTCTGGAGCGTGCCCAGAGAAGGGCAATGAGGCTGGTGAAGGGTCTGGAGCACAAGTCTGATGAGAAGCAGCAGCTGAGGGAACTGGGGGTGTTTAGTCTGGAGAGGAGGAGACTCAGGGGAGACCTTATCGCTCCCTACAACTACCTGACAGGGGCTGTAGGCGGGGGGGGTCAGTCTCTTCTCCCAGGTAACAAGTGACAGGACAGGAGAAATGGCCAGAAGAAATAAACCAGGGGAGGTTTAGATTGGATATTGGGGAAAATTTCTTCACTGAAAGGGTGGTCAAGCATTGGAACAGGCTGCCCAGGGAGGGGCGTGGTTTAGTGGTGAACTTGGCAGTCCTGGATTAATGGTTGGACTTGATGATCTCAACGGTCTTTTCCAACCTAAATGATTCTACGATTCTATTGTGGTTTGTTACATGATGCAAATGGGCCCCTCGTGACAGTTATTACCTTGCTGTTGGCTTGTTCTGTGACATGGGTCACCATGCCATTCTGTGCTTGACTGTGCTGTCTGTGAAAGGAGGATAACACCCCTTCAGAAGGCTGCTAAAAGATGTGGAGTTGCCTGAGATCTCTGGGAAAACTGTAAGAACAGTAAAATACTGTTACTCATTAGTAACACTGATAAGAATTAGCAGTGGGCAGAAGTGACTGAAATCAGATCACCTAGGCAAAACTGTCTCTGGTAGTAATTCATTCTACTCCTCTGTCCTCAGAAGAACATGTTGAACAAGCCAATAAAATTGATAGGAATCCTATTAACTTTGTACAAATATAGTGATATGTAAAAACCCTTCTTAGTTCTGATCAAGTTGATATCAAATTGATCTGAATTGTTGATGCAATATTTGATTACAAGCTGAGGAGCCAGTATCCCTCAATTGCAATTAATAAAACATGAGGTAGTATAGTTGCCATCTGTCAACTTACACGGCACATGTCATTGTTTGAATATGTCGATTATTGTCTAAAGTAGTGAGTTCCCCATTCTTGTTTCAGTTACAGGATAGTGGGAAGATAACAGAAAAGTCTGTTTGATTAAATCCTAGCTTTCTCCATCCTTGGTTTGTTACGGAAACATGTTTGGGTCAAGTGTGAGATACCAGCAAACTTCTCTGCTAATGAATCTTCAGTACTGTTTATCTCTCCAGCCACTTAGTAGCTGAGGAGTTGAAAAGCCAGAGTAACTCTCCTGTCTGGAGAATCATGATGTATCGGTTCACACGTGACATAAAAGTGATTAGGAAGGAAAAAAAACCAAACTAACTAGAGCCTATGAACTGGAGGAAGATGCTACCTTATTATAAAGATCATGGTTTTTTTTTCTATAACTAGCAAAATATTTTCATTAAATTTCATGGAGACACTTATCTTCAAATACAGAGAAGTGCAATTCTTATTGAGCAAAGTAATAATTTGCAAAAAATTAATGTCAGCCTACTTTTGTATTCTTTTTAAGGAGTATGCCTCAGTCATTAGCTTGTCTATATTATGTGCGTTATTCATATTCAGTCTGTGTAAACTGACAGTGGTATTAACAGTTATATATGATATATGCTTTTGTGTCCTAAAGCGTTAATGTTGTGTACCGAATGTGTAACATTGCTATGAACCAGTAAGGATCTAGGTCTGGATAAAGATGGCAGCAGCTGAATTATGGATGAAATGTGTAGACTAAAGCAGTCCACTGATAAATATGAAATTTAATTGTAGTTGCATAACTTAACTGAAAGTATAAGAAGCTTGAAACAAATTAGTGAGCCAAGAATGTCTGTAGTCCATTAAACGGTCTGTTCAAGATGCCCTGAGTATTGTGTGCTATGAGGTACAGACCGAGGATGAGATGAAATCTCAGGCAGTATGTGGGACAAGTAATTTGTAGTCAGCTGGAGAGCAACAGTACCTGGATGTTTGTAGGCAGAGTGGGATCCCTGTGATCCTTGGAAAGCCAGTAGTTCTGGAGCATTACTAGTAGAAGAGAAACTGGAAATGGTAGAGTTGTGATCCTTACCTCTGCGTGTTAATTCTGTTAATTTTGCTAAAACCTATGATTCTAAGTTTAATCCTAGCTCTGATGTTGACTTTTACTGTTGTCACTTAAACATTCTCCCTCAGTTTATTCATCTGCAAAATGGGATTAGCGCTTTCACAGTAACAGAATTGTTTCAATGATTAGTATTCATCCAGCAGTAGGAATGATAATGCCCAGATATTTAGTTGTTGGGACACGCTCTCAGTCAACAAGTGAACCATCCGTGCTTCTGCTCTGTAAAACCTTGTAAACCCATTAAATTCTGGAAATTCTCCAGAGGTTGTATCACTGGATTCCCTGCCCTCACTAATGAAAGGAGAACAATTCATTATCACCTGCAGCATGTGTTTGTTGTCCAGTTAAGAAGCCCCTTAACCTGTAGGGTTTCTTATCCGATTGCAGTGAATGCAACTTGTATCACTGATGGCATTGGCAAGGCAGACTTCTGTGGACAAATGAGCACCTACCTACTGAAAAAGGTCTACAGATAAAAATGGAGAAATGGGCCTTGCTACAGATCAGAAAACATGCTATCTAATCCCTGTAAACAAAATTCATTTAAAATATCAGAAGCTGAAAAGCGATTGTTTTGATTTGTGTTTTTACATTTATGCAGTTTTACCTACTCTTCTTCTTACTCTCCCTTCACTTAAGAAAATAATGCCTTCCCTACTGTATGCCTTTATCAGCACTGCTGTGGGAGGGAATCAGTACGGATCCAGTTAGTAAGTTGTCTAGTAGGGGAATTCTGGACTGCTCCTCAATGTACTTTTTCAAATCTTTTTCCTCTCCCAGATATTTTTATCTGCTACAGCCAGGGCATGTGAAGCCAGCTTCAGTTTGTTTTCAGAAAGGATGCTGGCCTATATCCTTGCTTATGTATATTGGAAATGAAAGGCACCTAGTCACACTTAGTTCAACATCCTGAAGTTTCCATGAGGGCCTTGGTACCTCCTCTCCTCCTGGCATTATAGGTTAAGGGTGTGGTATCTGTTTTACTTCTTGGAGCCACCATTTTCTCCCACCATTTTCTCTTGATTTTACAATTCCCACAGATCCTGTTTTAAAGTCAGTTCTTTCCGTTAGTCAACATTGCTCCTGGACTGGCGAGAAGGGTTATTGTGGCAGAGAACGCCCTTTCCCAAGGATCAAGTGTACTTCCTCTCTGATTCTGCTCACCCTTCCTGCCCTGGGAGCTGAAGCTCACTCAGGAAGGGAAATATATGTGGCTTTATGAAGTTATACCTCATGGGAATCTTCGTTCCCAATACTTCTTCACCAGTGTTGAAGTAAATATTTATCAAGTGTGTTGCAGTTTTAGTTTTTAGTTGCAAAACCGTAACTACTTAAACTATGCTTAGATTTTATTTCTAGAGAGAAGTGGTGAATTATTCACTGTGTAACACTCTTGATTTTAAAGAGAGACAGAAAATCTGCCTAGGATCAGAATTACTATCAAGCCTTTCTCCTCAGCTGTCAGAAGCTGCTTCTCTGCAAACAGTAGAGGTTGCCCAGAGCCTCTATTATAGGTTAAGTAGTTTTTCTCCCCTCTCTAAAATGTGTTGTTGTTTAAGCGTAAAAAGTTTTACTTTGAAATCCTAGTGTCATGCAAACGTTCTGTTCTAGGTTATTACCCTGCATTTTGAAGCAATGGAGGCTTTTTTTTTTTTTTTTTTTTTTTAGCTCTTCCCTCCCCTCCCCACCCCTTTCCTTTTTTTTTGTCAGGATCTCTTAATACACTTGTCAGGCATACTTTCCAATCCTCCTTCAGCTGGTTTCCTCCATCAACACTTGTTCTGACCCTTTCCATGCCTTCCGCTCAAGAAATCATCACCAGCATTAAGGCCTCCTCAGCTATTCATCACAGCTTTTTCAGTTAGTTTCGTTATTCCCTGTTTACAACTTGTACCATCCAGTATATCTGATTCCTGTATTTGTTTTATTTTGAGAACATTCTGAATTTTCTACACCCCGGGAGTTTAACATGCAGTCAGTTACCTGCTGTTCTTAATGCAATCCTTGTCCTCCCATCCTGTGATGGAAAAAAAGATGTGAAGTGGCCTCTACCCCTAAAAATGGTTCTTACATTCCACTTCCTGGAAAGTTTGGGGTTTTTTTTCTAACTTCTTACAAATACACAGGATAGAGAGGATGAGTTTTTATGGCTTGCTGGCTAACTGCCGCCATCAAAGATTTTGGGGGTTTGTAGTTGAAACAAAGTCATTGCTGTTGTGAATGACCATGATAACATTTGCGCTGCATCCTTTTTTCTTTGTAACTTCTCCCCAGTCCAACCAGTTTATCTCATCCACCTGCTTTCACAGAGTTATTTCTGTTGTTACCCAGCACACTGCTGGGCTGCAGGCTGACTAGCATGTTGCTGCTAACTTTAGATAAATGACATTAAAGATGAGGTGAGGTAAAGGTGCAGCTGGAGTGTTTTCTGGCAACACTTAAATGAAATATTAACAAAATGTATATATATGTCACTTGGGATCTGATTTCCAGGAAGTAGCTGACATGGTTGTTTTTTAGAAGAGTGCTGCCTGAGGAATATTTTTTGTTATTACTGTGAATACTTCAGAGTTCATACAGTTACAATTAACACCCTATTCTTCAGGCAGTTTAAGTTTAAAAGCAGTCCTCACCGCAGAGAGGTTATAGTTTAAATTACTAGTATTAGGAAAGGATGCAAAGGAACAGAGACGCAAAATTACTTTTATAAATTGAGGTTATGGAACATAGCTGAGGAACATAACCAGAGTTTGCTGGCTTCCAAGCCAGTGCTCCGTACACTACAGTTTCTCATGCTGGTTTATTAAGCCAAAGTCAGTTTGACATGTTCTTGTTTATCTGATAAGCTTGAGGACGTACATATTATGAACTGTGTACAGTAAAACACTGACTCACTGTCCGGTTTTATAGAGGTTTCATGAAGCTTTGCCTTTCATTTTCAAATACAACACATTTTCAGTAGTAATATTTCAGATCCAGCTTTTCTGTGTGCTGTTGCCCTTTGCCATATATAGTTACCTCCTGGAACTTATTTTTAGTGACTTCATAGGTTGCTGCAGCAACCGAACAACTGTTGTTTTAACAGCAGCCAGAAATCCTTAGTCAAACTACCCACATTCCTAGTTTCCTTCATCATGGTTAACGCTTTCATTGCCAGCTCCCTGATACGTTTCTGCAATGTCACCACCAGCTTCTCTAGTGGGTGTCTATTGGAGCAATTTGTTTGGCCCTCACTAGCTGCATCAGATCAGATGTTTGGTCTTGGGAATATTCTCTGTATATTTTCAAGTCATCTAATTCCTGTAAAGCTGCTCCTAACACAGAGAAAGATAAATTGTGTTCACTTTGGTTTTTTGACTAACAAAATAGAAGTAAAGATGTCCATCTGAGCCAGTTTTAAGGGGAAAGTAACCTGTAAATATGTTGGGTAATTCTAACCTGGCTTTTCTGAATCTAGGCAAATCCATGATTGCCAAGAAAATCTTATTAATGATATTTTGATGATGTCGCATTGCTCTACTGAATCTAGAGGCAGTCAGAAACCAAAAGAAGCATAAAATGTCCAAAGTGATCAGTCATGTGAAGTGTGAAATCTACAGGTGACACTTAAAATGCCACCCTTTTTAGGTGGCATTTGTTATTAATTTTGACAGAAATGCCCAGCAAATGTGTTTATAGCACAGTCTTAAATTGCTTTCAGCTCCCCCTCTTAGGGAGTCAGAAGCCTTGGCTATCATAATCTTCCAGCCTTACTCTTGACAACTTTCATGTTGCAGCTGTATGTTATCAGTGCAAAACATCTGGCATTTCCAAAACTGGAAGTGATGAAACAGGTTTCTTACTAGTAGAACTGTGTATAAAAACACTAAAGTTACTGTACTGATTACAGCATTCCAGTGCATATTGAAAGAACCTGCTACAGAATTCTAGGCTGTTGCACCAGAATGCTGCAGTTGAGCACTTTTTTTGTGGGATAACATAGCTTGTGGCCCTGCAAAAGTAGAAAATGGGCAAATAGTTTTGGTTTTGTTTTTTTTTTTTTAAAAAAAAAAGCAAGCTGAACATGTTTTATGTCAGGCAGAACAAACATATAGACAGCAGAAGGGAAGGAAAGCATACAAAAATTTCCAGAGAAGTTATCAGGAATTCTGAGACTTAGTCTTACTGGATAACCATCTCTAAAACTTCTAGGACTGAGTAAGATCACCCTAATACCTAGTTTCTGTATTTGATACATGGAAGAAGCCAACAGTTTTGGTTTTTTAGAGCAATCGAGTAATTCTAGAGAATGCATCTAGTCCTTCCTGTCACCCATGAGGACAAAAGTATGCTGTGTGCCTATTTGAATATTCTTAATGCAGTGCAATTACTCTTGAAAATATTTTGCCCCTCAGCGGTGCTAATCTCTGTGGAAAACATATCTCTGGAGTATCTTTCACCATTGTAGAAAGGAGAAAATGTAGGGTAGTAATCTTATGCAGGAACAGAACAAGCCTGTGGCTGCTGTCAGATGGGTCATGAGTGAGTGCGGTCCTTGTACGTGCTTGCTGTACAGGGAACAAAGTTTGTCGTGAAGGAAGGATAGCCAGTGTTCTCAAGCTATCAGCTGGGTATGATGTCTCCAAGTACAGCTACTGTGTCACCAGCATAAAGAGGCAAATCAAAGTCTCCGTTCTGTGCATCAGCACACCAAAAATAGGTAGTAGACAAAATTATGAAGCAGATTATCCACAGTTGTTGCCTTCTTCTTCTGTTTGCTTTTAGTGATATAATTTCCATAATGTAAAGGTAAGCAAATTGGTGTCCAGTCCATTCTGATCAACTGTTGCTGAGCTAACATGATGCCTTGGTTGGTTGACAAGAGGAAGCCTTGACCACAATAGTCCTGTGGAAATGCTGGCTTTCTGGAACTACAGAAGCTATTAGAGAGCCACTACAAAGAAAGAATGACTGGAAGGCTGAGGAACAGAGGGGAGAAGCACAGATGTCATTCAAAGAAACCAAACAGTTTCTGTCAGAAACAAATTTCTTAGTCCTTTGTTGTAAAATATGTTGTGTTGATTTCCCATTGAATCGGAACTAATAGTTACTTTAATACTGTAAGTTGTTTCTTCCAGCACTAGCCAGTGTTTGACAGTAGAAGTAATCCTTTCCTTCAATTTCCATTTCAAAAGGATAGAACTTACAAATCCTGGCTGTAAGAGTTCCCTCACATGTCATACTGCAACAACACCTTTAGTACTGTATTACCAGCTGGAAAGATGCTGACTAAGTGCTTGCAAATACTTTTTTTTTATTTTTGCCTTTTCTTTATAAAACATCTCCATGTGTTTCTTTGAAAAAGTGTTACTGAATCTCTGTTAACTTTTATGTGGCTGTATAAGTTTGTATATAACAGAGTTTGTATAACTCTTTTATAAGATCATAATTCTGGAAAAAAACTTGTTAGCTTGTACGATTCCATAGTGGAAATCAGTAGATACTGCTTCCTGACATGAACAATATATTGGCTAATGTGGAAGACTGGATCTAAAATTATACCGTTAGCGTGGCTGTCACCTGCTGTAAGATTATTGCATTGTTTGCAGGGACTGGACTCTGCAAACTAAGAGTCTGGAAGATGCTAAGGATTTCTCATTCCCAGTAATAAAAATGTGGGGTGTTAAAAACACTCAGGATCTGACCCAGCTGCAGGATAACAGTTTCAGTTTATAAGACTTGTAAATATTAAGCATAATGATTATTCTTATCAATATTTTAATGGAATGTCTTTTTGTTTGTTTTGCAGAGCTTTGTTAGAAGGGGAGAGCAACCAGTGGATTATTACACAGAGAGATCTATATACACGGAAATTGCCTCAAGGTAAAAAATTAATATTGAATGAAATTAAATATAAATGGAAACTATTTTTATCATATTCCTGAAGAATGCTTCTTATTAGTGTATTGAAAAGTGAATATTGAATTGGGTTTGAGTATTATTATTTTAAATCAATGTAGTGCTACTCTATGAGCTAATTTATAAAATCAAGATTTGAGAAGGTAAGTAGGGAGTGATGGATGTTTCATGGCTCTAACAGTGCAAGAACTTTTGGATGCGCATAGGTCTTAAGAAAGAAAGTTTTTAAGTATAAAGGAAGAGGCGTTTAACAAAACATGTAGTTAAAAGCATGGAATTCATCATCATGAGGCATTGTGAGTGTTGAAAAGTTTATGTGGGTTTATAGAGAAATTTTAGCAGAGTAATGAAAGAAAAATCAAAGGCTTACTAAACATAAAGATACCATTTCTATCTTAGGAGCTGCAAATCTCTGGAGGCTGTGAGAGTATACCAGGGAAGTATCACTATTTACTTGCCCTGTTCTTATGCTCTTCCCTATGTACCTATTGTTGGTCACGGTAAACAGGTTACTAGATAAGATGGACCTTCAATCTGACTGCTATGGCCATTGTTATTAATAACAGAATTAGTTTTGGTAATATTCCTGAGTTTAATAAGTTGTGGTCTTAAAATTCTAGACTATCATAGACAGTAGTCCCAGAAGAGATTTGAAGGCTGTGCGTGTAGTAGTAAATTAAACAGACTAGGGCCTCGGCTGAAACACTCACATAGAATTGCCTATGCTTTTAAATTCTTAGCGCTGTCCCTGGCACAGTGTTAATCTGGACTAGTCAGTACTTCTGCAGACAATGCTCAGGCATAACCAGTGGTTACCACAGACCAGGAAACACTACGAAAAGTCAAAGCAGATGTGTCTAGCTCTTTAGGAGTAGGAGATTTGAGTTGTGCGGTACTGGTTGGTCTTAGAGCCAGACAATGACTCCTGGTACATTTTATTAAATTGTATAGATATAACCTAAAAGGTTCTTTATCTCTCATCCTTGTTGTACCTTGTTGTGTCTTGTGGCTGTGAAGAGTTGTATTTGTGTCTTTGATTTCCATTATGTGGTGGCAGGTATGCCATCAATTCTTAATAGGAACTGAGAAATTTCAGGCCACTTGGACTAATGAAGCAAAAAAAGAAGCCTAGGCTATTAACATACAATATTTAATAAGAAGTTGTAAATGTAAGTGAACATTAATATAAATACGAAAGGTGCAATTCTTAAGTACCATAATACCCAGTAGCTCCGAACAGGTAAAATTAGCAAGAACTTCCAACTTTGTAAAAAGCTTCGCTTTCAGCTTTGATATAATTGATACATAGACATTAATTATCATGCAAAACCTACAGGAATGCCTTTACAAAGCTCCACTGAAAATGAAACCATTGTTTCTTTCAAAAATTTAGTACAAAATTTCTTAGTTTGTGCCCTCTATTTTATATTATTTTAGAGAGAAGCCATTATTTTAATGTTTTACCTATGCTCTTTTTGCAGATATTATAAACACTTCATATAACTACACTGATACATACTCTACTTATCAAGAAAGAAATAGAAATAAAGCTTCACCAGCTATCAGGATCACTGATACAAGACATAGAATGCCCATGAGAAATACTAGCGGTTTTGCACATTATTCAGCTCGATCAACACAGACTGGATCAGACACAACAGCGAGTGGAAGAGCTTTTGGAAAAGATGTACTTGGTTCAATATATCGCCCTTCAACAACTGTTATGAAGGATGAAAGGATTATAACAGACCACAAAGAACGAAGAACATTTACTCCAGCCTACAGTAGCTGGAAAAACACTGAAATGCAGCAGAAAAAGATTCCAGAAAGAAAGAAAACTGAAGTTACAACTTCATCCACAGTATCTTTTTCAAAAGAATCAGCACATCCTGAAAAATCAGACAAGGACCACAAGCCTGACACAAAGCCAGGGATTTCTGAAAATATAAGCACAAAACCAAGCTTCACTAGATTTCCAGCTTATGAGCTAAATACCAATTTTAAACCATCTAAATATGAAGAAATCATAACTGAAACTCGGACCACGCTAAAAGAAAAAAGAGGCAGCAGCAAACCAACTGAAGAGAAAAAATCTCTGCTGAAAGAAAAGGATAAGCTAGAGAAACAAACAAAGGAGGAGATAAAGAAAACAGATGAGAAACCTTTTATAGAAGAAAGAAGTGTTGATTTTGGAAGGAAAACTGAGCAGAAAAAATATATCCACGAGGAAGCCATTAACGAGAAGTTAACAAGGAGTGATATTTCTAATTCAAGGACTTGGAAAAGCGAATCAACTAAGAAGGATACAAATGTGACCTTGGAATCAAGAGGCAAAGAAGTCATTGAGATACCTATCAGTCTTGAAATGCCTGCTCCCAGCAAAGAATCTCAGAGTAATAAAGAAATAAGGTTACAAAGTTTTAAAACTTCCATAGGAAGAGAAATAGATGACCATATAACTAAGCCTGCTGAAATTCACAAAGTGAATATTTCAGAAGCAGAATCCAGCCTGAAAAATGAAGAGCGAATTAGTGACAGAAGTCGTAAAATGGGAACTCTGTCAACTGAAAATATAGCAGAGAACATTGTTGCTGACATTCTTAAAAGTTTTACACAGCCTTCTAGTTCACAGATATCAACAGACACAAAAGTGACCTATTTTAATAAGAAAAAACAACCAGATGATGGGAAAATAAAGACTGAGATCACAGTGCAATCTCAAGTTCAAGAAAACATAGATATTTCTGACGAAGCTGGTGTAGGGGGTCTATCAAACCAGGATGTTAGAAAAGTGGTTCGAGAGGGTGTTGAGGGAACTCCTTCCAAAGAGGAGATAGAAGATATAGTACATCATGGCCTGAAAGGAAACGAGGGCAGAAAGAATGTATCTGTTAATGTTGAGATTGTTGAGGAGCCACTAGATTATGCCACTGATGAAAGGACTGATTTTTCAACACCTTTTGAAGTAGAGGAAGTGGAAGATACATACCCTGAGAGAGAGAGACGTTATGGTGATGAGGAGGAAACATTCACATATGAAGATGTTAAAAAGAAGAAACGCCATGAGAGTTTCACTCATGTGGAAGAAGTAACTGCGGAAGATGACTCGCCTATTGAACAAAAATATTTTGTATCTGTTCCTGATGATCACCCTATTAATGAAAAAGATAATGACTCAGTCTATGGGCAAATTCATATAGAAGAAGAATCAACTATTAAATATTCTTGGCAAGATGAATTTTTGCAAGGCACACAAACTAAGAGAGATGAAGGTGTAAGCTCTCCAGAAGAAACGTATCAAGTGGTAGGGGAGGAAGCAAGTGCACATATTTTAAAAGAGCATCCTGAAGAAACATCCCATGTTGAATCCATTGTTATTGAAAAAGAAATTAAAATTCCTCATGAATTTCAGACTTCAATAAAAGGGCTTTTATCAAAGGAAACAGAGGACCCTAAACATCAATTGAAGGAAGCTTTGGAACAGTTGGAGGGCAGTCTCCCAGAAAGTGTCAAAGAGGAGCTGTCTGTATTAACAAAAGAAACTAAAGCTGACTCTAGTAGCTTAGAATTTGATATCAAAAAAGTTGATCAAACTGGGGAGGGTGGCTTGGTGACAATTGTTGCTGAAGTCAATCTGTCACAGACCCTTAATACTGATGAATTCGATGTAGCTCAGCTTGATGAAGTAATTGCAAGTGAGAAGGAGAAGGCAACATTGCACTCCCTGAAAAAAGAGAGCTCCAAGAGAGCTGCTGATGGTAGAAGCAATATAGAAGTAGATGTTTCTTCCTGCAGTGATAAATACACTCCTTTGGCTGATCAAGAAATCTATAACTCATCCACAGTAAGGAGGAGTGGTGGCACAGGGTATCATACCACTGAAAAAGTTATTTATGGCGGTTCGGTTTTGGAAACTGCAGATTTTGGAGAAGTCTCTCGCTCATCACAATCAACTGATGAGAGCAAATCCATAAGGCATATTAAGGTTCATCCAGCAGAAGTTCAGAGATTTGAGCAGATTGCATATGAAGGGCCTGGTTCTGAAACCCTGGAGCTCAGTGCTACAGAAGATCTTGTTCAGGCAAAAGGATCATCAGAGTTTAGCCGATCTGTGAAGCATTTTAAGCTGGGTCCTAAAGAAATGCAAACCACAGAAGAAGTAATTTATACAGGCCCTATTACTACAACTGTAGAAGAGACTGATTCTGGAAATCTTTCCCAGAAGTTTTCAACAGACTTCAACAGGTCCACAAGACATGTCACAGTAGGAACAAGGCAAGTAACTGAGGAGGTCTCTTTTGAAAGGCCTGTTTCAGACTCTCTGGAGCTCAATAGCTCGGGTAACCTTTCTCAGACAGAAGGGTCTGTGGATGTCAGCAGATCAATAAGGCACTTCAGGTTAGGTCCAAAAGAGATTCATACTGAGCAAGTTATCTTTGAAGGACCAATCTGCAGTAAAGTGGAGGTCAGCGACACTAGAGACTTCGCACAGACAGAAAGTTCAGTCAGCCACATTCAGTTGGGTCCCCAAGAGTTTATGACGGCTGAAGAAATCATCTACCATGGACCCATCTCTGAGCACGTTAAAATAAGCCCTGTAGAAACTCATGCTGAGCAAATAATCTTTACAAGACCTATTTCTGAAACGCTGGAAGGTCTTTCACAAACAGAAGAGTCGTCTGAGAGCAGCAGGTCTATAAAGCATATTAAAGTAGGATCCAAGGAAACATCTTTCACTTTTCAAATGGATGTTTCCAATATAGGTGGAATATCTGTAGTAAAAAGTGGAGAGCAGCAAGTAACAACACTCATGTCCAATAAGCAAGACCCTTCTGTTAGTCAGTCACAGACTGTAGCTGAAAGTGACCAGATTGTAGAAAATGAAGGAGGAGGCTATGTTCGCTCCAATTTTTCTCAAGATCATGGTGAAAAGGTAGTGGAAAAATCATTTTTTGATAAAACTGTGCAGTTGCAAAGAATGGTAGACCAAAGATCAGTTATTTCTGATGAAAAGAAAGTTGCTCTTCTCTATCTGGACCATGAGGAGGAAGATGATGATGATAATGATGGACAGTGGTTCTGAAAGGACTTTTTAATGAAGTCTACTTAGTGATTTGTTTATACATATTTTTGATCATCCTTTTTCTTTTTTAAAGAGAAAAAAGGGATGGGGAAGAGCTCGAAGTATTTAGATTATTAACAGTGGACTGAGAAGTACTGAATCCAAGACTCTACCTATTCAGCACACTCTTTATTTTGGAGATTTTATTTTTGGGAGAAATCATGCTTAGAGACCTGTGTCAAATAATTTCAGATTTTTCCACTCAAAGAGACAGGAATTTGCTATTGGGGAATTAAAAGGATTATATTTTTTATTTGGTTTATAGCAGGTCCATTAATATGTGTGTTCTTGAATAGGACTTTACTATTATTTTTTTAAATACTGTATTGTATTTGGTTACTAAAATACTCTGCAATCCTATCTAAACCTCAAGCTACTAACCACAAATATAACAATATAATATAACAATATAAGACTAACAAGAGTGGTAAGTAGCTAATTTTCAGTTTTGTTTCTGTGTACTTACATGGAATACCTAATGAAAACATTTTAAGATACAGTTATTACAGCTATAAAATAAATATGATTCTGTAGGATCAAACTAAACATAGCAAGAATTGACAAAAATTATATAATTTGTATAGCTAGAATGCAGTGCAAAAAAGACAGAGGTAACACTGAAGCAAGAATTTCTCACACTATTCCTAAGGAGAAATAGTGATTTTTCTGGTTAGACAGTAGTACATTTAATACCTTTCATAAGAAAACAAATTTAAAAGATATGCTGGATAGTATTTCTACTGAAGTAAGAATTCTTTATAGCTTCAGTGGCTACGTACACTAATAACATCAACTTACTTTGCAGTATATGGGTTACCTTGAAACTAGGTATTGTTAAAGGTAAGTGTGAAGTGTCAAACATTATTACACGATGCCTAATTTCTTAACACAGTGAAATTAATATGTGTTCTGTTTTGAAGAAAACTTGTAAAAATGGCATTGATGACATTTATGATCATTGTGTGTCAATAGTTTCCAGATAATCCTTTCTTTGTTTACAAATGAGAAGATGCCTTTTTCAATTACTACCCCTGCAAACCCAACCTGAGATAAGAATTTTATTTGTTCTTGTTGTTTTGGGGTTGTAATATTTTCCTCAGGCCAAAGCTAGTTTCTACTTAAATCATTTGAAAATAAGCTAATTTAACTTGGATTGCACATTGGTTAAATGAAGGACATAATTTAACTTTAAAATTATAATTCAGTGCCTTCGAAGTCCAGATGGGAAGCCAGCACCATTAACTGTACTAACTGTGCAGTGCTAGCAGAAGCAGAAATAGCAGCCAAAATATTTTTGTCACAGGGGCAAGAAAATACCATACTGGACACATACAAGAAATAAGATACACAAATGAGAAGCTGCTATTTTTCGTGCACACACACGCACATTCACTTGCTCACTCTCCACTTCTGCAGAGCAGAAATATACCTGTATCCGGACGGCTGTGTTGTGCGTCCGGTCGTTGCTGACTCAGATAGTTTTATTTTTTTTTCTTCCTGTGGTTGTAAGCATAGTTTTGTGTGTGCTAAATCCATATCAGGATCCAGTTAAACTATCTTAGTCTGGCATGGCTAGTCACTTTTCAGATTCCTGAATATTAACAGAAGCTGGATTTTTGAAAACTGCTACTTTATAGTATGAATGTAAATGCAAAGCAAAAGAGAAGCTCTTTGCTGACTGACATAGCATGCTGTTTCAGATATGGGACAGTTTAATTGTGTGCCTTGGTTACTAAGTTTGAAACTGTACAAAGCTATTAATGTTCCAAAGATTAACTCATGAGGTTTGTCTGCACTGCAGAATTTTCTGTATGTTTTCCTCATTTTGTGTAAGTGTGAGTACCAGTGTACTCGGGATTGGATATTTTTCAGTCATGTACTGTGAAATCATTTGTTGAACTTGGAAGTGTAACCAACAGCTAGAAAATGAACAGGAAGTGGGAGCTGTGTAGAAGCACTAAAGGCATGTATGCTAAGTTTATTTATACTGTTCACTGTGTAATGGATAATATTTTTTCAACATTTCTCACATATGCTCAAAAAAGTTGTGCTTACATTTATAAATGGGGTGTTATTAACTGTAATACTTTTAATATCATCTTATACTATTGTTGCCTTAGCTGACCCTGTGATTTTAATAATTGTGTATAAACCAGAATTTTCCAGATATATTCCTAACAGCAAGCAGTCAGATTCTTTACTTGAAGTATTAAATAACTGCATAAAGAAAAAAAGTCAAGTCTGTAATAAGCAATGGAGTTCAAAAAAATGTCACCAGTGTTAGTTTTTTGAAGTTTCATTCTGAGCTGAAACTTAAACATTCTCTGTAAAACAGATATGGAAATATCTGCAAAAGAAGTATTTTTTAATGAATGAAGAGCTACTTACAATGTCAAACCCATTTATTGATGCCTTGTGGAATGCTCCTTGTGACATGCTCCTTAGGAACAACTATACCAACACTCAGTTCCATGTTTATCTTCACCTGCTCAGAGGATTATGTCAGATGAAGGAATAAACCAGTAAGGAGCAAATGAATCATAAAATGGAGACAGCCTTAGCATTGAAGGAAGGTGGGGTGGGAAATCGTATTGTTCTCACTAAGCTCTTCAAAAACTCCTTTATGCATCACTGTCAGATGTAATAGGTTATACCAAGATATATTTCTGTTTTGATTG
Organism: Falco naumanni; assembly: GCF_017639655.2. Taxonomy (NCBI): domain Eukaryota; kingdom Metazoa; phylum Chordata; class Aves; order Falconiformes; family Falconidae; genus Falco; species Falco naumanni. Next base: position 7,494,677 of record NC_054060.1, on the reverse strand, counting down.
TCGGGAGGGGAAAATTTGTTCTGTGTACTTCAGTTCTATTTTAGATCAGGATTTTAATTAACTGTTGGAAAGTTAGTTTATTGTAGGGAATTGGAAATGTGCATGGCATTTAAAGATATGCACAGTTCCTTTGCATGAATACTTCAGGCAGTGAACACAAAGATATCTCATGTAAAAAGGATTTAAGTTTTAAAAATGTTTGTGTAAGCAGCCCATTTTCTGTTTTATTCTTGTTAACATGAGACACTTTGACATCATGATAGCTTTTGGATAATACTACCTTGAGGCAACAAAATGTAGTTAGGTGGACAATTGCATCCTGCAGGCCTAATGGCTGCATTTGCAGAATCGAGGCCATAGGTACATGCGTTACTAGTGAGAGCAAATATAACCTGTCTGATGTATTGACTGATCCTATATGATCACTTTCTGCATAAGTATTATAACCTATGGCTGAAAGGATTGGCTATATAACTGCGGTCAGCATGCACTTCTGAAGCTTACTCATATAAATTATGCTTTTCATTTAATAGAAGTAAGAACTTTACTGCTGAGTTTGGATTAAACAAAATGCTTTTAAAATACCATTAGTAATTTGGGGGTGGGTGGGTAAAAACTATGTATTTATATGCTGATACAGATCAGAAGTGGGGCACTGTTTTCCAAATGGGTAAACCACTGGTCTAGAAAGCAAATATAGCATAGAATATAAAGAAAGGTGTGTGAGAATAGAAGTCTATTGACTGATGTTTGTGACTAGCAAGTGTTTAAAAAGACGGTAGGAATGTTGAAACTGGGTTTGCTGATGTCAGCTGCGTGAAACTTTGCAGGCAGCTCGTGTTTTGGTCATTTGCAATGAAACTGCATTTTTGTGGTGGTATAAGCTTTGTGATTTTACACTTTTTCACTCTTGAGTATTAAACAATCAGAATCAATGCACATGTTTCTCTTTCTTCCTATCTGATGTTTTTAAGGCTGCATTATCCAAGAAAAAGGACTTTGTGTCTATAAATGCCTTGCCCTAAGGCCTCAGACTGATGAGTTAATTTCAGTTCAAAGAATGAACATAATTTTTCATTCCAGCAAAGGCTCTTTCATGTTGATAATCGAAATGATGGCAAAACACAGCATATTCTTTATTGCAACTGCACACAACATGGGTGGACAAGCAGTGGTTCTTGAGTTCAACAGCAGGTAGTGGGAGAGGCAGAGTGTAAACCAACACAGAAGGTGGAACTCCTGGAGCTGCCAGCATCGTAGTTGTCCTTGGATCCTGGGATTTGACTAAGGTAAGTCTTAACTTACACAGTTTTCTAGCAGAGGACCATTTTATGCATGTTTAGACCTTTGATGGAAAAAGGTATTTTTTTTCCCCAATGGTACCTATGCTGTGAAGTTAATTTCTCTCTTTAACCACGTATTTGATCTGTAATGAGGAAAATTTTAACCTTTAACCTGATTTTCTCTGGATTAAAGAAACAGGGTGGTAATGAGCTTTTTTGTATGAAACAGTGAGATTTTTCTAGAGAGATCATCCATTTATAATATGCTAGAGAAAAAACACATAGTTTTCCATTTCTTGCTGAACAGGGGAAAACTGTAACTGAAGCTACTGGCTAAATCATAGCATATTCTGAAGGTGGTTGAGATCAGCAGAATAATTTCCAGCAAATCTAGCAGCCTCTGTCAGAAAAACATATTTTCAGCCTATATCCACTAAGTTAAGTAGTATTTCTGTTCAAACTGTGACTGGTGAAGATCTCATCTCTCTGAAACTTGAAGCCTGTCTCTGAATAGTAAGGAATGGGACTCACGGTGGGTTGGTGTTCAATACACTGTTTAAGATTTCTTTTCAGTTTTCTGGTTTTGACACACTTGTCAGTTGTGATAACAATTCAAAGATGCAGTGAAAATATGGGGGGGTCTCGATGTTAAATTCTAGAAAGGAGTGCTTAAAATTAATTATTCATACTCCAAATTCAAATAGTTCCAAAGGTAAAACTTTTTTCATGATGTATCCCTGCAACCAAATATGAGCAAAATAACAAGCAACATGTCCATCAAACAAGAAGTTTTTCTTCAGCTAGGAAAAACTCTGGCTTTTGAAAGCTGTTATCTCCAGCTATTGTGTTACCACAAACCACTGGTATTAGTTTTGGCTTTCATTTCCAAATCACAATGTGAAGTTGGTGTGGCAGGAATTCACAGCTGGAATCAGGCCTACTTTTTGTTCAAATACAGACCCTTTTTCAGATGAGAAAGTTTAGAGATGCTGAACACTGTTACTAGGTAGAATTTGCTTCAGGTTTTATCGATGGGATAGGAAAAGGAATATACTTTAACCAAAATGCTTTGACAGGCTAAAATTTCTACTTTCTTTTTACTTTTGTGATTCATTCTACAGTAAAGAAATTGCCTTGAATAGACTATAAAACTAAAATGTAGATGTATATAAGGAGGAGTTATGTGGATTTGTAATCCACAAGCAGATATGGCTGCCTGAATTATATATTTTACTTTTGTACTGAATTTCAGGGGTTTTTTTGTTTACTAAAGGAAATAACAAGTGACTCATCTTCTGAAAACACAAAGAATGTAGGAAATATGCTCAAGCGTAAGAACTATGCTCACCTACATTAATTTTATTCTTGTACTCATCTATGTGACCAATCAGTCTTCAGGGAATGGTTTTAAATTTTTTTTCAGTAGTTCATGCAAAAGGGACACTGGGTCTTCATGATGAATCAATTTGTTCCCTTTCTCCTATCCATCTTTGTTAAGAATGAGAAGCTTGTCATACTGACCTTGTTCCCTGGTAGTAATGTGTTTGGGGACAACAGAAGGAGACTCATGGTGGGTTGGTGTTTCAGTGTATTGGTCTATCTTACTTGATCTTTGTTTTGTCAGCTTTTTTTGTGGCCCTGAAAAACAGGCAGGGGGATGCAAGTTATAGCTTATTGTCTGGTCAATGTTGTTTGCAGTTTTAATTTTGTGTTGCAGAGAATGTATGCCTGCATGATACCCAGCTATTTCAAACTCTTTTAAAAGGCAAATTCTTTTTGTAATTTTGTAGTTGGAATCTGCTGCTTTCAGTTGGTTGATTTTTCTCATTATTTTGGCTTTACTTTCGGTTAATGTAAGTAAATTATCCTGTGAGAACAATGAGATGCTGTAGGACCACCTCTGTCACTATTTGCTATTATCAATTAAGCAGAGGAGTTAACTAAGAGAATTACTGATTTTTTTTTTCCTACGAGTTAGAAATAAAACTGAAGCTGAACACATTCTTTTCTTATTTTTCACTTGCTGCTTTGATTAACCAAGAGGAGTGATGGTGGCACATAATCACATCTCTTCAGGCAGTGGCTGTTAAATCAGTGACACATCTGACATTTAGTGGAGGGAAAAGTCTGAAGAGGTAGCGATCTGAACTGCTGCCCTGGGAACTTTCCAGCAGTTTGACTCATCTGTCTTTTCCATCAGGCATTTATGTGACTCTTGTGCCTAAATATGTCTGAGAAGTGGAAAGGAACATAGATTCTAACAAGATGCAAAAAGATGCTCAGCCAAGAAGAGATCTAATTAAAAACTCACTCTGAATGTCAGCAGTTCCTTGAATTGCTATCAGTCCTTTTTTTTTTCATTGTGGGTGCCAAATGAGACTTGTAAGTGAAGGCAATACAACATAGAATTCAACGACATACATTTCTTAAGACTCTCGCTGGAGCAAACTGATAGAACTCAAATACAACTATTTTCCACCAGTATATACAGATTTATTGAAAAATACTGTTACTCTGAGTAATACAGTTAGCCCTATGACAGTCCAACTAAATAAGGATACGGTTAATTTCATCAAACTTCTCAGCTGTCATAAAAACATTGCCTCTGGAGCTGTGTATTGAGACAGAAGTGTGATTAAGATAACTGTATTTGCTATCACATTACTGGGAATACAGTATCTTTATTGTAAATTACTTTGACTATACAGTGGTGATATATAAATACTGGTTGTTACTTGGCTATCATTGATAGTGAAGACCAGGTTCTCTTCAGCAAGGGGTTTTGGCAAGAGCTTGGGCAAAGGATTATATATTTTATTCCAGGCAAAGGAAACTGCTCTTACAGCAGAGCCCTAGAAATTTGCATTAGGATTTTTAAAAAGAAATTGCTCTAAAATCCTTAGATTACTGACCAAAGTCAGGAAAGAACACCCCAAAAGTGAGTAAGTTACAGTATTGCTACCATGGTTTTGGTTTTTCTGTTGAACTCAAGCTGATGTTTGTCTTTTCCGTCATTTATCGTGGAAATTTTTACAAGTCAAAGAATGTTTAGAGGGACTGAATAATCTGGGGTTACAGTATTAGTCTTTAGGGAGTTGGGGGGTGAGAGAGAGTTTTGAGGCTCAATGTTTTAAAGCTGCTTTTACTAAATCTGAAAGTAAAGGTTGTAGAAGAAAAATAGGTCTCTCCAGATGAACTCATGCAGTTAGAAAAGAAAACAAATGTTTTTACATTAATGGTTCTTTCCTGTTCTTGGGAGACGGGCAAAATTATTTATTCTTATTTATGTGATACTTTCCTGTTGAATGTAGCATGTGCGTACTGTGGGTCTTATACATCAACAAAGGTGATGTGGTGCTATTCATTCAGAGCCTGCTTCATCCAAATTTTAAACAAATAGTACAATAAAATTATTTTTAATAACTAGTTTATGATTGGTTTTACATGTGATACTATAAAGCATTAACCTTTAATTTTGCTGTTATCACTTAGACAAACTTCTGAGTTTTCAGAGATCCATCTTTCAAATGCCAGTGATACTTCATAGAAAGGTAGATCTTGTTCCTGTAGTGGGAGGAAATCGGAATGCTTTCAGCCCACTAGCTTTAAAAGTCAAGGTTTAATTTCAACACTTAGTGTGTTTAAAATAAATCATTTGTAAGCACCTCCACATACTTTGAGTGGCAGTAACTGAGAGATGGACATTAATAATGTGATAACTGGCACTTTACATCTGAAAAATCAAATGGGTTTCACCATCTGACTGACTGTTCATGGTATAATGTACATTTAAGCATCCTGCCTGGTTTAGGAAGTGGGGACAGCGGGAGAGTAGGAAGAGGAAAAAAAGCATCTGGAAACTAGTACTGCAAAAATACTCTACGGAACACCAGAGAATATGTATATCTCCCTCTCTGTGAATACTCTTCTAATAAAATAGTCTGAATTCCAGATTAGGTGAGCAAATGGAAAAGCTGTACCTTTTTCAATCAGTTTTTTAAGCTACTCCTCTAATTCAGCAGGTACTTCACAATTGACATACAGTAACAGAATAGGATAATCTACAATGGTAGACTATACTCACCAAAACTTCAGGTAATTGTAAGGTAATGCACAGACACTGCTCTGTGTTAAACATCAGTGTTTCTTTGAAGGGGGAAAGAGATAGAGTTTAGAATTCCTATAACCTAAGAACTAGCAATGTTACAACAATGTTTTTCTGAAAGGTACATTGTACATTTGCAGAATTTATTTATTCCATAAGCTCCCATCTCATTGTGTGGTAAGTAAAGTAATTTCATTGGTTGGATAGCTGGTAATCTTTCTTTGTGTGAAAGAGTAATTGTATATAACATACAGCATTAGTGGGTACTTTTAATGTGTTGTGAGTATAAAATCCATTTTCTGAAGCCTCAGTAGAAATCCTTCTAACTTAATATAGATTATTAGAAAATTTGTATTACTGAGAGGGAAAAAGAAAACCTTGGGGGGTGGGGGTGGTGAAGAAGGCTTTGACGTATTTTTTTCGTATCACTCTCCAAATCAAGCCCTGTAGAAACTATTCCAGTCTTTCAGAGCAGGGAGGTTCTTTGAGCTGAGCATTGATTAAAGCTGCTTACCGCTAAAGCACCATAGTCTCAACTTGCAATTTGTTTTTTTTGCTGAAGAGCCAGGCCATTTGGCACACTTGAACCTTATATCTGGAAAAACTTCTATTGAAATGGTTTCCAAACAGCTATGCTGGAAACTACCCCTGCAGCTGCTGTTACAATGCAGAATGGACAGTTAAAATAGTCCACAAAAACAGCCTATGCTAAGGGACTAGTGGCCTCGCTTTTTGAATCCTGAATCAGGCAACTTTCGCAGCTTGGATTCAGCTTTGTGAGTTTTGTCTTTTTGTTAGATGCTGCTACTCAGCATCAGGTTAGTTTTTACAAAGGAACAGTTTGCACAGTTCTTATTGAAAAATCTGTTTCTAAAAATTGGTCAAGTTTAATAAATTTCTTCCCATTAGACCAGTAACAGCACATTATGGTGTAGAATAGTAGAATTTTCTTGCAGAAGGGAAAGATCAGCTTTTGAGCAATGTAATGTGAAAAAAAGCCCAACTTACTATAGTGTTCTGCATTCTTTAAAAAAAAAAAAAATAAAACCGAAGTGAGCCATAGTATTTCTTAGACTGCTGTAGATGCTTTTGAAATAAAGTAAAAGACTGCACCTCTATAAAATCCAACAAGCTACTTTCATTTTTTTCCAGGAAATGTTTGTAACAAGTGATTGTTACTTTGAATACTGAATTTACCAAAGAGGGGAGGACTAGCAGGCTGATTTCTTGCTTTCTTTTAAAGAAAGAAAATAAACAAAATATAAAACATAATATTAAATCCTTAAAGGGAAATGTTACACAGCCCATTTTTTCTTTAATAACTAGCTGTACATCTTATTTTTCACTATGGTTCAATTAAGAGTAAATAACATAGCAATAGGTTAAACTGCTGTTAAAATATTAATTGGAGATCTGCTGTTTATTCTATGTGACACCAAATATGGTTTTGTTTATTTGTAGCAGAAAATAGATTAACCTCCTTTGAAGCACGGGAATTCACTTTAAATGTAATTAACACTATGAAAAATCAAAAAGATCAGTAAAACTTGTGCTAGCATTCCTAAGTGGATCTAATTATCTGTCAGAACAAAACCATAGGGTTCTGCAATAAATGTATTAGTTTTCCCTTTTCAGTAAACTTAAAAAGGACATGCTCATTATTAAAATCACTCTGCTGAATTACTAAATGAAAGTAAAATTGTTTCATGTAAACCAGTTTCAGGCATGCCATTCAATATATTGATGGCTTACTGGTCCCTCTTATCCTGGTATAAATGCCTTTCAGCTCGGGGAAGCTGTGGGGAGAAGAAAAAAAGCATGTTTCCTAGCAATTATTTGAATATTGTATGATTTGCAAAGAATGGCTGATAGCTGGGGCCTGATCCCACATCATTAAATAGGAAGTGGTACAAGTAAGAAAGAGATGTTAAGTAAGCAAGAAATGAGCAAACCCATAGCAATATAACCTGGAGACTCCCTTTTAGGACTTGTATTCAGAGGAATAAAATTGAAAAAGATTATTTTTGTGAAGGAAGCAGTGACAACCCCTCTTCTTTTGTCTTGAAGTAGAGCAAATATTTTGTGATATCATAAATAAAACACTTCCTGCTAGCAATAGCAGAGGAGAGGAACCTCCCATTATCAGTGCCTGTGAACCAGCAGCCAAATTCCCAAGAGTGTAGGAGGGCTCTGGCAGATGGGTTCTGTCACTTGAGGAGATTATTGCTCCCAGTTATCTGCCAACAATTAGCTAGCGCTGTATCAAGGACAACGGAAGGGGACACATGCAACTTCTTCAGCTTCTGCAGTTCACAGACATGCGTGTCAGTGTCAGCTTAGACTGAAATAGGTAATGGTTAAATGTCTGTTTAAACTATATAGCTGGCTATGAGTTCCGGATCTGAGCAGATGAACAGCCTTCTATGCTGCTCCAGCAGGAACCTGGTTTCTCAGTCTTGTACATCTATGTTCGAACTGATGTCTGCTTGTGGCTACAATGTCATGATTCACAGCAGGGGAAAGTAGGGAAGTTAGCAGAGTTCGTGATGAAGTCTAGTGTCCCCTACAGAAAAGAGTACCTGTCTCCTATGACAGCAAAGTTTTCAGAAGTGTTGACAGAATAAGAAATAAATTGGATACAGGTTAATGTTAGATGGCATAGCTGAAAAGCGTAACTTTTTCCATGAGTTAGACTGCAGATGCCAGCATCAGATTCTCCAGCAGAATCAGTCAGCAGCAACTACAAATATGCGATTTATCTTCGCTGCTTGCTTTCGCACTTCCCTAGCTCTGTGGATGATTTGGATGAGCCAAGTTCCTGTTATTGAGATGAAGAACCCTGGTTTATTACCAAGAGTCAGCCAGAATAAGGTCTGTCAGGGTATAAATTGCCCATCTGAAAAGCATCTTTATAACATTGCCAACTCTTAGGCTAATGGTTGTACCTGGTTAGGTTTCACTGTGGTGTATTTGTGTGCCCTTTTACCCATTCTGTCACTTCTAGGTGCCCCTCTGTCTTGGTATCTTCTGGGCTAAGATCCCTGTATGTAGCCATTCTCATTCCTGGCCCTTCTTTCAGAAGCACAGTTGCTTTTTGTAAAAAACAGTGACCAAAACATTTAAGAACTTGTGGTCAGAGATGAGAGGGCAAAAATACCAACTCTTACACAAGCTAATTAATTTCAATTTTTGTTATGAAAGATGATGAAAATAAATCCTACTTATTACGAAACCCAAATCTTCTCTCAGTGGTCTAATATTAAAATACTGTCAGTTAAGACAGGACATGAGTACCTAAACTGTATGTGCTATATAACATCAGGTGTTGCCACCTAAATTTCTTTATTTTAACACAGGGGAGCCGTTAAGAGAACATGCTTTGTGATTCTTTATTTCTGTTGTGCTGTCCCTGTGCCCTCAAAATTGTGGATGTTATATTTTCTCTTGTACGTCAAATGCTTTGTTTACCTTTCAGCACACTTTAGACAGGCTTTTCACTTGCTTCCAGAGAAGGTTTAGGGCAGCAGATGGGTGATGACTGATCTTGTACACTTTCAAAGAGGTATGTGTAACGTCTGTGCTTCATTTGCTCAATTACAAAGGAAACTAAATTATTTGTGCATGTACATCTGAAATCTTATTTTTCTAACTGAAATGAAGCTAAGAAACATTTAACGTGGTCCTGCTCAAAGCAAATAATCAATTGTTACTTCTGTGTTCATGTTACTGAGTAGCGTTAAGTTCTGTTCTTGACTCATCAGTTACCCAATTAGAGCATTAGCTCACTTTCTAAGCCCTTGGCATTTGGGCCAGTCTGTAACTGGTACCTCAGTGGTAGCTATTTTAATCTTTACTATGATTACTAGTCACTACCTGGTGAAGTTAGTTCTTTCTTAATTTTATTCAGGTGCTATGCAAGTGGAAGGAAGCATTACTTCTGCAACTCTTCATAGTTATCTTAATTCAGTAAATGATAACTGAGCTCTGTGAAGAAGGGGTTATTTGCTATTCTGATATACTCTGTTTTGTGACATTTGTTTGTACGTACAAATATATGCATCAGAAGTGCCTTTCTAGTTTGTTGTACTCAAGCACATGCTATTTTAGGCTGACATTTTCCAACCAGGCCTGAGGGAGTTAGATGTCTAAATTAAATTCAGTTTGACTGATTTGGACACTGAACATCTCTGAACTAAAATCCTAGTGATAGACAGTGGGTCTGTGTTAAAATTACATTATTAGTTCTTCAATAATGCAAAAATGTACATCTATATCTATTTTTTCAAAAAAAGTCCATGTAATTGAATTGTGAATACAAATATAGGACTTGAATACTGGGATATTTTAAGTGAACAAGCAAGATACATACACTGAAAGTGAAGCTGCCATAGTGTTAAAACCACTGAGCTGTTTTTATTTGGAGATGATATAAGCACTTCCTACGAAAACACCTATGTTTACATCAACATGTATGTATTTTATTGAGTGACGAGAAAGTAACTCTATAGCTGGGTCTCTCATGAAAAAGAATTTCTATTTTTGATGGTTGGCTATTGATGGTAGAGATTAAATGTTGAAAACCAATGGCATTATACATGATCCATGTTAAACCTCTGATCATTGCTGCAGACTAGTATTATACCATGATATTCTGGACAGAAGTGAGAACAATAATTTGGTTCTATTCCCAGTTATGAGCATTTTTAGCAAATGATAGGAGTATTCTGAATCCCAGTTTAACCATCTCTCAAATGAGTTAAAAAAACCAAACAGGCTTAATGAGGCATAATAGTATTTAGGAAATGTTTTTTAGATCATCGTATCAAAGGTGCCACAAAATTGTAATACTATATTTTATATCATAAATTTTAAGGAAAGTACTAATGTACGTGTTTTGCATAGCATAAAGGATGACATATATAATAAGCGTGAAATATAATTTGGGAAAGTTTACAGCAAATAGAACTGATTCAAAAATGAGTGTGAATATGGCCCAAATCTGCTATTGAAATCCAGTACAATTAGCTTTGTACTGAACTGTGACAAGTGCAACCTGGGGAAGAACAGCAGGGTTAAAGAAATGTGTCTCTGTCTGGTGCCTGCTGTGTTGTGTGGACTCTGTATTCAAAATGCTCTTTAAAGAACACAGTCTGGAAGGGCTCAAGCATTGAAAAACAAAGCAGACTATTCCAAACAAGGCTGCCTGTGTGCAGCTCTGTTTCTGGTATCCCCTTCTGAAGGTTTCAGCTGAAGTACTCTGCCTCACAAGCAACTTCAGATTAATATCTTTTATGGAAAGAGCTATAAACAACAGGCAAATGTCTTGAATGCTTTTCAGTGCTGGGGAGAAGTGTTATTATAAAAGTCTGACACCAGCTGACATTGGACACCCTGGTAAGGCTAGTCTACCTCAGGTTATCATCATCTTGCAGGCTAGCATAGTAGAAAACAACTACAAGACTCTAATCAATTTACTTCCCCTCTCTAAACTGACTGTGCATTCAGAAGAATTGTACTGAAAAAAAAAAAAAAAGACTACCAAAATTTGTCTGATATAGCTGTTTCTGCAGTCATCTAAACCAGTATGAGCAGTTACTCAATACAGCCTGTAAAACTTGAAACTGGGACTGAATGCATTTACATTCTAAAGGTTTAGGGAAGATGATTATTTGTGGTCTGTATGTCTTTGTGAGTATTAGGAAGTCTAATAGAAATAGTCGTGATAATGACCTCAGAATGGACATCTGTGCCTTTGCATGCAGACCAGCCAACCACCACAAGCGTATATAAACATTAAAACTTGTTTTGAAATGAATGGAAATTTAGGATGGGTGAAGTTGCCAACATATTCTACCTAAATGTACACTATCAGTTTGCTTTTGGTGCAATTCAATTACCATTTCATAAGCCCTGATTGTTCTGAAAGCTGGTTTATCTGTGTGATCCCCTCTCATCAGCCCTGTTAATTAAGAAAATCAGGACATTGCTTTTAATGTCATCTACAACTGACTGTCTTTTGGAATTGACAAAAAAGTCTTTGCAGAAAGTTCTCACCTCAGGGAATGACTGTTCACAGGACTTCTGTGCTTCAGGATGTAGCCGAAAACATTTTTAATTTTGTCACCCTCTTTCTTCCATCAGCCGAACAACAGAAGGACAGTGTGACCACAGAAACTTTTCTGGCTGCAATAAGAGCAGTGGGTTTTCTTACCCTTTTAAGGAATTTCTCTTTGTGGTCTCTAAGACTTGTAAATAGCTCCAGGAAATTAAACCACTTAAAAATCTCAAGTGGACAATTTACATGTGCAGTTGCAGTTTTCTGGGAAAAGAGCTGACTAGCAAGCTGTGCCTAGAATTTATATGGTACTGCAGTCATCAAATATTGCTAACCTTATCAGCTGCACAGGTGAATTTGACTTTGGATTGTATGCCATCTTAAAATGTTTGTCACTGTCACCACAATGGAGATTCAGTGCAGCTGTATAGTCCCAGCAGTGATACAAGTCTAACCCAGGGTTTATCTATATTGGTATGTTAGTCTGGAGCCCAAACTTTGATCACTGCACTGGCTATATATGGGTTCCTTCCTGTCTCTCCAGGGAGGGTTAGACATGGAGAAAGGCTTGTACCCAAGCCCTGTACCTAAGGGTTGTGTGGGTGCCAATAGTTGGAAATATACAGAGCCATCAGCAAGAGTGCTCTTCTGAATATAACACAGATAGAACCAATGGTAGATATGCCCAGAGCTGCAAATTTGCTGGAACAGAACAGAATTGGAAGGGGTATGGTGCTAGCTCATGAGGGGACAGCCCCCGTTAAAAAACAAACAAACAAAAAACCCCAAACTACAGGAAAGCTCTAGCAGGCAATAGATGAGGTATGAAAAAGGAGGACAAAGATACTGTTGTTCCATTCACCATGAGTTTGGGATTGAATCAAGCCTGTAGTATCCTGATGTAACCAAAGCTCCTTTCTCTGCCGCAGTGCTCAACAAAAATTAAGAATTTTCTGCTTGGAAGGCATTGCTGTGTTTCTTCCAAAGTTCTTGAAGCAAGAAAGCAAAACTCCTAATAATCTAATTACTAAGTTAAAATAAGAAGGCAAATACACAGAAAAGCACAAGGGAAATAAAATGGTTTGTTGGCTAAAACACTGGTAGGAATAATGTAAACTTAGATATGATAGTTATCTTTTCTGATTAGTGCGTATTTCTACTTCTGTAATTTCACCGGACTTAATATCTAAGCCTTTTGAAGATAACTTATCTCTTCACTGAGCAAAAGAAGAAAAGTCTAAAGGATCTGAAAACAGCAGAGAGTGGCTAAGTGTCATGAACAGTGCTACAAGTTTGTTTATGTCTATCACATGGGTTGGAAAAGTCAAATATTGCTGCAAAGGGGTTTTATTTCCCTAGCATTTACTTTCCTTTTATAAACTTGCAATCCACAAATCTTTCATGGCCTTCCTGTCTCTGGTCACTTGAAATAGCCTTTTAAAATATGCATGAAACTACTTTGTTAGCAGCGTCTTATAAACCAATGCAATACTGAGCATAAATCATTCCGTGGAAATACAATCTTCCTCCTACATGTTGCATTTAACTGATCTGCTTGAACTGGATAGCTAGTGCATGCAGGAAGGTTAAAGGATATGGGCCTATCTTTATCTTTGAGTGACTCTGTCTGCAGCAAATGAATTAGAAATATTTTAAAATAATTTACTCTGTTCTGCAAAATCCCTGTTTTACCTTGGTTCCTTCTTGATACCAATTCCTATTAAATAAACGTAGTTTCTTCCTTGCAGTAATATTCGCTGGAGTTTGCTTTCATTGTACTTCCAGAGATGAGTCTGTGCAAACCCTTGGCCATTTCACAGTATCGCAGTTAGAGCTATAATGTGGAAAGCAATACTATGAAGGAAATTGTGGTGTTCTCTGCATTGACATGAATTTCAGTTTTACTGAGTAATGTCTTTTTTGCAAAAAGATCCTCCCCTATTCTAGCTTTATATAAATAAAAGCATAGAGAAACAGTACTAGCTTTTGAGTAGAGTTGCAATGTTGTTCTTAAAATATCTACATATTGCCAAGCTTTCTGCCACAGACAGAATTTAAGGTAGGAAAAGAAAACTGAAAAATCCCAAGAATAATTTAAAAAATCAAATAGGACAATATGCTAATTGTGGAGGAATCCTAAACAGACATTAGTTAAGATGGGAAAAATTGATGTTGCTGCCCTCAAGATCAATGTTCTTCAGCTGCAGCAAAATTGTCCAGCAATTTACTCAAACATGTGGTTAGTTTGATGTTAACACAAAGCTAAGCCTTATCGTTATTTTACGACCTGTCCCAAAGTAGCTGGGCATGTTATTTTTAGTCCCTCTATAGCTCTATCCTTTAACTTAGATGATGCTCATAAAAGCCACGGATTAGATGAGTAATACATAGCACAGAAAACTGCCAAGATGCCCGGAGAAAAAACAATATTCCATCAAAAGTACCATGGAAAATGAAGTAAGAGATTTTAAAAGTTGAGATATTTGACTTAATGATACAAATATGATTGCATTCTGTGGGATAAGAAAAAAAATAAGCCAGCAGTAGGAATATCTTTTCTGAGGAAATCAAACTTAATAAATGCAATGTTGTATGCATTCCAACGTGATTTATCTCATTGCCTTCAGCTGACTTCATTAGCCATATGAACCAGCTTCATTCTGAAGTAAAGGGTAGTTTACAGAGCAGCTTCTTATCAACTTGCCAAATTAACTAAATAGCTATGTCATTTATGAGGCATAAACTCACCTACTTTGTAACAGTCACTGAAATGTTTAACAGAGGGGAAAATAGCTAATTTGTTCTTACTTTCATACCTGAGTTACTGTCGTTCACAGGAAAGTGTATATATTACAGCAACCAAAAAAACAATTTCAGCAGTATTTTGAAAAACTCAAATCAGCAACGTGAATGGCAGTAATCATTTTTAACATATTACAGAACTTCTGTTGTGAGTTAACTCCAGCAGGCAGCTAAGCACCACATAGAAAGAAAACTTGGGAGTTGAGATAAAAATTGTTTAATAAATGAAGGAGAAGCGGAAGAAGACAGAAATCCATTGCACAGGTTATTAATGAACGTGAAACACCGCATAAACAAACAAGCCAAGTGAGGAAAGCCTCTCCAGTATAAAGGACAGTGGCTGCGATAACCATACGGGCAGGCCTTGCAGATTGATTACATCACACTGCCCTGAGCCTGCCAAGGAAAGTGTCATTTGCAGGTCTCAATGCTATGCAAATGCTGTTCAGCAATAGCTAAGACATTAGTGTGCTATCAGGGTTGTTTTGGTCACAATTCTAAAACGCAGCACACTGAGCTGCTATGAAGAAAAACAACTAACTCAGCCAGGCCCAGTACATTTTTTAAATCTGCCAGATGCAAAAATATTTTTAAACTAGTATACAAACTGTGCAAAAATACTCTTCTTCCAATATTGAAATTAAACAGTTCAAGGACTCAAGAGTGCTGTGTTATAATTCACAACAAAGACTGAAAAATAAAACTCTCTTCTTGAAGAAGGAGAAGGAGCATACTTAAATATCTTAGCATGGAGCCACAGTACTAAATTTAATAGTGCTTTAACAAACGCTCATTGCTAGTTCTTTGAAAGACGGTGCTTCTGCCTGAATAGGGCTTCCATGCTTACTTAACAAGAAAATTCCCCTTTACATGCTACATCTTCTGTGGGTTTTGGATTCTTCTTCTATTAGGTATTGCACAAACTCAAATGCTTTATGACAGCAGCAGAGGTCAGAACATTAAGACTTATCTATGCACTTATATTCTGATGCTTTTATCTACTTAACTTTGCTCCTTTCCCCTTTTGCTCTTACCTTTCGGTGTTGCTGATGTGCATTGATCCTTGACTTTCTCTTTCAGCAAGGAAAAGTACTGTCCTCCCCCTAAGGAAGTGAAGGAAAACAGTCAGATATTTTTCAGATGCAAAGGATTTGACATTCAGCCTGTATGGCTTTGAAAATCATGTACATGTGGTGAAAGAGGTCAGGGAGGGAACATCTGCAAACGGAAGTAGGAAAAAATTATGTGCTTCATTGACAGAGCTTTCTCTGCATCAGAGATGGCCAAGTCAGTGAGAGCTAAGCCCTGTCTTCAGCAAAATAAAACTTACCTTGTCATCAACCCATACAAACTTGACATATGCTATTAAATGCTGGCATGCTGTACCACATACATCTTCTGTGGAAGTGTGCTTCTTCATTTCTTAATATCAAAACACATTATCAGTTTCCTCTCTTTCTCCACTTATATGTATTTTTTTATATATATACCACATATACTCAGTGCAAACTGGTTTCCCCAGTCTATAACAAGGATTGATTAATGCTACACAATGACCACATTAGTTATAGTAGCAGCAAAATCACTGTCCCCATAAGGGAACTCAGGAGGCCAACTGGCCCACCCCCATTCTGCTTTGAGCAGAACAAATACAGTGTTAAATCAGGTTTCTCACTACCCTATTTTCTCACTACCCTATTTCCCCTTATTTATAAATTATCTAAAATATAAGCAAGGGTGTGGAGATTGTCTATTATAATGAATAACTTCTCTGCAAAGTTCTGTGTCTACAGCTTAGAAATAGAATTCCTGTCAGATGGCTGTTTAGCAGCCTGATCAAAGTGTTCAGGAACACACACAAGAGAACAGTAACAGAACTGATAAATCTAGCGCAAGCCTGTGTTTCTTTAATTATATACTTTGTTTTTCCTGATTTTTGCTTTATTTCCCTAGATTATATTAGCCTGCAGAACTTGGTCAGCTGTTCTTTACATAGGCAAAGGAAAAAAAAAATTTTCTATTCTTGTTTCCATAAAGTAATTGGGACGTGCCAAAAGAGTAAATGATTAAATGAATAGTCCCTTTGTTTGTTGAGTAGAATGTTAAAGTCATATAGTAGTTACAGTACTTAAAGAGGAAAAGTAATGATATTATCTTGGAAGTTTTGTATCCCAAAAAACACCTGAGGGGGAAACATGAAATGAACAGATCTTCAACTGTGTCAAAATAAGGAATGAAGCTGTAGCAGTTTCATAGTTTACTTTACCTGATCAGTCCAAGGAACTATAACAAAGTGACCAATACATAAACAAATTCCAAGATACACATCTTTTATTGCAATTTCTATGGAGAGATTAACCAAAGCATTTTTACATGTTGTGCCAAGTTTTGGGTTAAAATAGTCTCTGCTGTGGTGCCTATGTGTCACCTGAAGCTGTATTTCCTTTGTCTACCAATATCAAATTCCTCAAGTTAGAATGCAGTCTGAATTATGGCTCTATTTACAGCTTGATTCTTCAAAACATTTACTGCTATGATTAGACTTTAATGTAGGGCATACTCCTGCTCACGTACAAGATTATTGAGTACTGGCGTGCTTGAGATACTGAGTACAAAAAAGATTATTTGATTAAAGCAAGAAGTAAAATTTTTTTAGAGATTTTTACCCCACATTTGATAATGGTAACAGAAACATACACTGAACCAATATATGCTCTAAAATATTTATATTCATGAATGTATTGATAAACTCAGATCCCAATTTAGTTCTTTTTTTTCCTGCAATGAAATAAAAGGAAAAATTGCTTTTGACTTTAAATTACAAATTCTAGCCCTGATTAAATTAGAAACATTATAATCTTGTGGCAAAATAACAAATAGGTGGGTCAAAGCATATTTTAAATTAGTCTTTCCTATTGTTCTAAGAGATTCACAGTAATTTACTGAGGACACACTGGCTGACTGATCCACCAATTCAAGGCAGGGTAAAATTAAAGAGAAACAAAAGTCCCATCTATGAAAATTCCTTTCCAGTTGCACGAAAGAACTGCAGCATTGGTACACTGACAGATGTATTCTCCAGCAGCCAAATTTTGTAAGTGTTTTGTATGTGGTTGTCTGTTTCACTTCTATTTTATGAAAGCTACAAATATTAATCTAAGGATTATAATAAAGTAGCAGCTATACTTCTTTGGTAGTCTGTATTGGTAGGGCTATCTCTAATTTGTCACTCTATGTATCGATGGATTACTGTCATAAAGGTGCAATCATTCACTAGAG
The DNA here is from genome assembly GCF_017639655.2 of Falco naumanni. Taxonomy (NCBI): domain Eukaryota; kingdom Metazoa; phylum Chordata; class Aves; order Falconiformes; family Falconidae; genus Falco; species Falco naumanni. Next base: position 7,477,153 of record NC_054060.1, on the reverse strand, counting down.
GGCAGCTGTTCTAAGTATATCAATGTGTATTTAAGAAACTTGAACTCACAGAGCATGACTTTAATGCTAAAAGCACTAGGTCACTAAAAGGGTTTAATAGACCTAATTACTTCACTGTTCCAGAATTATGGGGCATTAATCCCTGGAAGACAATGAAAAGCACATGACTGTTTTTCCTGTACCATTGGTAAAAAAAATAGTTTCAGTGTGAGGGTCTAGTTATACTCATCTGAAGTTACCCTGAGTCTCTATTTCAGATTTTGAATGGAGGCCAAATTAGCTTCTTTTGTCAGACAGAACATGTTAACCTGCTACAGGCATATGGTCTGGAATAGTTCCTAGGAGCAGAGCTGGTGCCAGGCACAATGCCACGTTGTCCAAAACACTCCTTACATAAGGAAAATGGGAGCTGGTAGCTAATCTTATGCCACAATTTTATAATTTGGAAAGGTCTTTATCAATGCTGTACTGCAAATGTGACAAAACCAGCAAGGAGGTAAGGACTCAAAAAAAAAGTACATATGCTAGTCAAGATTGCAAGACTCTTAACTGACCACTGCCTAAGAGCCTCCTCAAACCCAATTATATGATGTCTTTTGTTACCTGTTTTAGCTCAAATATTGACTGTTAGACTTCCCAGTAACAAAGTGCTCAGGAATTCACATGAAAATTTTCTGAAAGGATACACAGAGCATAACAAGAAAACAAGTACCTTCGACTCTTCTAGTTTGCTCTTGAAAAATAAAAATTCTGCATTTAACAGAAAGCAGTCTATTGAGTGTCTCCCCAACATGTGGAACACCTAGGCATATATTTAAGCTATTCCTAGTTTGCTCAATTAAAAGAAAGGTCAGACCCCAGCTTTAACCAGATGGATGATTTATATGAAAAGGAGAAGCCCTGCAAGATCTCTAAACGCAAATGGCCCACTGGTCTCAGGAACAGAAGATTTCTATATTTGACAGCACTATAACAGGATCCACAATATGCTTGCATAAATCAAAGAGCTGTGTATACACCATGCTTCCCCCTTTCACTATTTATATTCACTCGGAATGAAAAATAGCTCAGCACCTGCCCCATTTCTATCATAATGCAACAGGCCACAGAGTTAACACCTTTCTGATATGAATGGCAGAATAAAATTTCAAAAATGGTCGCTCTAACACAACCAAGATATCTGTTTACCTTGCTTGGAACTTTTCCATAAGAAATACAAACATCTCATAAACATATGAAAATGTTATTTCAAGTATGTGTATTGTCACTAAAAAAAAAATTGCAACACAATTCCATTTCAAGATTACATGTAATAAAATTGTGGAACTGTGTGGACATGAGTATAAAGATTTAGTATTTTATCAAAGGTTTTAAGTAAATTTATATGAACAATGAAGTTTTACTGACCATATGGAGTCTCTCTACAAGGTACGACTTTGTTCCAGCACACAGAAAAACATGAGACTTCTCCCTCAGAAATATAAATGGCTGAGAGAGGAGGAATAAAATGACATTAGGCAGCCATAGTCATATCAGATTAAGGAAATGGAGTAAGTTTGGTATCGGGAATAGGAACAGCTTCAGAATAAGCTTAAAATCACTGTTTTCAGGTGAATGAATAACAACTTTTGGTTGATTAGATCCAATGAATCCTTAGAAATACCCAATAATCTTTTGACAATTATTGAAAGCTCAGCAAATGTGTGGGTTGAACTGAAGTGCAGTGAAGATGAAAGGAAAGCAGATCTTGGGCCAGGCAGGCAGAGAGATAACCACGATACAGCCTCAGTAACAGCAGAGTGCAGTAGTAAAAAATGTTACTGAGGTCATATAAAAATAGACCAAAGAACATTTAATGTCATTTGCTGCCTGAAACTAATAAACATCCGTGGGCTGGCTAAATTTTCTTTCTAAGTTTTACTACTTTTCTAGTTTAAAGTGAAGCAAAACTGGAGAAAATACTCAAAGTGGCTTTAATTGAACCAAATCCACCAAGTTTAAGGAGTTTCACAAGGTGAATTCCAAAAGGCAAAATTTTATTCAATAATGCATTTGTGACATACAGCACTGTTGATAAGTTGAAAAATAATACTTGGTTAATCAAAATTAATTTTAAAAGTCTTGATTATCTTTTCAACAAGAGGTAGCACAAAATATCTCCGTATCAGCTAGACGCACTTTTAACAGTCATTTAAGAAGGACTAACAACTGAATAAGCCATGGAGAGCTGGCTGATTTGTGGTCATCCCATATTGAGATTTCTCGATGAAGCGGAGGCAGAAATGTTGATTCTACCTATTGTTATATTTGCTTAGCGCATTAACAGAGGAATTTGGTTTCTGGGGCAGTCAGTGAGGCATTGTTCTTTTCCCAATTGAGATTAATTAGATCAGTGGGAATTTAGAATGAGCAGAAACTGCATGATCAGGGCCCAAATCCACTGCTCGTTTATTCTGTGTTAGGTTTGTTCCATTCAAACTGCAGTTTGTCCAAACTACTAGTACTTTCCATTACTTCTTAGGAAATCTATTCCACAACATAATCAATGTGACTACCAGGAAATTTCCCACAAAAATTAATTCAGCCCAAACTAGTGATACTCTTAAAAGCTGCTATTTTGAGCAATGCTGATTTGAACCATACCAGCAGTACAAGTAACTTTTTTTCAAATTAGCTTTTTCATTAGCATTATTGTGCCATTGAAATAGGGGTCAGTTAAAGTTTAAAAATACAGAAACAAATAAACTTAAAACAAAAAGACTTCAGCCAAAGTCTAAATGTCTATGTTTAGACATCAATGGATCATGTCTAAACATTAAATACTGGCATGTTGGCACTTGGCATGCAGGAGCTCCATCTGCCTTCCACTTTTCGGTACTGCTGCAAAAGCCAGTTTTAAATAAAAGGTTTATGGAATCAAAGTTAGCAGTACTGTGGTGAGTCACTGTAACTTTATCCCACTCAAATAAGACAGCTTTGTCACTACACAAAAATTACTAACTGGAAGTTAGGAAAGACTTTGTAAGAAGATTCAGGACTTTCTGGAAAACAGACTCTTTCTCCATTAGTAAAACTAGAACATTTTAGTGAGTTTATTTCTTCCTGGTATGAAAGGGGAATCAGTGAATGTATGTGTAAGTAAAAAAAATCCCTCCTATGGAAGGAACAGATCCTAAATTCTCAAAATTCATACCAATTGAGATATTGTATCATTGTATATACGAAAGCTGTATATACTGAAAAAGCGTTATGTAAGACATGGTACAGTGAAAACAAAGGTAAGTAGAACTAATAGAATTGAAATTCCAGAAGAATACAAATGCAAAAAATCTTAGCAGCAACAATCACACTGGCATATCTTGTCTCCAGTACAGTAGGAAAGTATACTTCTTAAAGTCTCAGTTTGCAGAATCTCGTGATGACACAAGGCCCTCAGCTGTTGTTTGAAGAAAAATATAAGTCAGTAGTCCTCATAGATGAGGGGAAAAAAACACCCTCAGTGTCTGCAAGAGCAGAAAAATGAAATTGTGTACTCAACTGCACGAGAACTGTCAAAATTTTAAGCAATGTATATTTTCTAGGGATAAGCAGAATTCAAAAGGACAGCACAAACCATCGAGCCCCCATACTGGAATCCTGCCATGTAAGGGAGAGCTCTGCCATTTTCCTAGAGTATTTCAAATATCCCAAGCATGTGTTAAGCAGATTCTTCTCCTGTCTGACCACAGAAAAGAAGTTCACTAGCTGTGAGACCTGGCAGATGTTCCAGACAGTCCACTGAGTTACTACTGCTTTCCATGCTTGTGCATGTCATATGCTAACACTAGTACACACCAACCCTTGAGTAAGCAGAGCCTAAAGAAAGCTGAAACTGCATCTGTTGATCACTCATCTGTTGTTTCCTTGTGCCTACAAGATTCCTCCAACCCTCTGGACCTCTCTGTACCAGGTATAACTGCATGGGTTTCATGTTTAGTGTTGGATTTTTGCTTCACTGTAATTCTCAGAATACAGTGATGTCCCAGAAAACCCATCTTGTACTGCTAGTTAATGCACTAAAGAGTGATGGTTAACAACATTTGGTAATTATCCAGCCTTAAAGGAGAAGCACTCTTCCTGTCATGCATCAGCCACACTAAAGTTTCCTGCTGCTAAAAAATGACTTTTAATTGCTCAGTGAATATTTTGATCATAATCCAAACTTACATCATCTAATTTAATGCACATGATTCAGTGTAAGTGGTATCCACAGTACTGGGTGGAAAAGACTTACCCAGGATTAGGGAGGCTGAACCTCAGAGTGTTCAGAACTCAAATTCAAAAGCTCAGTAAGACATTTTGGATCTCCTAGTTCTGTGAAATTGAGAGCTAGGAATCTTGTCACAAAAACCTCAATAAAAATAATTTCTTCATGTTTCGCTTGGCAAAACAAAAGAAAATGGTTGCATAAAGCTTTACTATATAAAGATATTTCCAATTGCATCTTCTCAAAGTTGTTAGTCTCAAATAAAGACCTTGTGTAATAAATCTGGTAATGTATCATCACCTCTTTTTATTCACACCACATTCATCTGGCTTGTGTAAGTCTGCCACAAACAAGGGATCACCAGCGAAGCTGTGCCCGTTTGCTCCAGCTACTGGATTTGTTCCAGTAAACCAACTGATGAAGATGCTCTTCAAGACACTGGCAACCGCAAATTACTTAAATAGATCTACTTCTTAAAAGCTGCACTTCAAAACAAGTTTTATGAGTTTCTTTATGTAGGCTCAGATAAGATCAGTCATCCTTCTGAGCAAGATGTAAATTTCAAGCCCCTTTGTTCCTTGCTCTCGATTAAACTAGGGTAAAGAAACAGTTAACATATACTTAGCAAAGGGTATCCCACTAGTCTCACTTGTTAAATGGGAATGACTTGGCAACCACGAGGCAACCTTAACACAAGATCAGATTCCAACGCCCCCTACTGTGCTCATCATTTTTAGCCCTATGACTACACAGGCAAGACTGTACACCTGTGCTGTGCAGGATCAGAGCTTCAGGGATTGGCTTTCAGATCTGAGAGAGCAGTGCTTTTTAGAAGCATTGCACAAAATTTGATGACACAAGCCTGGGAGAGCGTGATGACATTGGTTAAGGAGAAAAAAAATCAGACTGAGAATGAATGAGTGTGACAATTGCAAGCTATGCAAGACTAAATAAAGACAGAATCCCGAGTGACTGCTTATGGAGGAAAGATACAAGATAAAATAATGTGTGAACACTCAAATCACATTAGAAATTCTAATGAATATCATAAAGCTACAAGGTAACTGGCACTTACCTCTACATAGCTGATATGAAGCTGATACAACTCTAGAACAAGCAAGAAAAATGTAATATATTTGATGTGGGTGAGGATGTTTATTTGTCTTGGCAAAGAATAGTTCATCTCATTCTACAGACTTCTGAAAAGCAGTCTGGAGGGAATCATATACATTACTATTATCAGTAGGGAGAAGATACTTTAAATGCTGCTAGTAGAAACCCTCTCACTCATAAAACATAAAGGAGATTTAAAAAAAATATCTTTCAAATCCTCAGTTTTAAAACTCCCCACTGAAATATTGACAGACCCAGTACTTTATAAGTATTATTAATATCATTAACAGTTTCAGTGATCCTAAACTGCTCCTGTAGTTGTAGTTTACGTTGAATCCATGTGTATATTATGCTTTATAATCACTGAAGGCACACTCTGAGAGATGAATTTGTTTCCTTGACAGAGCAGAACCAAAGACATTTTAGCATTGCTGTAATCGCTTTAGTCCCTTTTTTGGTGTGAGCAGAAAAGAAGAAATAGACAAAAGGTTGCTCTCAAAAATATCAGAGTTCATTAATCTTACCTCCTCCCTCTTACTGTCCCCAAAAAATCCCCAGTGAAAAAAGCCAAAAACTTTGGAACCTATGTGTAAAGAAACACATTAAGTATCCTGCCTCTGTTAAGAGCTGGTCTGCAAAGAAGAAAGCTTCATCTTTCCTGTCTGTACTTTAGTGGACAAAGGCAGAAACAGTTTCTGTCCTGATCAATGACAATCCTGGAGAGGAACATTTGGTTTGACACATCACTGAATTCCCTTTGAGGAATGTGTTACTAACTGTGCTCATATTCAGCTTCTACTTTGGTCTGAAATATGCTTAACTTGGAATTTCTCAAACATCTATAATGTGGGACCAAAGTGACATTAAGAAGTGTGATGTAATTGCTGTTTTTATAACAATGGTGGTATACAAGCAGGCCACTTTCTGGAGTTTAACATCTGGCTGAGAAAAACAATCACATCAATAGGCAAAAACATCAATCACAGTAAGAACAAATGTGTGCAATATGATAATGTCCTGGTTTCAGCTAGGATAGAATTAATTTTCTTCTTAGTAGCTGATACAGTGCTGTGTTTTGGATTTAGTATGAGAATAATGTTGTTAATCAATACCAGTGTTTCAGTTGTTGCTAAGTAGTGCTTGCTTACTCCAAGTCAAGGACTTTTCAGTTTCCCATGCTCTGCCAGTGAGCAGGTGCACCAGAAGCCGGGAGGGACCTGAGCCAGGACAGCTGACCTGAACAAGCCAAAGGGATATTCCATACCATAGAACATTATGCTTAGTATATAAACCAGGGGAGTTGGCCAGGAGCCACTGATCACTTCCTGGGGACTGCTGGGCATCGATCGGTGGGTGATGAGTAATTGTATTGTGCATCACTTGAGTTTTTTTCCCCTTGGGTTTTATTCCTCTCTCTCTCCCCCCTCTTTATTACAATTAATATTATTGTTGTTGGGTTTGGGGTTCTTTGTTTCGGGTTTTTAACTTTACTTCAATTATTAAACTGTTCTTATCTCAACCCATGGGCTCTACCTTTTTCCAGTTCTCCTACACATGGGATGGGGTGGGTGGAGGTAGGGTGGTGAGCAAGTGGCTGCGTGGTACTTAGCTGCTGGCAGGGTTAAACTGTGACAGATGAATATGGAGAATTGTTGAATGCTGAAGGGTAAATTATTTCATCTCAAATTATTTCAACAAAATCCAATCTATTTATCTGAAAAAACAATCCCCAAAAGACTGCAAGTGGCAAGTAAGACCAATCAAGTATGCTTGTCAAAACCAATTATTGCCTTTCAAGTGCAGGAAAACGACAAATGAGCAACTAAGGACTTCTATTCTTTATTTAGAACTGAAAAAAAAGAGATAAATGAGTTTGCAATAAAATATCCTAAGTTTTTTCTCCATGTTGCTTTGCTTCAAGTCAAAGTTCTGTGAATACATCGGAGAGAAGAAATGCCTTCTGCATGGTACTCATCTTCTACATTCAGATTCTTGGTTCCCCTGCAGACCTGCTATGTGAATCTTGTTGAGACAAGTTTATGTTAATTAGTCTGTGGGAACTAGAAAGAGGATTTCTGTAGCTAGGATTCCTTTTTTAGGTAGCTGATAGGGCTAATATTCAGTAAAGAAGGACTTTTTGATACCCAGTAATATTAAATATTCTGAGTATAAGGGACTTTGCTGTCATTAGAGTACTGACGTAACAGAAGAGCTTCCCTAGGATAGGGTTTATATATTGGGTCACCTCAGATGTGTAAATACACGTAAAACTAAAATCAGGTGAACAGCATGTAGGTAAACTGAGCTTCCAGAATTCCCTTACCTGTTTCAACAAGTCAACTGTCGTGGGTAAAAACGGTTGTGATAGGCAAGTTGTGGGTGTAGGCCGGATTGCCTAAGGATCTGCTGTTAACAAAACTGCGGCACCAAAACTGGGCTGGGAAGATGGTCTCTGTCCACCACAACTTTTACCTGCAGATGACGTTCTCCCTCCAAAGCTGTTAAGCAGGGATAACTCTTGTTGACTCTGCATTATAGACCTGGGAAGATGAACCGCGCCTACGCGCCGCCCCAAGCCCGCCCGAGAGGGAAAGACCCGCCCGCCCCCACAGCCGGTCAGGCCCTCACAGCCGGCCCCGGGCCGCAGCGGGAGGCAGGCGAGGCGCTGAGGTGGGGCGCCCTCCCATTGGCTGATAGAGGGCGATAGGTGAGGGAGGAACTTGTGATTGGGTGGTGGGCGGTGGGGTGCCTTGTGATTGGGTGAGAGGCGGGGGGGCGGTGAGGGGGCGGTGTTGTGGCGGAGCGCGAGGAGGGGTGGTGTCTCGCGAGAGTCGTGTGGTGGCCGCGGTCTCGCGCGGCTGCGGCCCGCTCCGCCCCGCCCCCGGGTGCTTGTGCTGGCGGCGGTGCCTAGTAGAGCCGCTCCCCGCTCCGGCGGCACCGGTGAGTGGCTCGTTCTGCGCCTGGGAGAGGGACAGCGACAGCCCGGGTCGGGTTCTGGGGTGGGTGGGCGGGCGTGGGTGCCCCCGCCGCTCTGCTCTCTGCGGGTACGGCGCCTTCACCGTGAGGGGAGGCGAGCCTTCCCGCCGTCGGGCCGAGGCGCTTTCCTCCTTGCCCCTCTCCGGCGCCCCGCAGCCCTGGGGGCGGCCTCCCGCCGCCTCCTCAGCCCTCACAGGCCCCTGCCTGTGGCGGCCGCCCTCACACATCGGCACAGCCGGGGCAGGCCGGTTCCCCTGCACCCACTCGTGACAGACCGGTCTCCCCCAGTTCCCGGGCCCAAAGAGCACAGCCACGGCGGCCCCGTGCACCCCCCCGCAGCTTGGTTCTCTTGTGCCCTGCGGCTCCTCCAAAGTTTTCGTCCGGCTGCCTTCGCGCTTTCCCCCTGCTCGGCGGGCAGAGGCCCGCAGGTTCGGGGGGTCTCCTCAGCCTCCCGCTGTCACCCCTTGGCCAGTCTGCCCATCGCCCCCGCTCCCTGTGTTGTGCTCAGCGCCGGCTTCTGTCTCCGCCATCCTCTGCGAAACGCCGGTCCTCCGAGTGCCCTGGCTCTTCACAGGCCATCATCGCTGGGTGTTATCTGTCCTCATCCTCCCTTTCTGCCTTCCTTCAAGACCACGATTGTGTGTCTTCCTTTTTGGGAGTGCTGTGTCTTATCGCTGGAAAAAAAGATGATTTAGAGAGAAAAAGTTTGGCTGCTGGTGGAAGGGAGTGGGAGGTTTTTCCTTTGAAGTAAGAGCCAAAATAGAGTACGTTACAGAATTTGCATGTGTGGGCTTGCATGTCTGTGTATTCATGAATGCCATGGCTAAATGTGGTCCACTTGGTAAATGGAGGCACAACACTGAAGAGAAGTCCGCAAGTGCAGAGCACCTAAAAAGCACCTCTGGACAAATGGAAAGGCGATTGGATGTTTATGCATGTGTCTTGTGACTTTGTAGCTTTTCATTTGGAAAAAATACCTTAGGGAAAGATGAGCTTTCCTTTACCGTTTCTTACATTGCAGCAGTTAAAGCTCAAATACTCTCAGACTGTGCATGTTAAAAATTCTAATGCTTTTCCTTGAATTATTTTAATGTTATAGATGTGGAGTTTGTAATTGTAGGAGCTTAATTTCCTTTATCTGTTCAGCTAAAGTAGCTTTAATGTTGCTAGTGCCAAAGGTCAGTAGCATGTGCACCCTGACTCCTTAAGATAGCTGATGAAGGCATCTGTTACAGCCACGGTTCTTCTCATACCAATACTGTTTGACCAAAGTTGGACTGATACTTAGTAATCTTATAAGGGATTCTCGTAATCATTTGCTTACAGAACTGATCATACCATGGCTTGAATTGGGCATAACTCAAGGCTAGAAAAGGTGTGCAGGGTATTATACCTAAGTGTGATTGGTAATGCTTATGGGACTCTCAAGAAAATAAATGCTGTATCCTTCAAGAAGGACATGGGTCACTGGTAAAAGCTGCTTATCTGCATATCAAGGGAATTACTGAAACTGATGAAGTCACTTGATTTACATGTATAGTCCAATTGTCAGTCTTCAAACGGGTAAGGAGTTTTGTTTACGACTACCATATAGTCAGACAGGGTTCTTGACTGTAACTCAGTACCTTCACTTCCAATATCTGTTATGATTCAAATCTGTCCTTCAGTGAAGGAGTGAACTAAAATAGGAAATGTTATTGGTGGAAAGCAGTTAACACCTTGTCTTTCATTAATGGCAATAGATTTATACAGATAAATCTGAAGCAAAAACTGTTAGCTTCACATTATAAATGGTCTGGATTTATTGTGTTCTCCTGACTTCTGAGACAGTTGAGAAGATACAGCATTGCTGCTGTTATCTAAATCTAGACAACATAATAATGACTAGAATTTTGGCTAGACATAAAAACAAGCTAAATAAAGTCTCGTTTCAGGTACGAGTTAATTTTTATGTCTTCATATGTATGTTCAAAAGTATGCCTTCATACTTTAGGGTTTTTTGAAATTATGACTTGAAGCTTGACATTTAGTTCTTTCTGGTATTTTTAGTAAAGAGTGCTGAAAATCTGCTGTCACATCTAGCACTCTATAAATTACTGCAAGTTTCGGATTTCTCACATATTAATTTATTATTTTAAAATGGCCTTACTGACTGACCATCCCCAATAACTTTTCCAACTGATAAATTTTTTTGGTAGTCTTATATGGGAAAGCTTAACAGACTTTCGTTGCCTTTTGTCATTCAGGTTTAAAAGCTACATAAAGGCATTTTAGTCACCTGCATTCTAAGCCCTCTAATAAATTGTGCATTTTTCTTATCTGTGGGTTCTTCTTTTTAGCGTACTTCACAGAATAGATGTAGGACATAAGTAATGTTTTTTAGGGAGAGGTTTCTTCCTTCCGCCCTGCCACTTCTTGTGGTGGCAACTTTAACAAAATTATCTGAAAGGTCCTTTGAAGATGGATGAAGAAGAGCATTATACCTTAAAATCTTTGTATTGACAGTCCAATAACATGCTAAAACTTAATCCAGAAAATATTGTGTGGATGTTCTGGATACTTTATGTATTAACTGAAACAAGTGTGTTTAGGTAAATTATCAGATAATACATAATAAATAATTCTGCAAAAGAATGCATGGCATACACCTTGATAATGGTGGGGTCTTTTTCTCTTTTTGTTTCTTAGAAATGGGTCTGCTTTCAGAAGACGCAATGCACTAGATGTGGTGCTTGGAACAGGAATAGTCATGGCGTCAGAACTATGTAAAACAATCTCTGAGGCAAAACTGGAAAAGCACAAGAACTTGTTCTTAAATTACCGAAATCTCCATCACTTCCCTTTGGAGTTACTGAAAGATGAGGGGCTGCAGTACTTGGAGAGACTTTATATGAAAAGAAATTCCCTGACCACATTGGTACGACAACCTCTTTATTGTAATGTTTACTTGTATGTTTTAGGAATTCTGATATTTTGGAACAGAAAAAACAAGATAATTTTTTAAAAAGTAATGATAATCTTACAGCGAATCTGATCTTGAATGATGTCATCCTTTGTGAAATATGAGTATTTGCTTGTATTATGTTTGAACTTGCGTAGGTAATGTAGAGAGTAATAAATGAAACTTTGACATTTTATGGTTACCTTTTTGAAGCTCTGTGAAGATCTGCTGGGGGTTTTCTTGTGAAGTTTGTTGTTTTTTGGTTTGTGTTTTTGGTTTTTTTTAACTGCCATAAATTTTGCTCATGTAAATCATCAGGCCTTTCTACTCTTAGGTGATGCTATTCAGTCTAGTCTACATTCCTTCATTAGGCTAAACAGCCTTTACTTTGGTGCATGCCTGATTTGAAAGGCATCATCAGTCCTACTGATTTAATTAATCTTATTGGCTCTAATTTGAAGCTTACTGTTAAGGTGCCAATGAAAATTTGTGTCTGTGGGCTGCTGTTGATAGAACAAACAGTCATGGTTATGGGATTTTCTGTGGTGGTGTCTTCTTGTTTTGTTGTTTTTCCTTGAATTGAAGAAATTCTCACCCTGAATGAATGTTGTGACCTCAGAATTCAGTGTGGCGTAGTTAAATAGCTGTGTAACACATCCTGAGCTGGTAAGACTATTATAGAGAGTCAAAACTTGCCACTGTCAACAGGCTCGAGTCTCCAAGTAATTCATGGGGTTTTTTGTTTGATTGTTCTTTGGTGTGTGTGGTTTTTTTTGTTGGTTTGTTTTTTTTTTCTTGGGCTCTTCCATGGCATGATTGGTAAAATAATAGCCAGGGCAGAAGTGCTGGAGGGCCTGACTACTTAAAATTCACCAAAATTAGATGGTTTTAAGTGCTTCCTAGAAAGAGTCCAGTGTTCTAGTTTAAGGAATAGTATCACTGTCAAACCTTTACACACATTGGAAATCTTCAATGAAGTTTTCACTTCATGGGCCAAAGCTGAAAGGATTCTGAAGATTTTATGCCTTTTCGTCATCTTGAATGGGTCACTTCAGTTTGCATGTACTGTAGAGAATTATTTTGGCACTCGCCATTTTCTGGGCAAGTCCTTTGCTTAATAATTTATAGGATTCATGGTTACAAATTAAAGCTGCCTTAATAATTAAACAAAGACTGTAAACAGTTTTGTTCTGACACGTTGTGAAATTCAGTTATTATTGGGACTTGTAAGGTTCATGAACTGACTGCTCAAAAGATGAAACAACAATAATGAGGAGAGTTTTGCATATCACTTTCTTTATGTATGTGTTAAGACCCTGGTTTTGTTTTCCTCAGTGCAAAACAGAAACCAAAACAAAGTCTTGCAAGTAACGGTTTAGTTCCCTTTTCCTCTTAATGTCTGTTAATAGTACCAGCCAACAGATGTGTAAAATGGCATAAGAGTAATTACCCATGGTTACTGTCAACAGAAGATCTAACAAATATGGAAGGCAGCTCTTGCCCAATACTGTTAAGTACGGTAATTGAGGCCTGGGATAAAGGAACTGAAACAATACTTAAAATGTAGATCATACCTAGGCAAAGTGACTTGCAAATAGTGTGAAGTAGAGCATTAGGATTCGGAATGATCAGGATAACTTGCTCATAATAGACTTGGTGGAATATCATTCAAATGCATAGCACTGTAGCTAGGAACTAGGCAAACAAAACAGGTTCTCATTCACTGAGCAGCAGAATAGATGTTGGAAGTTGCAGTGGACCAAAACAGATGAAACATGTTATTAAGAAAGGCAGATGTCTTTGTGAAATTTTCTGTGTTCCAAAATCTCCAATGAACGCAGAAGGAAATAATTATTGGATACTGTTAAAGCATAAGCTGGGGCAAGGAGTCTGGAGTTTCGTACCTGGGAACAACCTAGGTAAATTGGAAAGAACCTAGAAAGCAGCAACAAGGGATCTTTAGAGAATGTGCTGCAGGAGAGAAGGTTGAGAGATTTGGGTTAATTCCTCTTGCAAAAAGAGAAGATGGAGAGGGGAAAAAATAGGAGGAATGGGGGAGAGCAGCAATTGTCAGTATTTCTACAAAGCAGTATTTTCATAATGATTTTTTTTTTACGTTCATTGCTGGTAGGACAGGTAATACTCTCATTTTCAGTAAAGAAGTAATGTTACACTGCGGGAGGGGGAGAGCTCATCTCATCTGAACAGTTGAAAACAAATGGGTTATTGAAGGAAGAAGTTTCTTTTGGTCTTGTACTCTTGATTGATTGCAAGATGATGAGTATTAGCTCATCAGGAAATACTTTAAACTGTGTATGCATTATGAGCAATCATTGCAACTAAATCTGCACCATATTTTTTAAAATTTAGATGGTGTTTTTGTAGCATCGGTTCATCCTTCAGCATTCTGAAAAATGTTGACTAAATCAGCTTTTGTTCTTTGCTCTACCAAAATGACTAGTCCTTGACAGATGGCTCCTGTGAAAACATCTGGAATAGTTATGCTGACAGAATTTACATATACTTTCCCTGAGAATAATTTCATTTCTGTCTTCATTGGCAAGATGGAAATGATAGAGGGCTATGACATAATGAATGGATTGAAAAGCCTATATAGCACACCTGTATCCCAGCATCAAGTCTTCTAGCTTCTCCTTTAATGTTTGACTGATAACATTAGCCCTCCAGTAATCCTATTTCCCCTTTTATTAAATGGAAATATGAATTTGGCTTGATGGATCTGTCAGAATCACGATCTACCCATATCAAAGAACGATTGTTCTTAATTTACTAACTCAGAATATGCAGTGCTGTCTTGTTCAAACTGATCAGGTTTACTTTTTGAATTACGTCCACTGGGTGTGAGGGCAAGACAGGCTTCACTAAACTGGTGGCAGAATGGTGAATCCTTTATCATCCTTGTTTGTTGTCATGTTGGCAGTAGAGAACAGAGTTTGTTTAACCTCTTGATTGATGAATAATGCATAGCGTTTTTTAATCTTAATTTCATTGTGGGATGTTATATTGAACAATTTTTACTCAGACCCATTGTTTTTGTGTTACTCAAGAAGATAAGCAGGACTTCTAGTATAGAATTGCTAAACTGTAGTCTCTCTCATGAGTTTAGCTGGCTTACAGTAAGAAGCAGTTAAAACAAGAATAAAAGTATAACCTTTGTGTATAGTGTGAAAATAGTTTGCGATTCAGGTCAGCATCCTTATTCTGAAGGGTGTAGGATGAAAGTGCTTTTGTTTTTTCACATTCCCTCTTCATTTTTTTTAAATTAAAACTTGAGCTTTTTTTCTGTGCTTGAGCGTGGTGCAGCCTTTGCGTATTTTCCCAGCCTAGGCGTTTCCCGTTGACCAAATTTTTAAAATTCTGTGCCGAGATGATGACTGTCGTGTGACAAACCTGCCAGTAGGTGGCAACAACTGATTAGTTATAGCCTGTTTCTTGAGTCTTGACGTCAACGGTTTCATTTATTGAGCCATCGTTTGCTGCTCCATAGTTAAAAGCAGACTATTTTTTGTACTGAGATCTGGGATGTGGCATGTATGCTACAAAAGAATATTTTGATATTACTTTTTCAGGTTAGTGAATTCAGTCATAATAAATTTATACACACAACGTATTTTAGATAATAATATACCTTAAGTTTACGTGACAGTGAAAATTGCTAGGGTTTTTTTGGACAGGAAATTGACTATGTGATCAAGCTGCTCTTAAAATTTGTTTGGTTTTGCATATATGTGTGTTGTAAAAACTTTTTTCAATAAAACATATCTATGTTTAAAATAGATCTCTTAAGCAATAAAACTGTCTTAACTTTGAATAATTTTGAGTACATACAGTTCTCGACATGACATGTGAAACTTGTGAAGCCGATTTTGTGATACATGTTCATGGTTATTAATGCCATCAAGGAAAAGAATTGCAGGTAGGGATCACTCAGCAGTTAGAAAATTATATGCATGTTAATATGTAAATATGGAAATCTAGTTTGATGGATTCAGCACTTCTGGCTTGGTGATAATTGATTAAGCTACACAAAAGTTTGTAGGTCATTTACCATTTAGCAGCATTATGAAGTAAAACACATTGTGGTTAGACATCTTGCATAATTCTTTTTCTGCTTTAAGTCTGTAAAGGCTGCAGCTTCTTAGCAGTCTCTTGGCTTCACCGAACAGTTATTTGAATTATTTTCAAAAGTAAGGTTTTGGTAATCCATCTTTTTAGCCTCAGAATTCTGACTACTGTTTGGTTGAGGACATGTTAATGTCACTTCTGGGCTGTAGTTCCATTTCAGTAGTAGAAATTGCTCACCCTTGATATATCTCAGATTGCACTGATGGAGAGTGTGCGGGGGTGTGGAAATAGGGTATTGTATGCAAACTCCTTGCCCTTTTTTCTGTGATTGGCTGCTGACATGTTTTAGTATGGTTATTAAAATGAGTTGGGTACACAATATGTGTGTGTCTGTTTTTTGTTTTGAAACCTAAAAAAAATCTCTAACTCTTTTTCAGCCAGAAAACCTTGCACAGAAGCTTCCAAACCTCGTGGAATTGTGAGTTTCTGTAGGAGTTCTAATGTTTTTATTATGCTGATCCATCTTAGCTAAAAAAAATTCTAGAATGTATTGCTTGCATATAACCTATCTCTTTAAGTGTGAAAGGTTTTCTTGGAGGGCAGGAAAGGGTTATTTTTTTTTGTTGGGTTTTGTTTTGTTTTTTTAAGGCAGTATATCCAGATGTATTCCTTTGCATGTTAATATTTTGTATAATTTCTTGTTTATTTTATAACAAGAACTGTTACGCAAATGTCTGCGCTGCTGAGGGAAAAAACAATTACCCCCCAACTCCTGTGTAGACTGTTGTCACCCTGATACAGCACTAGAACCTCCAGATTTAATGGTCAGATGGTTGTGACAGAGCCAGAGGAACAGGTTACTGCCTCCAGCCCAGCCCTCGTTGCTCATTTCCAGCCCAGCTACCAGGGGTATTATGATTTCAGTTTTGGTGATTGCAGTAATAAGTTTTTTTGGAACCAAGTCACAGATTGTCAAATAGGAGCAGGAATGAGCAAGCAGGGGTAGTAACTATTGATGACTGCTGTAGGCAGAGTAGTTTATCCAATCTTGTCCAAAGAATAGATGTCACATGAACTGTATAATTTTGGCAATTAATTTTAAGCTTTAAGCCCCTGAGTCAAGGTTTTCTTCCCTCCCCTTTTCTTGTAAGGTTATGATTTCCTTGTGTCGTAGCATGGGAGGGGGATGGGGAGGTGGGGTTGGTGGGTAAAAGGGACATCCTCTTTTTCCCTTTAAACTCATTTGATTCACTTTAAGTTGAGTAACTGATGAACCATTGATTCTGTTTATTTAATGAAAAGTTCCAAACAGGAGGAGGTGTGTATCTGAGTAGCTTTAATGTATTCAGCTGTCTGATCTTGTAATCTTAATTTGGCTCTTGAAACCACGCCTTTCTGGTACACGCGACCGCAGTATAATTGAGCTGTTTTGTAGGTCACTGCAGTCTCCTACTTGCTTAAGAGACAGTCGTGTCTCATCATGCCTTGGTCTTGAGAGTAAGTTTATGCTCTGAAGCAGTAAAATAAACATTTCTGTATTTGATATACTCTAGTATGTAGTTATTTGCCATGGGGTATCAGGAAATCTCCTTGTTATCTGATGGTGCCTTTCGGAAAACCTGGATAAATTACAGCTTAAAAGAATCTCTTACAGACGCTGAATTGTAGGAGTCAAATCTAATTAATTGGTGTTCAGTAAGCTTAGTTGTACCACCATTATCCCACACATTCTGGTGGTCTAGGGAGGACTGTGATAGGCCTGTAGTTTGTGTAGCTCTGATAATACAAGTCAGTTTTTAATCAGACGGTAAGAGATGTTTTGTTGACAGAGACCACAAAATACAAAGATTTATTTAAAGAATTATATGTTACAGTAGCTTTAAATTTTTAAAGACAAACTTAACTAATTTTCATTTTCCTGAAAGTTAACATTCTTGGTGATTTCACTTTTCAAAACTTTCACTGTTGTCTTTGTTTCTTTATATATCATGTCCCTCATGCTGGGAATACTAGATGTAGATCCTCATATTTATTTTTTCGTGCTTGAGTGAAACAGGTCACAAGTATTTATGTCTTTTTCCTTGTTCTGCCTGTATCTCCCCCAAAAGACAGGCTTCTACTTTAGGAAGTGGTGTTTGAATATAGTGGAAAAAAATAATGCTGTGCAAATAATTCCCATGTGTGTCTAAGCAATTGGACATTGAGTACGCAGTATTCCTTTACAATTGGAGATCAATATTTGAAAATTTTGCTACCGTTATTTTCTAAAAGACGCATTTGTTCATTTGAAGCAACATTGATGGAAAACTAAAATGTGTAAAATCTAAGAAGAGTTTTTATGTTACTGGTAGTACTAGAAGTACTTCAGCAGAGGGTGCTGAATATTCTTAGTGAGAGATCTGGTCACCTTCAGTATCTACCTAAATGACTATGGGCAAGATCAGGTTTTTCTTTAGAAAAGTGTACTCTAGGTTTGAAAAACCCACTTGCAGTGAGTAGATCATGTGCTTGTTTCTTCAGTCAGTAGAGTTGTAACAGTTTATGTGTAGGGGAAAATGTTTGTAATCTTTTAACTTGTGTGGGTTTGGGTTTTTTTCATTTCTTGCCCAGCATTTAGTATGGAATAACCTGGTGATCAAATATGGTTCACTCTGGTTATTCCATCTGCTTTATTCTTTTTACTTTTTTTTTTTTTTTCTCCCTCTTAGGACTCTCAAAACTAAAGCCCTTTATTACAAAACTGTGAATGCTTTGTTTTAAATAATTATATGTAATTCTCTTTTATTTTTGTATTAATCATTTAATAGTCTAAGTGAAGCTTAAGTACCTGTCCATTGCTGGTTTATACAGTTTCCACAGCTTTTGTGGTCATAGAGAGGAATGGCTTTTGAGGGTGCTCTTTCAGTCTGAAATTGGATATTTTGCAAACTGATTATGTAGCAGAAGTCCTTGAGGGTAACAGGTGGTGTCCTCTGCTTTTTTTCTCCTCCCCCCAGGTACCTTCATTCAAATAACATAGTTGTTGTACCTGAAGGTAAGTAATCTACCAGCTCACAATAAGTGGCAGGAATCATAAAATATTCATTTTTCTTCTTTGAAGAGGCCTATTTTTCCTTTATTTTCCCATAAAACAGAAAAGAATTTCATAGAAAATATGCCAGTGTGGCTCTTTGGCAATAATATCCTTGTTTATACTATGTTAAATTATTTTAATGAATTCTCAAATGCACCTTAATGCTCTTTGCTTCAGTTATAATTGCAGAAAGTGAAAAAGCTAAATGGTACTCATTGACAGAAGCAAAAATGGGGAGTGTTTTCTGCTTTCAGCCAGTTACACACAGAATACTCTGCTGGTTTAGCACATGACAGATTAAAAACCTAAAGTATCAAGAACTTGTACTAGTTTCTCTTTCTTGTCTTAATTATAGAGTTATGTGCTCGAGTTCAGGGAAGCACTTCCGGCGCTCTCTGAATATATAAATTGGATAGACTCAGAGCAAAGGAGTGGGAGAAGTGACTTCAGAGCAGAATCGTTTGAGGATAATCTAGAAATGAGAGTATTCTGTATATCACTTATTTTCTTCCCTGTCTCACTGCCAGCAGTACTGTTTGTTACATAGATAAGCATTTTCACAAATGATGTCATTCAGTTGTGACACTGGCTTTAATATGTCAAAATCTCCTCAGATACAGTTGTTAGGTACTGTGGCTTTTTATCCTCTCATAGTCCTATTAAGATTTTAATGTTAATGTTGGGTCACATTCATGTTTTAATCTGTTCTCTCACAAGCCATTGGCTCCCTCGTTAAACTGCAGTTTCTGGATCTAAGTGATAATGCCCTTGAAATTGTGTGTCCAGAGATTGGCCGCCTGAGATCTTTACGTCATCTTCGCTTAGCTAACAACCAGCTGAAATATTTACCTGCAGGTGAGTACAAATGGGTGCGGGATTACAGTAATGACAAATTCCATTTGAACTTAATATGCATGGTGATCTGCTCTGTGTTTATTCGTATCTTACAGTTGAAGCATGGTAAAACTTGTACTTAAAGACTAGGCATGGATTGCCATTGTGTATGTATTGTATTAAATATACTCTGTAGTTAGAAAAAAGTCATGCTGTATGTACTTGAGGTAAAGTCCTGAAAAATGCTTCTCAAGTGGGGGAAAAAATGTAACTGTTGAACAGTCTTTGTCGTTGTATCAAGAAAATATTGAACTGCCTTGAGAAGAACCAAAATGCCAGTGACAACTGTCATTACAATAAAATGATGTGATATTTCTCCCAGTTTTCCGGACTATAAAGGATTCCAGTCCTTCCTTTCTTTCTATTTGCCCAACAGCACCGTTCTTGTATTTTCTACAAAGACACATGTCTAGTAGGTTTGCCTATGGCAGTTATATTTTACTATGACAGTAAATAACAAATGTTAGTCTTGCTAGTTTATAATAAAAAAGCAAAATTTCTTCAAATTAAATGTGATACAAGGCCAGAAAAAGTTGTCCATAGGCAGATTTTGAATAATTTTTTTTTGCTATTTAAATACTTTGATAAGGGCAATGGAAGAAGTTATGTCTGCTTATATCTTTCCACATAAGGTGATGATGATTTTAAAATATTTTAAAATTACATTATTTTTTCATCTTTTTCTGGCATATTTTCATTTTCTGATCTGCAGAGATGATAAAAATCCAAAGCCAGCTTTTAAAAAAACTTGTCTAACTGAACAGGATTATCTTTTGGCCCTAGTTTTAACTAACTTCTCAATGTGACCTTTGTATGTTTGTAAGTTCATATTATTCTCAAGAAATGTATTGCAATTGCTCCTTGAAGTTTTGGGTACAGAAATCTAGCTGTCCTTTCCTTGTACTTTTCTAGGTATAATAAGCTTAAGAACATGTCAAAGGATGATTATGATTAGAAAGAAGAAAATTTATATGACTATGTAAATGCTCTGGAATGAAATTAGATAAACCTGTTAAACGTTATGACCCAAGGCCAATAAAATTTCCATCAATTCTCAGATGTCCTACATTCAAAAGGAAGGGGTGATTGGAGTGCTTTATGTTCCTCAAAGATAATTTACCTTATGGTGCTGTACCATGAAAGAAAGACTTGTTCAAAGAAAAAGTGACACATTTTCTGCAAAACTTCACACATAACTTAAAAAGGTTCCAAAAAAGACTTTCAAAAGGATAATTTACATTACTGAAGAGTTGATTTCGAGTCTACCACATTTGATTAGGAACTGGTATCAGCTGCATAGGCACGCTGCATTTAACTTCTCCTGAAGCTCACAAAATTTGGTATGGAGCATTGTTGCTAAGTGCGTTTTAGTTTTGTGTGCATGGAAATTTTGCATGCTTAGAAATAATACTACTATTGCCTACTTTTGAATCGGAGAATCCAGTGGTGACTGGTTTTGCTTTTCTTGCTGGTAGTGTACCGTCAGTTTATATATATGCCATTACTGCTGTCTTTACTAATCCTGTCTGTTCAAATGCTGTCGCTATCAACATGACTGGATGTCATACAGCTTGAGTGTTACCAGTCTGAGCAAGATTAGTCGTTCACTTATACTGGAGAGTTTGCCCACTGGAGAGTTAATCTGCTGCACTGAGAGTTTTGCGAAACACAACACTTCCTGAATAGGGCTTCCAAGCATATTTTCATAGTTTATTCTTTGTAAAATTGCGAAGATTTCAAAGGTGATTTTATAACAAAATCTTCTGAAAAGAACACTTACATTCAACAGCTGAAAAAATAGAGCAAAATAATAAGTTTTGATGATTTTTTTTATCCTTAATTATATTGGTAACAGAATCTTCATAGTAGTGTTAAATATCATTCTGTCAGAAAACCTAGGAAAGTTAATAAAATAAACTAGCATGGGACGTGATTTTACTGCAGTACACCATTTTACTGTGTGTTAACTGCTGTCTTCACAGCAGATATTGCATTGTAATGCATTGTTAAGGAAAGACAGCACTTAATTACTCTTTATAATGAGTAACCATTTAAGATATAATTTAGCTCCTACTAGTGCAGCTTGTGCAGAATTTAAACATCTGCATTAAAAAATAGCTTTCAGCTATAAGTGATGGTCATTTACAGAAGTAACTTTTCAAAACTTGTGGCCATCATTTTCTTCCAGACTTAGTTCTGCACATATCACACAAATGGCAGTGAACGGTTTATCACAGCAGAGGACCCAGTTAAGGAAGGCTGATCAGTATTCACCTTGTCTAACTACATAGGCCAACTTGCAGCATAATGATGTCATCGCATAAAAAGCTTACTTCAGAGTTGTTGCTGTCATTCCTCTTGTGTCTCTTTTCCCAGTGTCTGGTGTTCTAAGTACCCTCAGTTTTTGTTGAAACTACAATGGATATCTAGGAGGATCATCTTAGTAGTATCCTTAATTGTTAAAAAAATTATCTCCCTTAAAACTGCTGAACAGTGAGGTGGTAAATGTTTGCCATTAAGTGCCTGAACACCCATGCTTTTCTATTGCATTTTATATTTTAAGAATTTTTCTCTGTTGTGTTTCCCTTGTGAATAAGAACTGAAAGAAACAGTTCAATTAATAGTATATGTTGATTCATTATCCATTTTTAATGGTTTTGTTCCACAAATGTGCTCTTAATATTCATTTTTAGTATTTAAGATATGGCTAGCATAACTAATTTTAAAACAACTGAAATGATATGCATAATGAAGGACTATAAAGATTTATGTCTTCAGTCTGATCGTAGACGTTTTTCAGGCTCTAATAGAGGTTGAGCCCGTGGTGTGGTTTACCTTCAATGTGATGAGCAAGATTTCAGTCTCCAGGTATAAATTTTCATAAAACTTGTGAGAGTTTAGTAATGAAGGCCTCACTTGTTTTTTCTGGTTTGGTCATGATTGTCCAACTAGCTTTATAAAGTTACTTTTAAGGGAGGAGATCGGGGAAAGTGATAAAAATACATGCATACAGCATGAATATGTAAGCCTTAGTTTGCTGAAGAAATTGGGCAATACAGGACTGATGAGGGGGAAAAAGGGCATTGGGTGAAGCATGGAAATTGTGTTCCTTGGAGATCAGAAAGCACATTCTATGCTGTGGCACTCTTGTAGTGCAAATAATAATCCTACCTTTGTGCTAAGCAAACACTAACAAATCAGTGTCACTCATGGATAAGATCATGTACTTCGGCCTCAAGGCACTTGGTTTAAGTGTGCACTGCCACTGAAACAATGGGGCTTCCATCATGCATCATTAAATTTTTGTGAGGATTTTTTGAAAGGTCCCTAAGCTAAACCTGATAAGAAGTAAAGGGAAAAATTTGTTCAGAATAACCATGTTGAAATGGAAATATAATATAAAATGGCTGGAAGAAAATGCTTTGAAACTCTTGAAGTCATGTTTTGAATATACTTTGGGTAAGGTTAATAATTGGATCTGCCTCTGCTAATGCAGTCATCAATAGATCTAGGTTCTATTGTAATCAGAATCACTAAGAGACTCTGTCTTTGAGAGGAGAGCTGATTAGAAGGATTGCAGATGGGTAAGAAGATGAGATTTAATACTAAAAAGTTCATGGAGTACTTTCCGTTGTTGAATTGCACAGCATTTTTTTGTTCTGCAAAATGAAAATCTTGTAGCTTCTGTCTAACAATTTCTTGGTTCTTTTATTTGGCTCTGGTATATGTAGTTTTTGAACACAAAATTTTCTGTTATTTAACTGTAGCGCTTCAGTAATCTAAATTGTGATTTGGCCATCTGGAAATATGTAATGATGGATCTTGTTTGAAAAAATCTTAGAGTTGCAGCATGAAAAAAGGTGGTTATTATTTCATATTATTATATTTACGTATAAGCTTGACTTAGTTTTGAGATTGTTTTCATAGTAACTTACCTTTTTTGTAGAGATTTCTTTTTATTCAAAGAATTGATCTAATTTTAATTTAGAACTGTAGAGTTAGTTCTATACAAATGTGCTGTCAGAAGTAAATTTTCTAATCTTCTCACTTATGATTGAATAATTTGAAAGTTCCCCTTTGTTTCTGATGTTTGTAATGCATATGATATTTCAACTCCTGTTTTTTCTTTCTGTAAGAATTACTGCATTATTTGAGGGGAAAAAACCCCCACAGTGGGCTGTACTGTAAAATTATATTTACAGCATCCCAAAGCCAAGGTCATCTCTGTTTTGCTTGCTGCCTTTTATATTTGAGTTCACTTCAGCCTTGGAAACTTTTTTTGTGAAGTGATGGCTCTTCAGGTTTACATTTTGGTCTTGTAGTTGGTGAATGCATGTTTGGACAACAGATGACTTGAAAGAGGGTGGGTTGTACTCAAAGTTGGACTTCAGTTTCACATCTGACAAGGATTAGATTTTTTTATTGCACATTACTTAGGAGATACTTCTCCTTAGAAATGGCAAGTTGTATCATCTTGTTCTAAGATTTAATTAAAAATGAGGTTATGTTTACTCAGCACATGTTGGAGTTAATTATAGATTTACTAAAATGAAAAGGTTAATGTTTTGCCAAGTCAGGAGCAAAAGCTAAGTAACTGAACAAAGAATAGGGTATGGTTTATGATCCCAGCCCATCTTTTGGCAAAGTTCCCTTTAAGAAAGGGAGGAGGGAAAAAATAAAAATAAAAATCAGCAGTTGTCTTTACATGGCCTAGACCAACTTTCCCTTTGTGTTTGTTTAACAGGAACTTTAAAAACCAAAAGTTGAGTATGTTGATCAGGCCAACCCCCCCCAAAAAAAGCAAAATGCCATCAAGTAATACCAAACTTCATGTAAACTGTGCAGTGCTATTTCTTCAATCTGTAAAGTGAAAGTGCAGGGAGCACCAGCAGCTGCTGTTGCTGAAGGGGTATATAGATTTCTGCAAGAGTCAAAGGCAGGGTTAGCAAATGCCTGTTCTTCCCCACATGAGGAAATGTGTGGCTTCCATTTCAAATTGACATTTCTGTGTTGTCTCTTGAGACTCCTGCATATTGCATCCACTTGTTGCTCTTTTGCTTCATTTAGGTAGAATCCGAAGGAAAATTTATTCATCTGCCTTTGTTTTTTAAAGTACAAACTGCAACAATATTCAGGGAGGTTAATAGCACATATACTCTTCCTTTCATTTCTGTTCAAATCTTTTGCCTTTCTAAGGCAAATTGTTTTAGAAATATAGTCGGTTTAAGCCTCATTAAAATACATTTGTAGGCTTATAAAACTTCATCTTCAAAGCACTTGAGAAAGATCCTGTGAAGCTGATAAGGGAGTGTTATCCTCCCTCATTTTACAGAATGGAAAAAAGTGTTTTTAACAGAAGTGATTTGCTCCAGGCCACAGCAGGAGTCAGTGTTAGCCAGAAATAGAACTTGGGTGTTCCCATTCCATTTGTTAAGACCACACCTTTTTGAGGTTGATCATATTTAATATTGGGGAGGATTGAGTCTTTCCACCCATTATTAGGAAATTAATAATTATCTCTCCTTAATAAATAACCCTCTAAGTTAATAGGAAATTAATAGTGGTAAGGTCAGTGAGATTTTGTAATTGAAACAACTTGTACTTCTGGAAGGCTCGAAGAGGTCATGCAGAGGAATTTTGAAAAATATAGCTTACAGATAAATTAATTTTTTTTCCCCTTGTGTAGGTAACTTCAATGGTAGTGACAAGAAGGGTTCAGTTGTTATTAAAACTAGACATCAAACTATAATTGTTGATTACTGCTTTGTCTATTTATAAAGTAATCCTCCAAATGTTAACTGATTGTTGCCAAGTCTTTTGCGTAGGGATTTGCTTTGCGAATTGGGGGCAAGAGAAACCTTAAGACATGAAAACTGCATATTCATTTCTCTCACTTTTTTAAAGTTGCTGTAAAGTACAATATCTGTATTTACTATTCATACTGGTATTTCACTGGTAAAGACTTCTTGAATACTCAACGTAGGGATTCTGAATAGAGCTTAATATAAGGTATTTCAGTAAGTCTTAATTAAAGGCATATAAACACAACTTCTTACTTAACCTCCTTTTCACAGTAGATTTCCACTGATCGTAGGTACAGCATGCCAGTTATTCTGTTCTGGCATTAAAATATGTAGTCCAAACTAATTTTTTAAACTTGTTTACCGTATTTTGATTTAGAGCCTTCAAGGGGGGGGTGGGTGGGATATAAATTTGTCTCTTCCCCCCCCCCCCAAGTATTTCCCTTTTGCTTTTATTACCGTCTCTGATTAGAGTAGATTGCTTTGATACTTAGGTTCAGTTTTTGTAGTAATGATTGTGACTTTAAAAGTAGAGGCACAAACTGACGCAGACCCTGTTCTTTTTTCAGAGTTGGCATAACCTTAGTCCACTCTGCTTTCCTAATTTAGTAACATGTATAAAAATATGCACGACAGGACAGGTTTGGTACACCAGGCACCCATCCAGAAGTGTGGTGTTTTTAAGTAAATCGACTTGTGGGGATTTGAGAAAAACATTGACTAGGTTACATGAGCTTTGTACTTTATGAGTATGTGACTATTTAAAGGAGCATGGACTCCTAAATAAAAATATCTTTTAATTATTATCATGATACATTGTTTTCCTTGAGGTAGGTTGGTGTCTGATTATTAAAAATAAGTTTCTTTGCACAGATCTGAAAAATACATGCTCTGTTTTATAATTCATTTCTAGATTCAGTGTACTGTGTAAAACTGAGTCAGTGTCCTCAGGATTATGTTAGCTCTTAGGTTCAACAACAATAATATTTTTGTCTTCCCCCCCTTCCCCTTAAATCGATGCCTGTTAACTGCATTGTGTTTTTCACATCAGGATTAGTAAGGCTTTGGTAATTATGCTGTAGTAATATAGAAGCACAATGATAATACCTGATAGTATCTTTAAGACATTCTTTGCATTTCCAGGAGGAAAAGATATTTTACATGTTTTGATCTTACGTAAACTTCAATAAGGAGTAAGGACTTTGAAATTATAGTAGAGTCATTTATTCAGAGCTAGGAAGAAAATGGCAATGTCGATGGTTACTGATTGTCATTGGACTTTGTGACCTAATGGGAGGTGACCCAAGCACAGGTAGTATATTGTACCAGTGGTATCCTTACAGATTAGCTTTCACACATGTCTGAGCACAGTGGTACCTATTTAATTAAAGGATGTTGGTTGTGTGAGATTTTATAACAGAGTCTGCCTTGCTCAAACACTTGGTTTGGGTTAAATTGTCAGGAGGTCTACTAGTGCTTCTGAGAGCTTTAAACTTAGGTGGAGGGAAGTAAAGACAAAGAATAAAAAAAAAATCCATTAAATTCCTGGAAATTTTCATTAGCATAAGTTTTTCCTTTATACTCTCACCTGTATAGTGTGTCAGAATGAGTCACCTGTGTATAGAGAGCTGCACACTATTCTGTGTTTGTCTGCTTGCCTGTTCTTACAGTTGTGTTGTGGGTTGTTTTCCCCCCTCCCCCATCGAGGGGCTTTTAAAAGCCTCTTTGTTTATATCATACAACTTTCTAGTATACCACAGAAGATTTGTAATGTCACTGGATGCTGGTAGCAAAAACCATATAAACATATAGTCAGAAAAATCCTAGAGCTATTTTTTAAGCTTAAAATGTTTTTCTAATGTATGCTTTTGTCCCAACACTTCTTGCAGATATGCTTCTATTGGGTGTACTGGAACTGAAATATTTCCCGTAACTGTAGCAGAAATGACGTTAAGAAACAAAAAACCCCAACAAAACTATCTCTTTCAACAATGGTTTGTGGTATTCCTCATTATGGTGTTGCACAGCAGGTTTTCAAAAATGCATGTGCTAAGTATGTATGTGTTGTAATTCATTAATCTGAAAACTAATAGGAAACAGTTGGAAGAAGCCATCAATGTCTTTCATTGTAACATTTAAATTATGTATTCAAATATTGCTTTGTGTACTAGGCTTATTGGACTAGAAAATTCCATCTTCAAATTTGCTATTCTAATTTAGCGCAATCACTGGAAAAATATTTGGAAATTAAGCTGTTTTAATGAGCATGGTTTTAGTTAAGAAATCATGATACAGCTCAGTGCATCATATTTCCAAGTACCTGCAGATTTAGAAAACACGGATCTTAAAACAGCCTCTGTGGTGATTACGTATCTAGAAAAGTGATCAGGGGCAAACTGAAACTGGCATTGAGGTTTCATGTCAATAAATTGAAGGCTAAAATCCTGTTGTAGCAAAAGGCAAATGACCAAGCTTTTGAGTTTTCTAATATTAGTTCTTACAATATTGAAAAGTCGCTCGAAGTTGTAACATAACTACTGATTCCAGGTTTTTTCTTCTTATGTATTTCAGAAAGATAATGATTTTGGATCAATGACACTTTTTCTTAAGTCCATACTTTAGGTTTGGTGATGCCTTAACTTGGAAGAAACTGCCTGCTTGAGTTTTGACTGTATTTAAAACACAGTGTGCTCATGTAATTACTGAGCTCAAGAACAGATCCAAAAGTGTCCGAAAGTTGAGTGCTGTGCATTAGTGTTTCAGACCATGTTAATTTAATTTGAGTTCTTCATGTGATCTGGGCGGAGATTGACCTGTGAAGGTTCCCTTTTTACGTGACAATTCTTACTGGCCACAGAATCTTAGTGAAAGTTATGGTGGCATCACATGTCTGGAAAGAGACACCTCTTGGAATGACACCACGTGAGTTCTGATCACTAAAATACTTCTTTATTATATTAATGGATTTGATTTTAGAGGGTAAGACTATGTCAATGCAAGGCTGCCAGTGATCTGCTGTTGCCCAGTTATTTATTTTCAGTCTTTTATTTCCTCTAAGCATCCAGATGCCTCTTCTCAGTGCTTTGATACTACTTTTTGAGAATGGGCCAATGTTGCTGTTTGTTCCTTACTAGTCCATGTGGTATCCTTGTGAAAGATACCATGCATCAAACTTGCAGCATTTGGCTCCACCAGCCCCATAATTACACCCCCAGCCTCTGCACTGTTCTTTTCCTTCTCTGAAAAGGAGTTAGTAAGAAACCTGGTGAAGTGTAGGTAAAATAAGGATGGAGCAGAGAAGAGCCAACCTAATTATTTATTACCAGTGGTTCTCTCAAGCTTGTTGTGCTTCTGGCTTTGCAGTACTTGTGAAATGTAAAATTTTTGCAGGAACACATATTTTCTAAGCTCTGGGCCATGGGCTTTTCCCCTGGTAGCTGTCCCCCTCAAGGGCTTTTAGATAGGAGCTGAAGGAGTTGTGCCAATATAAAGGAGTTTGAGTGCTGCTTCTAATGGTGATGTATTTGGACGATTTGTGCATTCCTGAGAGCATGGGAGCAGATTTAACTGGATTCTCTATTGTTATGAGATTTGGTACTGCCTCTTGAATACTGGCTCATACTACTCTTCAGCAGTCCTTGATTTCTCAAGTCACTGTAAGTGTTGTTTCTCCAGAGGTTTTCCTTTTGTGTGGGAGAGGGGGTGGACAGGAATTTTGAAGATTTTTTTAGAGTCCTTTAAGTAATTGTGACAAGCATTCTATGGAGAGGTTGGAGATACTACATGTAACTGTGGAAGCATGGTAGTTACGTCGCTTGTTCTTATGCCTTTTTATTAAATAGGAAGTCTTAAGCAGAACTCATTTCAACACAGTTCATTAAACATAAATTTGCATAATGTTTTTCTAGTAAACTCAATTTGATATTTCTCAGTAAATTGTTAAAATACAGATTTTTAAAAAGTTTTACATGTCCAAGTATCTTCAGAACTTTGCTTTGAAAAGTCAGCCAGTCACATGGGATATGCAAAATAATTAATTGAAAGGAATTTATAATGAAGTACTGATTTCAGTACTAGAGTGAGAAAAGGTCTTTAGATGACAATAAAATCAGTAATAGGGTAACATGGAAATGCTGCTACCACATACAAATAGTTCATACAGTAATGTACAAAGTAATCTTTCAAACATCTGACAGAAGAAATTACAACCTGAAGTTTCTAGGGTATATGACAACAGAGCCCTGATGGAATTATCTACCCTGCTCTACTCTCCATTCCTGCAGTCATTAGAACTGCCACTTGGGAACGGAGGGCTTCTGAAAGAAAGTCTCTTGACCTTTGAATATACTCCCAATGACATGCTGAGCCGCAGGCCACAAGACAAAAGTGGGAAGTTTATGCTTCAATATATAACTTTAAAGAACATTAAGTTGTCATTGCTGCTTTGATCAGTGATAGAGTATACTTTGATAAAACTCAGATAAAGGGCTTCAGGCTGTAGCATCAAAACAATGCATTCTGTTCCTTTTAGTTTGAAAAATGTATTTCTACAGTCTGTTTTTAAAAAGTGGATTGTGCTTGTGAGAACTGATTAAACCTGGCACAGAGACCCAAATAATGAAGGTCAAATAGAATTACTTGTTTTTTCATGTTGTGATTGTTTGAGATTTATGGAGAGGACTCATAGTGACACAGTTATATACCACAGAAAAAAATAACTCTGGAAGTGGCCACATTTGTGTTTGAATTCAGTAATTATTCCATTTGTGGTGTTTGTTTTATGTGAGTTTATTGACTGCATAGCAGAGGAGAGGAAGGAAAAGTGGACCATCTTTAGCTGCTTTTGTTCAGTCTTACTCCTGTGGAGTTGAATCTAGGATGTAGTAAAGCAGACTAGCAGGAATTTAATTTTGTAGGTATGTAGTTGTGCATTGTAGTCTTGTTCTGAGTGCTTGAAGGTGTTAGTTACAGAAATGTATCTAAAGACTGTAAAAATGAACATTCCTAGCTGCTTTAATTTTACGTATTACCTGTGTGGGCTCTAAAGCTCTACAGATTGATTCATAGCTATGGCAAATCTTTTCCTGCCCCTCAAATTCTTGGTTGCATCTCTATAATCTTCATAACTGAGAAACTATGATACTTCATTGCTTGTCCAGCTGATTTGCTGCTGTACAGCTGTTTTCAGTACTGCTGAAAATGAATGCAGTCACTGTTGTGTTAATTGTAGGAGAAGGCTTGGATCTATGTTAAGATATGGGGGAGGAGGTGTTTGCTTTTGTGCGTAAAAAAAACCACCCTGAAACGGAATCTTTAGGATTTTTCAACTTTATTCCTACATAAGAAAAAGCTACATTAAAATAAAATTCACACAAGTTACTGTAACTTTTTTTTAAGGTGTCAGTCCCCTCCTTTTGGAAGTTCCCTCAACATGCTGAATCCTCTACTGAGAGCACAGCAAAGCCTCTTCTTTGGAATTTGATACAAGGGGTTTTCCATGTTATGGCTGGGAACAGTCATGTTCTGAGCAACATACCTTGGGGCTGTCATGAGGTGGATTCTCCTTCTTGCGCAACGCGTGTATTAGCCTGTCTTTACATTGTGAGAGGAAGAATGTGGGACTTCTAGTAAGTCTTTTCCCTTTGACTGTTCTTAAAAAAAGCATCGCTTATTGACACTTAACGTATTTCAAGAAATTAACCTGAACTTGAGTGGTCATACAGAGGCTAATATCAGACTAGCTTTGTAAGTAAAGGAATTCCATTAAAAGTTGGTTTGTAACTCGTCTGCCAGCACTGAATTCTTCTGATGATGATTCTGATAGTAAAGATACGACTTTACTGATTGCCTGGTTCAGGACATGTGTGATATATATGAAGTTCACTTCTGAAGCTTCAGAACAGATGTTCTTTAAAATATTTCTAAGTGTCTTTGTTTTAGAACTGGTTCTGAACGTAAAACTGTACTTAAAGAGTTTTAAGATGCTCAGGGCCTCTCTCATAAACATTTTCCAATAGCTGTTCACATGGGTGAAGACAGATGTGTATTGACAGGGCTGAGACTAAACCACAGAGATGGAAAGTTGGATGTGTGCTGAGAAAGATGTGTTTCATATACAAATGGTGTTTGTGTTTTTGTATTATGAAAACTTCTTTAATACAGACAATCTGTTCAATAGTGTTTAGTCAGGCTTTCAAAGAACCTCAGCTTTGAACAGATATTAAACTCAAGGTCTTTTTTCTCTGAAATTTTTCATTGGTTTGTAAATGTGTGAAAAAGGAAATGGTAGTAGTAACTGCTTTGCAAATGCCAGTTTACACTAGAAATGCTTTACTGATTTCAGTCTGCTGTACTGCCAAAGGTCTCTAACTTTGTTTTGCTGCACTGACTTAATTCAGGAGGGTCCTAAGCAAAGGCAAAGTAAGCCATACAAGCAAAATCAGCTTTTCAAGAAGATTATGTCCATGCTTACTGCCTTTACCACCGTTGTTTTAAAGGCAAAACCCCCCCCCCCAAAAACCAGTGGTCAACAGCACAGTTCATTGTAGCTATCACCACTGTAACAAGGTTGGTAAAAGTTAGAGTGTATATCCGCTATGGCAGCGCATGGTTGCAGACTTGATCATGAAATTCAGTAGATGTTAGTTGATAGAACATATTCAGCTATTTAGTTCTCAGAAGAAAATTATCTGTTAACTAAAATAATCGGCTACTAATTTTTTTCATGTAAAACCTCTTAATAATTTGAAGTTGTCAAGATTCTTTTCTGTTGCACCAAATTAACATTTGTGACAGAAAAAGTTAGCTCTTGAAGCTTGGTTTTTGTAGTTTTTAGGGTTGGGTGCTAAAAGTTAACTTGTTTTCCCCTTAAACTCTGAAGTCTTTATAAATAGTTATCTATGAATGTACTTTTGTCTCTTTGGTTCCCTTGTTTGATTGGGTTTTTTTTGTTCCCTAAGCTCTCTGTAACTTATGTGCAGTGATTAGGTATATTAACGGGTAGTTAATTTTACTTGTGCATTAAGCAAATGCAATTTACTAGTAGGACTTGAGTGTTCAGGGAAGATTGGAGAACAAAGTCATTCAGTCTTAGAAAGTGAACAAACACAGATTGTTAGTGCTGTGCAATAGAGGAATTTTATAATGTATTGATTTCCATTTTGACCTTGCTGGCCAAACACAATTTTCTTTTATACTTACTGTTGTGAGAGTGTTAAAGTACTACTTATCGACATCCTTGTTTTTACTCAGGTAGTCTATTAAATAAACTGAGGCAAAATAAAATGCGTCATTTACTGACACTAGATCTAAATGGAAAAAGCCTTTAAAGAGAATGTGTAGAACTGGAGGTGTTATGTGAGATTAACTTTCCTGTGGTTCATGTCACACACACAGAGTTTGATACCTGTATTTCAGTTATCTTAATTTTATTGCAGTAGTATTTAAAATAAAGACCTGTTTACACCTTAGTGTTGTCCAAATCAGCATTAAATTGTCATTCTTTATGGAAGGCTTTGATACCAAGCAACTGCAAGTAGACTCCAGTTGGTAATTATTTGATGTTTGAGAGCTTTATGAACTAAGACTACTTATTTGTGTAGCTAAAGGTATGTAGTTCGTAATGACAGTGAGGGGTTTGGGGTATAATTGCAAGCCTTACTTGTCTACTTGGTGCTGATTTGAAACACTGAACAGCAGTATCTTCCACTGATTAAGATAAGGCTTGTAGTTCTCTCAGCTTTTTGAAAATCAGGACATTGCTAGTAGAGTTTGAAGTCAAATGTTGTCTTTTTTTGGTGATAATGTTAGTTAGAAGCTGTTAGTAGTTGGTACATACCATTTTCTCAGGAACCACATCATTATAGTAGTAGCTCCTGCCTACCCTTTTCAGCTGGTGAATTAGCTAGTTTGCTGGGTGACTGCAAAGACACTGCTCAGCACAAACAGTCTGGGCAAGTGAGGAGGAGCAAGAGAAGCTACTGCTGCTAGAAAAGGACATTTGGATCCATAGTCCATATTTGAGAAGGATGCACCTCTATTATAGTGGGCCTATTTGCTGTGAATGTTTAGTTAGTCCCTTCTCTGTAATTACTGTTGCAATTTGTAGTAACTTCCAGTGGCGTGGTAGAACACTTTGTATTTTTTTAATAGGACTTTCAGTTAAGACAATCCCATCCATTAGTATTCCTTTGAAAAACAAATACAGTGGCTCCACTGCCATAGGCGTTGTTCCAAACTTAAGTTCTTGCTTTGAGTCTTTTCCTTTCCCTCACCCTACTCAAATTTGTAGCTGCTTTTTTTGTTGGTTTTTTTTGGGTTTTTTTTTTTTTTGTTTTTTGTTTTTTTGTTATAGAGGCAGACGTTACCTTCAGGGAAGAGGGTTCTTTGATATCTTCCAGTATTAAGATTGAGCATAACTTGGCTTGATATAGCATAATACTTCCACTGAAAGATGAAAGTCTAACCTGGGCCTGTTGCTTTTGTTATGCATTTAGGTACTTCTTGGAGAGGAAGGGGGGGAGGGGGGAAAGAAGAACCTCACTAACCTCAAGAAAAGGAAAGAAAGATGTGCCTGTTTTGACTTGGTTGGAAACAGTTGATATTAACAGTCACAACAGCTAGGTCTTTGCTTGGGTTATTCAGATACCAGTGTAGTAATGGGTTAGGGGCTACTAATCTGCGTTTGTCGGAGACCAGTCCATTGTGTTCATCTGAAGTTTTTCCTTTGAAGAAGAAGAAAGGAAAAAGCTGTCCTATAATTTATAGCCAGGACTGGCCCTGTCTCTGTGGCTTCCTGAGCTATCCTTAATCTCTCTTTAGGATGCTTATTTTGTTTGCTTTAGTTTTAAGTGATTACTGGTTTGTTGTACTTATTCAAAACAGGCACTGAAGTAGCCATCTCTAGCTGGCCAGCATCTTGAGTTCAAATCATTTATCTCTTTATTTTTATGCACAGAGTTTTTCTAGAGGGCTTTTTTCCCCTTTCTATACACTGATGATAGTGCATAGTGAATTGTAGACAATGTGCAGCAGTGAAGATGGCAAGACATAAACAAGAGAAACATAACAGGTCTCATGCTTTATTCATTTCACATTTGTTTATGTTCGTACCACCCAGGAACACCTAGAAAAAGGAAAGCAGCTGCTCCTCAAAGGAAACACAAAAGCAAAAATACATCACTGCCTAAATAAGAGACTTTTCTGTAAGGTGCTAGCAGAATTTCTCATGCAATTCTGTCTCTTCACACTTCATTTTGACTCCTTTATAAAAAATTTGGGATATCAATTAGTAAAGCCATAGAATAATATTTATATATTAATTTCACATCTATTATTTATTTGCATAGCAATAGTACCTTGCGGTGGGGCAGTAAAGTGCTAGGCAGAGTACACTAGAACAAAACAAAAGGATAAGTTGTTGTCTTACAGGGAAAAAAAAACCCAACAAAAAACCAACCAAACCCTTAAACAAACAAAATCTAAAACCAAACAAAAAACCCAGCAAACCTGATGGTTTCATGGCCTTGAGTTACCTTTGTGCATAAACAATTTGTTCCCTCCCCTACCCCTCTTCCCCTTCCACCCACCTTTTCCACTTTTCTCATGCATGTTAATTTCTGGTATGTTTATCATCCGATTTGTTCTGAGTGTTCTCATTGAGACCATCAAATTATGGAAGAAAATGGAATTCCAAACCTGCACTGAGGGGAAATACAGAGCACAACCTAATAAGCACTCTGGATCTGTTCTGTGGTGCTTCAGTGCTGATGGGCTGATGTTGAGGAAAGCACAGACTGCTGGACCCGTAAAATACAGAAGGCTGCCAGTTTTGTTAATTGAAGTTTAATTGTGGTAAAAGATGGGGTACCACTGACCTTTGGAAGAGTTTGACTTAATGAGACCCTCATGCTTGTTTTCTGTTTTCGGCTGGTTTTAGCTGAACTAAAATTACTGATTGGATTTAGAGAGCCACTTCTCTCACCTTTGCCTGTGAATGATGGTACGAAATAAATAGGGCTTGGTACTGAATTTGCATGTGACATTTAGCAAGGTTGAGGAAAAAAAAGATTCTGTTTGGGTGTGTTCAGAAGTATGTATCTT
This sequence comes from Falco naumanni, assembly GCF_017639655.2. Taxonomy (NCBI): domain Eukaryota; kingdom Metazoa; phylum Chordata; class Aves; order Falconiformes; family Falconidae; genus Falco; species Falco naumanni. Next base: position 7,441,922 of record NC_054060.1, on the reverse strand, counting down.
TCACTTGGGTTTTGTTTGCTGCTTTGGTGTTTTGGAGAAGAGACAATATAGTTTATGGTTGAGGTAGGTGGAACTGAGAATTGGGTTACGTGGCTATGTTTATTCACAAGACAATCCTGCTCCAGAAAAATCTTCTGCCCTGTTCTTTCCAGCCAGGATATTTATGTGAAGAGCAGCCATGAGTATTGCCTTAAAAGTAATAGATTAAAGTTTGATCAGCTGGGATAGAGGTACTTTTTTTCAATAGATTTTTTTTATGGGTTTGAACTCATACTCAGGACCTTACTTAAAAACAGATTATTCATAAAATAGTTGCTGCAGTATCACAACATCTCTTCCAGTTCCTCTTCTTTGTTAAAATACTGAGCAAATATTAGCCTACATGGGAAAAATACAAAAGAAAAAAAACATCTTCAGGTCTCTTAGGCTTGAGAAACAGAACATTCTTCAAACTCTCTCACTAACAATACAGTAAAAGATCTGCATACAGTAGTGTCAAAATGTAAATGTGATTCAGTTTGCCTCCCCCTTTCTTTGTCCTTAAATCTAATGATACCAGTTTTCAGTTACTGTCAAACTTCCTTGTTTGAGGATGGCACAAGTCTATCATAAGTGCCAATTTGTGCTAGAAAATTTAATTTTTATAGGCTATGAAATGTGGGCTGTGTGGTAGGACAGTAAATGTAATGTAATATATAATAGGCTATTTAATTTGTTTTAACCATCTTAAAATCTATTTAAGTCCTCCTGAGACTTCCCAGAGCAGATCTGAAGGAGATCTTTTCCATCAAGCTCTTAGTGATTTAAACATGTATTTCCTGTCCATTACAGTCTTAAACTGATAATAGTATCACAATTCAAATTCACAGGCATGTACAGACTTGCGTTTTTTGTTTCTAATGGGACAGGTAATAAGCTTTGTAAGTATTAAAGACTTCTAACACCTTTTACTCACCATTGCATGGTTTTACAGGTCTAATAGGGAAGTGCAACTTGTACTTGGGTTCGTGGAAGTTGATTAATACGTTATTTCAAGGGTGAAGTACAGTAGTCACTTTTAGCACTTCTTTTCCCAAAGCCACCAACTTTCTTCTTGGGTCCCAGGACAGAAAAGGATCACTGGTGCGTGAAGTCCAGTGCTTCACAATTGCAGCAGTC